>NC_092770.1:62918499-63263370 GCF_047496795.1 Chiloscyllium punctatum | reverse complement strand
GGGGGGGAAGGGGAGGGAAGGGGGGGAGGGGGGAAGGGGAGGGAAGGGGGGAAGGGGAGGGAAGGGGGGGAGGGGGGGAGGGGAGGGAAGGAGGGGGAGGGGGGGGGGGGGAGGGGGGGGGGGGGGAGGGGGGGGGGGGGGGGAGGGGGGGGGGGGGGGGGGAGGGGGGGAGGGGGGGGAGGGGAGGGGGGGGGGGGAGGGGGGGAGGGGGGGAGGGGGGGGGGGAGGGGGGGGGGGAGGGGGGGAGGGGGGGGAGGGGGGGGAGGGGGGGGGGGGGAGGGGGGGGGGGGGGAGGGGGGGGAGGGGGGGGGGGGGGAGGGGGGGGAGGGGGGGGGGGGGGGAGGGGGGGAGGGGGGGGGGAGGGGGGGGGAGGGGGGGAGGGGGGGGAGGGGGGGAGGGAGAGGGGGGGAGGGAGAGGGAGGGGGGGGAGGGAGGGGGGGGGAGGGAGGGGGGGGAGGGAGAGGAGGGGGGGAGGGGGGGGGGAGGGGGGGGAGGGGGGGGAGGGGGAGGGAGGGGGGGAGGGGGGAGGGGGAGGGAGGGGGGGAGGGGGGAGGGGGAGGGAGGGGGGGGAGGGGGAGGGAGGGGGGGGAGGGGGAGGGAGGGGGGGGAGGGGGAGGGGGAGGGAGGGGGGGGAGGGAGAGGGAGGGGAGGGGGGAGGGGGGGGAGGGGGGGGGGGAGGGGAGGGGGAGGGGGGGGGAGGGGAGGGGAGGGAGGGGAGGGGAGGGGGAGGGGGGGGAGGGGGGGGGGGAGGGGAGGGGGAGGGGGGGGGAGGGGAGGGGAGGGAGGGGAGGGGAGGGGGGGGGAGGGAGGGGGGGGAGGGGGGGGGGAGGGAGGGGGGGGGAGGGGGGGGGAGGGAGGGGGGAGGGGGGGGGGAGGGGGGGGGAGGGGGGGGGGAGGGGGGGGGAGGGAGGGAGGGAGGGAGGGAGGGGGGGGAGGGAGGGGGAGGGAGGGGGGGGAGGGAGGGAGGGAGGGAGGGAGGGGGGGGGAGGGAGGGGGAGGGAGGGGGGGGAGGGAGGGAGGGGGAGGGAGGGGGGGGAGGGAGGGGGGGGAGGGAGGGGGGGGAGGGAGGGGGAGGGAGGGGAGGGGGGGGGGGGAGGGAGGGGGGGGGAGGGAGGGGGGGGAGGGCGGGGGGGGGGGAGGGAGGGGGGGGAGGGCGGGGGGGGGGGGAGGGAGGGGGGGGAGGGCGGGGGGGGGGGGAGGGGGGGGAGGGAGGGGGGGGGGGGAGGGAGGGGGGGGGGGAGGGAGGGGGGGGGGAGGGAGGGGGGGGGGGAGGGAGGGGGGGGGGAGGGAGGGGGGGGGGAGGGAGGGGGGGGGGAGGGAGGGGGAGGGGGGGGGGGGAGGGAGGGGGGGGGGAGGGAGGGGGAGGGGAGGGGGGGGAGGGGGGGGGGGGGGGGGGAGGGAGGGGGAGGGGAGGGGGGGGGGAGGGGGGGGGGGGAGGGGGGGGGAGGGGGGGGGAGGGGGGGGGGGAGGGGGGGGGAGGGGGGGGGGAGGGGGGGGGAGGGGGGGGGGGGAGGGGGGGGGGGAGGGAGGGGGGGAAGGGGAGGGAGGGAGGGGGGGGAAGGGGAGGGAGGGAGGGGGGGAAGGGGAGGGGGGGAAGGGGAGGGGGGGAAGGGGAGGGGGAGGGAGGGAGGGGGGAAGGGGGAGGGGGGAGGGAGGGAGGGGGGAAGGGGAGGGGGGGAGGGGGGAAGGGGAGGGGGGGGAGGGGGGAAGGGGAGGGGGGGAGGGGGGAAGGGGAGGGGGGGAGGGGGGGAGGGGGGAAGGGGAGGGGGGGAGGGGGGAAGGGGAGGGGGGGAGGAGGGGAGGAGGGGAGGAGGGGGAGGAGGGGGAGGAGGGGGAGGAGGGGGAGGAGGGGGGGAGGAGGGGGAGGGGGGGAGGAGAGGGAGGGGGGGAGGAGAGGGAGGGGGGGAGGAGGGGGAGGAGGGGGAGGAGGGGGAGGGGGGGAGGAGGGGGAGGGGGAGGGGGGGAGAAGGGGGAAAAGGGGAGGGGGGGAGAAGGGGGAAAAGGGGAGGGGGGGAAAAGGGGAGGGGGGGAGAAGGGGGGAGAAGGGGGGAGGGGGGAGAAGGGGGGAGGGGGGAAAAGGGGGGAGGGGGGAAAAGGGGGGAGGGGGGAAAAGGGGAGGGGGGGGAAAAGGGGAGGGGGGGGAAAAGGGGAGGGGGGGAAAGGGGAGGGGGGGAAAGGGGAGGGGGGGGGAAATGGGGAGGGGGGGGAATGGGGAGGGGGGGGAAATGGGGAGGGGGGGAAATGGGGAGGGGGGGAAATGGGGAGGGGGGGGAAATGGGGAGGGGGGGAAATGGGGAGGGGGGGGGAAATGGGGAGGCGGGGGAAATGGGGGGGGGGGGGAAATGGGGGGGGGGGGGAAATGGGGGGGGGGGGGGGGAAATGGGGGGGGGGGGGAAATGGGGAGGGGGGGGAAATGGGGAGGGGGGGGAAATGGGGAGGGGGGGGAAAGGGGAGGGGGGGGAAAGGGGAGGGGGGGGAAAGGGGAGGGGGGGGAAATGGGGGGGGGGAAAGGGGAGGGGGTGGGAAAGGGGGAGGGGGTGGGAAAGGGGAGGGGGGGGGAAAGGGGAGGGGGGGGGGAAAGGGGAGGGGGGGGGGAAAGGGGAGGGGGGGAAAGGGGAGGGGGGAAGGGAGGGAAGGGGAGGGGGGAAGGGAGGGAAGGGGAGGGGGGAAGGGAGGGAGGGGGAGGGGGGAAGGGAGGGAGGGGGAGGGGGGGGAAGGGAGGGAGGGGGAGGGGGGAAGGGAGGGAGGGGGAGGGGGGAAGGGAGGGAGGGGGGAGGGAAGGGAGGAGGGAAGGGGGGAGGGAAGGGGGGAGGGAAGGGGGGAGGGAAGGGGGGAGGGAAGGGGGGAGGGAAGGGGGGAGGGGGGGAGGGGGGGGGAGGGGGGGGGGAGGGGGGGGAGGAGGGGGGGAGGGGGGGGAGGAGGGGGGGGGGAGGGGGGGGACGGGAGGGAAGGGAGGAGGGAAGGGAGGGGGGAAGGGGAGGGGGGAAGGGGAGAGGGGGGAGGGGGGAGGGGGGAGGGGGGGGAGGGGGTGATGGGGGAGGGGGGTGATGGGGTAGGGGGGTGATGGGGGAGGGGTGGGGGTGATGGGGGAGGGGTGGGGGTGATGGGGGAGGGGGTGATGGGGGAGGGGGTGGGGGTGATGGGGAGGGGAGGGGGTGATGGGGGAGGGGTGATGGGGAGGGGGGTGATGGGGAGGGGGTGATGGGGGAGGGGTGATGGGGGAGGGGTGATGGGGGGGGAGGGGGTGATGGGGGAGGGGTGATGGGGGGGGAGGGGTGATGGGGGAGGGGAGGGGGGTGATGGGGAGGGGTGATGGGGGAGGGGTGATGGGGAGGGGAGGGGATGATGGGGGAGGGGTGATGGGGAGGGGAGGGGGGTGATGGGGGTTGATGGGGAGGGGAGGGGGTGATGGGGGTGATGGGGGAGGGGGGTGATGGGGGAGGGGTGATCGGGGAGGGGAGGGGGTGATGGGGGAGGGGGTGATGGGGGAGGGAAGGGGGTGATGGGGGAGGGGTGATGGGGGGGAGGGGTGATGGGGGGGAGGGGTGATGGGGGAGGGGAGGGGGGTGATGGGGAGGGGTGATGGGGGAGGGGTGATGGGGAGGGGAGGGGATGATGGGGGAGGGGTGATGGGGAGGGGGTGATGGGGGTGGGGTGATGGGGAGGGGAGGGGGTGATGGGGGAGGGGGTGATGGGGGAGGGGGTGATGGGGGAGGGGTGATCGGGGAGGGGGTGATCGGGGAGGGGGTGATCGGGGAGGGGAGGGGGTGATGGGGGAGGGGGTGATGGGGGAGGGGGTGATGGGGGAGGGGTGATCGGGGAGGGGAGGGGGTGATGGGGGAGGGGAGGGGGGTGATGGGGGAGGGGTGATGGGGGAGGGGAGGGGGGTGATGGGGGAGGGGGTGATGGGGGGTGATGGGGGAGGGGTGATCGGGGAGGGGAGGGGGTGATGGGGGAGAGGTGATGGGGGAGGGGAGGGGGTGATGGGGGAGGGGTGACTGGGGAGTGATGGGGGAGGGGTGATGGGGAGGGGAGGGGGTGATGGGGGAGGGGAGGGGGGTGATGGGGGAGGGGGTGATGGGGGAGGGGTGATCGGGGAGGGGAGGGGGTGATGGGGGAGGGGTGATGGGGGAGGGGTGATCGGGGAGGGGAGGGGTGATGGGGGAGGGGAGGGGGTGATGGGGGAGGGGTGATGGGGAGGGGAGGGGGTGATGGGGGAGGGGTGATGGGGGAGGGGGTGATGGGGGGTGATGGGGGAGGGGTGATGGGGAGGGGAGGGGGTGATGGGGGAGGGGTGATGGGGGAGGGGGTGATGGGGGGTGATGGGGGAGGGGTGATGGGGGAGGGGGTGATGGGGGAGGGGTGATGGGGAGGGGAGCGGGTGATGGGGGAGGGGTGATGGGGAGGGGTGATGGGGAGGGGAGGGGGTGATGGGGGAGGGGTGATGGGGAGGGGTGATGGGGAGGGGAGGGGGTGATGGGGGAGGGGAGGGGGGTGATGGGGGAGGGGGTGATGGGGGAGGGGAGGGGGTGATGGGGGAGGGGGTGATGGGGGGGGGAGGGGGGGGTGATGGGGGAGGGGAGGGGGTGATGGGGGGTGATGGGGAGGGAGGGGGGTGATGGGGGAGGGGTGATGGGGAGGGGTGATGGGGAGGGGAGGGGGTGATGGGGGAGGGGTGATGGGGAGGGGTGATGGGGAGGGGAGCGGGTGATGGGGGAGGGGAGGGGGGTGATGGGGGAGGGGGTGATGGGGGAGGGGAGGGGGTGATGGGGGAGGGGGTGATGGGGGAGGGGAGGGGGGTGATGGGGGAGGGGTGACTGGGGGAGGGCGATGATGGCGGAGGGAGGGGGAGCATTAGTCATGGTGAGTAGGATGGAATGAGTATGGGAGGGTGGGAATGAGGAAGGTTAGGGCTGTCACTGCAAAAACAAGGTGTATCCGCCGATCCGGTAAACTCTCGCTCTCTTACAGATCGAGCAGTGAGAAGCGGAAAGCAGCATCCATCCCTCAACAGGCACCTCCTCAGTCACAATAACAACACACCCTGGGGCAGCATGGGAAAGGAGCCCGCGGCACTCTGGGAACTGTAGTCAAGGGACACCATGGGAATTGTAGTCCTTAGCACGCCGGCGTGACGTGCGATACGGTGTCTTGATGGATTATGGGAGATGTAGGCTGGGGAACATGGGAAATCTAGTCCACAGGGGCATGCCCATTACCTCTGGTTTTTCTGCTAAGACAGTCTCAGTCAGGGATGGCCAGATTTTAGCACTGACAGGCCACGTACACCAAAGCATCATCTTGCAAGGACACGATAATTATTATTTAATTAAAGTTCAATACAATTGCAAAAGCAATTACAAATTGAATTTATTCATTAGTTTATGAAGCCTATCAATTTTAAGTCAGTTTCATTTATGAGAAAGCAATGACTTCAGATGCTGGAGATCAGAGTCCAAAAGTGTGGTGCTAGAAAAGCACAGCAGGTCAGGCAGCAGCAGGAAG
The DNA here is from genome assembly GCF_047496795.1 of Chiloscyllium punctatum. NCBI lineage: Eukaryota > Metazoa > Chordata > Chondrichthyes > Orectolobiformes > Hemiscylliidae > Chiloscyllium > Chiloscyllium punctatum. The sequence continues at coordinate 63,257,865 of NC_092770.1, read as the reverse complement.
AAGGGCTTATGCTCAAAATGTTGACTCTCCTACTCCTCAGTTGCTGCTTGACCTGCTGTGCTTTTCTAGCACCATACCTTTCGACTCGGTTTAATTTATGTTAAGTACGTTATTACATGTCTTTTGCAGAAATTTGGAGCAGCTGTGGGATTGCTAAATGTCTAAGATATCAGGCAAAAATGAGGACTGCAGATTGCTGGAGATCAGAGTCGAGAGTGTGGTGCTGGAAAAGCACAGCAGGTCAGGCAGCATCCGAAGAGCAAGAGAATCGACGTTTCAGGCAAAAGACCTTCATCACGAATGAGGCTGTGAGCCGAGGGGGTGGAAAGATAAACGGGAGGTGGACGGGACTGGGGCGAAAGGTAGCTGAGAGTGCGGGAGGTGGATGGAGGTGGGGTAAAGGTGATAGGTCAGAGAGGAGGGTGGAGCGGATAGGTGCGATGGACAGGTAGGACATCATGAGGACGGTGCCGAGTTGGAAGTTTGGAACTGGGATAAGGTGGGGGGAGGGGAAATGAGGAAACTAATGGAGTCCACATTGATGCCATGTGGTTGGAGGCTCCTGAGGCGGCAGATGAGGCGTTCTTCCTCCAAGTGTCGGGTGTTTAGGGTGTGGCAATAGAGGAGGCCCAGGGCCTGCATGACCTTGGCAGAGTGGGAGGGGAAGTTGAAGTATTCGGCCATGGGGTGGTGGGGTTGGTTGGTGCGGGTGTCCCACAGATGTTCTCTGAAGCACAGTGCAAGTAGGTGTTGTGAGAAACAAAGCCCACTCACTTCAATAATTTCAGTCCGAGACAAGATCTGAATCAGTAGTGTTATTTATTTTACACTTGCAAGTGGGTGTGATGTCCAGTGTCTATAAGGCAGAGGACATACACACCAAATTCAATTCATACACAACATTGTTTTACACTGCTCCTCCCCTGTTTACGTCTTCCACTTCCCTAAGACCGGCCCCCATTACCCCTGTTTATCTCTTGCCTTATCCGGCCTTGTCTGTGACAAAATGCTTATTTCTGGCCTCACAAGGCTGTTTGACCTCATCCTGCTGTAGGTCATTGTTAGGCATATTCTTTCTTCATCATTATCTACCCCCTCCATCTGTGCCTTTCCCGAGGCCGTTCTGATCCCTATGGGCGGCACGGTGGCACAGTGGTTAGCACTGCTGCCTCACAGCACCAGAGACCCGGGTTCAATTCCCGACTCAGGCGACTGACTGTGTGGAGTTTGCACATTCTCCCCGTGTCTGCGTGGGTTTCCTCCGGGTGCTCCGGTTTCCTCCCACAATCCAAAAAAAAATGTGCAGGTCAGGTGAATTGGCCATGCTAAATTGCCCGTAGTGTTAGGTAAAGGGGTAAATGTAGGGGAATGGGTGGGTTGCGCTTCGGCGGGTCGGTGTGGACTTGTTGGGCCGAAGGGCCTGTTTCCGCACTGTAAGTAATCTAATCTAATCTAAAAAAAGACCCTTTTAATTGGGGTTTGTTCCTCTGTCTCTGTAAAAGTGGGAAACAGATGTTTATACCTACTGTTTGTACAGGCGTATCTAGCTTAACTTCATCCCCTCACAACATCTTATCTATTTGCCCGTAATGTCTACCTTCTGACATACAGTTTTAGCTAATACAAAAACAATTATATATTTCCTCCACATCATTTCCATTCTTGTTGACTCAGCTCGTGGCTAAAACAATTACACACTGGTGTGAGTTCATGTAAAATGAAATTGCAGAATTGCAGAAGTAACATTAATTTACCTATATCCCACAGTGTCTTTTTTCCGCAATGTAGAGGAGACTGTATTGGGAGCAATGGATACAGTAAATGACATGTATGGAAGTGCAGGTAAAACTCTGATGGATGTGGAAGGCTCCTTTGGGTCCTTCCTTGGCCGGAGGTGAGTGGGGGGTGTGGGTGGGGGGAGGTGTTGGCGCAGGTTTTATGATTCCTGCAATGGCAGGGGAAGGTGCCAGGATGAGAGGGTGTTTTGGTGGGGGGTGTGGACCTGACAAGGGAGTTGTGGAGGGAATGGTCTTTACAGAAAGTGGATGGGGTGGGGAGTGAAATATATCTCTGGTGGTGGGGTCCGTTTGTCGATGGCAGAGATGGCGGAAATGATGTGATGTATACGGAGGTTGGTGGGTGGAAGGTGAGGACCGGGGGTCTCAGCCTGAGGTGGGTGGTGAGGGTTTGTAGAATTGAATCTCTGTATTGTCTACAATGTCTGAATTGGACTGGTATACATGCATGTTCATCTGGCAGAGGGAGCACAGAAAACCTGTCTAGCAGAGCTGTGATCTTCACATGATGGGAGCACAGAGAATCATTTCACTTTGGGTCAACCTTCACATTAGCTGGCAATGTCACTAGATATTCACAACTTAAAGTTCAGGCAATAGCAGTTGCCATGACCTCCAAAGAGTTCCTGTACTTTGAGCACCAAGCTGGCAGTCAGCCAGTTCAGGAACAGTTCAACCAGTCTCTGAGACTGACACCATTTCAACCTTTGATTGTGCCTTTGGAACATGACAACTTTGACTGCTGCCTTTACCTGACTTGGTGGAATTACAATGCCCAGACACCACCAGTTAAGAATCATGATGTTAGATGGTTTGGCCATGCTAAATTTCCCATGGTATCCAGGGATCTGTAGGTTAGGTGGATTAGCCATGGGAAATGCAGGGTTATAAGGTGGGGGGGGGGGCGGGGAAGCGTGGATCTAGGTGGGACCATCTTTGGAGGGTTAGTGTGGACTCGATGAGCCAAATGGCCTGCTTCCACATTGTCGGGATTCTATGATTCTATGTTGGGAAATTGTGGAAATCAGAATGTATGCTCTCGTGGCCAGTTGTAACTCACAGGGATCACAGTTATAACTGATCAATCAGTGGTGTTTGAGAGCCTGCATTCCTTCATGGTGGCAGCCATTGTGTTTTATTGTGTCGTACTGTTTATTATGGTGTCTGCCTCGCTCAGCTCACCTACCTCGGCATTGTTGGTACTTGATCCTGTGTCTGTGACAATCTAAAAGTAACACAGCCAGTGACAACATCAGAATGTTTTTTAAAGTAAGTTGGTGAATTTATTTGCTGCTTATGTGTGCTGGAACAGCAGAAATTATTGTGTCCACATATCAGGCATTGAAGAAATAGTACACAGGAAAAACGTCACCTCATTTGAGCATTAGCGTCAGAGCTAATTTACATACTGTCACTTGATCCTGACTTGACCCCCCTTCCTTGTTGATGGTTTCAACTAGGAGAAGAGAACCAAGAATGATTAAGAAATTTCTTCAGTCAGATAGTGGTGAACCTGTGAAATTTTCTGCCACAGAAATTGGCTGAGGCTGATGAATCATAGAATCCCTAGAGTGTGAAAGCAAGCCATTCAACCCATCAAGTTCACACCGACCATCTGAAGACCATCCCACCCAGCCCCACCCCCTTACCCTATCCTTGTAACCCTGAATTTCCTATGGCAATCCACCTCGCCTGCATATTCCTGCACACTATGAGCAATTTAGCATGGCCAATCCACCGACTATGGGAAGAAACCCAAGAATCAAGAGGAAACCCACGCTGACATGGGGCAAATGTGAAAACTCCACACAGACAGTTCACAGCGTGGATTCAAACCTGGGTCCTTGGTGCTGTGAGGCAGCAGTGCTAACCACTGAGTCACCGTGAGGTTGAACATTGAATGTCTTTAAGAATGTTAGACATGGTCCTTTGGGCTAAAGGGATCAAAGAGTCTGGGGAGAAAGTGGGAACAGTTAGATGATCAGCCATGATCATATTGAATGGTGGAGCAAGCTTGAAGTTCCATATGGCCTACTCCTGCTCCTATTTTCCATGTTTCTATGTTAGCACTCTCCATGGATTCAGAGGCATGTAAGGCAAAGGAACATCTGCAGGACTCACTAACTGTTGTATGTTGGATTTTTTTTTACCACAGACAGATTGGTGAGAGATACATCAAAGATTCTCCCTTTTTCTTGTGATCTAAAAAGCCTGACTGCACTCTTGTGGGAGAAGAAAATCACCAGATAGTCCAATTGCCACCATCTGCTGTTTTAAACAGGATGTAGATTTTTGCATGATAGCAATCCAGAAACATTATTCTGATAGACATTTTTATTAAGACCATGATAGCAGGTTTGTCTCCGTTGAGATATAGAATTGTTCTCCCAACCAAATCTGTGATATCATCATATTGTGTAGTGCATAATACAATCCTCAGCATTAATCCATTCAGTCTTAAATCTGATGCAACCCTAACACCTTAAAATCTAGCCAGGCTTTTTCTTTCCATTACATACTTGTATCTAATTATATTCACCACTGCTCATTTCCCCTCCTACCACCCAAGCCTATTTATCCTATCCAAGCCCCTCATGATTTTATAAACCTCTATAACGTCACCCCTCAGCCTCCAATGCTTCAGGGAAAACAGCCCCAGCCTATTCAACCTCTCCCTATAGGGCAAGTCCTCCAACCCTGGCAACATCCTTGTAAATCTTGCCTGAACCCTTTCAAGTTTCACAACATCCTTCTGATAGGAAGAAAACCAGAATTGCATGCAATATTCCAACAGTGGCCTAACCAATGTCCTGTACAGCTGCAACATGACCTCCCAACTCCTGTACTGAATACTCTGACTAATAAAGGAAAGCATACCAAACGCCTTCTTCACTATCCTATCTACCTGTGACTCCACTTTCAAGGAGCAATGAACCTGCACGCCAAGGTCTCTTTGTTCAGCAACACTCCCTAGGACCTTACCATTTAAGTGTATACGTCCTACTAAGATTTGCTTTCCCAAAACGCAGCACCTCGCATTTATTTAAATTAAACTCCATCTGCCACTTCTCAGCCCATTTGCCCATCTGATCAAGATCCCGTTGTAGTCTGAGGTAACTTTCTTCGCTGTCCACTACACCAATTTTGGTGTCATCTGCAAAATTACTAACTATACCTCCTATGTTCATATCCAAATCATTTATGTAAATGACAAAAAGTAATGAATCCAACACCGATCCTTGCAGCACTCCACTGGTCACAGGCCTCTAGTCTGAGAAACAACCCTCCACCACCACCCTCTGTCTTCTTCCTTTCAGCCAGTTCTGTATCCAAATGGCTTGTTCTCCCTGTATTCCATGAGATCTAACCTCGCTAATCAGTCTCCCATGGGGAACCTTGACAAACGCCTTACTGAAGTCCATATAGATTGTGTCCACTGCTCGGCCCTCATCAATCCTCTTTGTTACTATTTCAAAAAAACCGAATCAAGTTTGTGAGACATGATTTCTCACACACAAAGCCATGTCGACTATCCTTAATCAGTCCTTGCCTTTCCAAATACATGTAAATCCTGTCCCTCAGGATTCACTCCAACAACTTTCCCACCACCGACATCAGGCTCATTGGTCTATTGTTCCCTGGCTTGTCCTTATCACCTTTCTTAAGTAATGGTACCACATTAGCCAACCTCTAGTCTTCTGGCACCTCACCTGTGACTATCGGTGATACAAACAAAAGGCCCAGCAATCACTTCTCTGGCTTCCCACAGAGCTCCAGGGTACACCTGATCAGACGCTGAGGATTTATCCACCTTTATATGTTTCAGGACATTCAGCACTTCCTCCTCTGTAATATGGACATTTTTCAAGGTGTCACCATCTATTTCCCTACATTCTATATCTTCCATGTCCTTCTCCACAGTAAACACTGATGCAAAATACTTGTTTAGTATCTCCCCCTTCTCCTGTGGCTCCACACAAAGGCCGCCTTGCTGATCTTTGAGGGGCCCTATTCGCTCCCTAGTTACCCTTTTGTCCTTAATGTATTTGTTTGTGGAGTTCCATAGTTAGCACAATGTATGTCACTGATAATGACAAATCCTCCTTGGAGAATAAGGAAATGAAATATTCCACCTGAACCTGCTCCCTTGCTTGTATCTGACATCAGATTTGATTCTACCATAATTATTTGTTCCACAAGCTGTGTTGACATCTGAATAACTTCAGTTAAATAGTCATCAATGAAATCAATGAGGGGTGATGTTTATTAACTTTCTTCTAGTTTATGTCTCCTTATAACTCAGTACTGACTCTTTGTGTTCAGAACCTTGCCAGTGATGACAGGAGTGGAAAATACTGCAGCCAGCCTTATATTGCCACAGATTTCAGAATGGATTACAAGACCTCAAGCTAACAGACAGTTGACTGGGCTCTGACTCAGCGGTACATAGTGTATCCATTCTAGGAGATCTTCCCAAAGTGAAACTGGAATAACTGATTTCCATCATAGAATAGCAGGTCACCTACAATTGAGAAATGCCGTTGATCATCAAAATACATCTTCTACAGTGATCTGAAAAGGATGAGTAAGCAAAGTAAATGGCAGTTATTAATAGACAATGAGGAAACGGAGGTTGAAATGAACAAATTACTTGCATCTTTAAAGGATATAAATCATTTTAAGTGATAACTGTAAATCAGGAGGTGAAAGGGAGAGAGGAACCTGGTAAAAGTACAACCAGAGTGGAAGTGGTATGAGTGAAATGATGGAGCTGTAAGGTGAACAGTCCCAGGCTCCTGATGGACTTCATCCTCGGCTCTTAAAAAAATGACTAGTAAGTGAATTGATGTAATGGCATTAATTTTCCAAAGTTCACCAGATTTGAAAGTAGCAAATGTATCTTGTCTAAGAAAAGAAGGAAACAGGAAATAGGAAACCATGGGCCTGTTGGCTTGGTGTCAGCCATGGGAAGATGTTAGAATGAATCATCATGAACTGATAGAGTCATAGAGCTGTTCTGCACAGAAATAGATCCTTCAGTCCAACTCATCCATGCCGAACAGATATGTTAAATTCATCTCGTCCCATTTTCCAGCAATTGGCCCATATCCCTCTAAACCCTTCCTCTTCATATATCCATCCAGATGTCTTTTAAATGTTGCAGTTGTAACAGCCCCCACCACTTCCTCTGGCAGCTCATTCCATACACACACCACCCGCTGCGTCAAAGATTTGCCCCTTAAGTCCCTTTTAAATCTTTCTCCTCTCTTAGAATTATTTGATGTTGCTGTTATGCCTTGGTGAGCTGTGAGGTAATCAACTACAGTACCAATTGAATTCAAAAGTGAATTTACTTGTTCAGCTTCTGATTTTGTAACTGGCTTAGAAGCAATTTGATATCTTAAGGGCTGATTTCTCCAGCATTCTACTTGAATTATCTCTGAAATTAAATCTTTGTGGCAATATTATTTCTGCTATCTTGTCTTCTTGTGATCATTTATTATCCTTACTTTAAAGGCTTTTAATTCTTCAGTATAGCAATGTCACTTTATTCCCCTTTAAAAGATTTCAATTCTACTGTACTGCATGTAGTCAATATGGAGGATTCTTGCCTTCTGTGTGTGAAATAAATATTTTCTGCTTTCTTACTAGTACAGTGAACAATTCTAACCGTATCACATTCTAATAACTTGTTCCTGTTTGCTTAATGGTTCTATTGAACAAATCCATCTGTCTGCATCTTTAAAAGAATTTCCTCCTCCCCATGTCTTTACTGAATGAATTCCACTGTTTGCGGCTCGTTCAGATGAATCTCATTCTCTTTAATGGATTTTCCTAGTATATTTGATGCTTCCTACAGTGTTATTAGGACATAGAACATTACAGCGCAGTACAGGCCCTTTGGCCCTCAATGTTATGCCGACCTGTGGAACCAATCTTAATAATTACCATTACAGTATGTTTTTCCTGAATGAGTCTTGCTGTCAGTAGTCTTAATAAACACTTCCCTCCTTCACTGCAGTTTAACTAATGGATCTCCTGCTTATTTCTATGATATCAATGGTATCTGAACTTTCCTCTTCTTTTAGATTTCATTTGCTTAGGCTTCTGAATTGCCGCAGTATCACTGTAATTCTGGCTTTATGGCATTTCCACCCCTTAATACTCATTTTAAAATTACTTCTACAGTCCTTAATCTAGCCCTGCCTTGTCATGCCCACCCACAAAGGTGGTAACACTGGCACTAAGCAATAAGTACTCAAATTATTATTTACTTCCTCAGCCTGTAATTGCACAATGTTTATTTCCTTGTCCACCAGAAATTTCAATTTTTGCCACAGAACCTCCAATGTCTGTTCTCACCTGCTAAATGCTCCTACATTTTATCGATACCCAACACAATTATATTTCCTAAGTGTGGTTAGTGTTCCGGTTCAAGCCCAAACTAACTTCTGCACTTCTCTTACCAGGTCTGGCTTTCTCCCACTGACTGTACATTCTGTTTTGTCAAATCTTGCCATAAGTTACTCTTCTTAGAACTGTGCCTATCAAATCTCAGTGGAATTCACACTGTATGGTGGATCATTACCACAAACACCTTGATAAAAGATGTTCAGATAGTTTTTCTGCCTTTTAGGTTGGGATCAACTGGGTCAGACTGTTCTAGTATGATACAGGAAATCCTCTGGGTAGTAGAGGCTCCTATATTAAACAAAATACAATTTACTGTAGACTAGCAACTAGGTTACAAGTTATATTGGTATGGTAGACTATGACTGTTATTAAAACTATAGGGAGGCCTATGTGACTCCATTGAAATATGAGCTGTTCTTCCACTGAAGTCTGTCTGACATAATGGTATCAGGCAGTGTTTAATAACTGTTATACATGATGCATTAATTCTATCAGTACCTAACACCTCATATGAACATGCAAACACATAACCAAGGAACAAGTGTAGGCCACTTGCCCCTACAAGCCTCCATACCCCAAAAAGATCTTGGCTGATCTGATTTTAACCTCAACTTTACATTCCTGCATATCTCTAATAATCTTGCTCCATTGCCCAACAAAAGTTTACTAGACCCGATGCTTGGTCAGACAGCACATTACTGTTTTATATCAATTCTCTAATCAAAGTATCTATGTGACTTGCTTCAATATGGCAGACCATCTGCCTACATTTCAGGCCATTGGCAGCCTTTTTTTTTTGACCTGTTTCCAATTGCAATCAGACAAGAGGCATGGGTATCTGTATTAATGTCTGATGGCCATCTTTGAGGTTGACCTCTTAAAAGCAGCTGGGCACAGTCCTCATGGTGACCTTTTGATGAGGATGAGGGGATGTCACCCCCTCACTGAGGAACATGGTAGTTCTACATTGGCTACAATCCATTCGCCCTATCTGACCAGGTCTAGTGAAACAGAGGATCAGCTCTGAGTTCAGATCATGCTCCCTGGCATTTGTGATGCCAGGGATCTCCTAAGCCTCATGTTTGCTGGTTGATATGATTCACAACGCTAATGCGGAGGCTCTCTGAACTGACCCTGCCTCCTTCCAGGAGTGTCACCCTCACTTAACAAAACCAGTCTCCATAATTCCCCTCCTTCATATATGTAACAAAAGCAGGCTGACTGCACAAAGGTTTTCCCAGCAAATAACATTTTCTGCCAGGTCAACACTGCTAGGACATGGTCAAAGCTTATTGGATGGCTGCTATTTTGGACAATGAAGGCAACATGTTTTGACAGAGGAGTCAGCTGCACTTTGTGTCCATCCTCGCCAGTCGCCCTATGAGGAACTATTCTGCAAACACCATGTTATTGGGGTGAGCATTGATGGTGAAACCATTGGCAACATAGTTCCTGCTTCCACATCTTTGTGTCTTAGTATCCCAATGAGTTCATTCCAATTTGCTCACTGGGCACATAGTTGTTGGTGAAACACACCTGTCTGTTCAGAGACCATTCCAACCTTGCCTTTAAAATCATAGAGTCATAGAGGTGATTAGCACAGAAAAGGCCCTTTGGCCCATCGTGTCTGCGCCAGTCAAAACCAAACACCTAACTGTTCTCACCACATTTTCCAACACTTGGCCCAAGGCCTGTAAACCTTGGCATCACAAATGTACATCTAACCACTTCTTAAATGTTATGAAGGTTTCTGCCTCTACCACTCTTACAATCAGTGAGTTTCAGATTTCCTCCAGTCTCTGGATGAAAATGACCCATCCGCTCTAAACTTCCTGCTCCCACCCTTAAATCTATGCTTCTCAGTCATTTGTCCAAGTGGAAATGTTTGTTGTTGCCCACAATGTCTATGCCCCTCATCATTTTATATATCACAATCATTACCCTCTCAATCACCTCTACTCTAAAGAAAACAATTTAGTCTGTCCACTCTCTCTGTCTCGCTGTTTAGTAGAAACTCTCCAGCCCAGACAACATCCGGTAAATCTCCTACTGTCATATCCCTCCTACTTTGTGGATTCTAGAGCTGGACACACACTCTTGCTGGGGCCTAACCAACATTTTATACAGTCTTCAGCTCAATGCCTCAACTAATAAAGGCAACTATACCATTTGACTTCTTAACCATGTTATCCACTTACCTAAAGGGATCAGTGGACATACACACCAAGGTCCCTCTGATCTTTGGCACTCTCCAGGGTCCAAACAGTCATTGTGTATTCCCTTGCCTTGTTTGTCCTCTCCAAGTGCATTGCCTCACATATATCTGATTTGAATTCCATTTGCCATCGATTAGGCTGTCAATATCTTCTCATAGTCTAAGAGTGTCCTTCTCATTCTTCACCACCCCACCAATTATCTGTGAGTTTACTGATCAACCCTCCTACATTCAAGTCTAAATCATTTATATAAACATTTAACAGCAAGGGCCCAAATATTGACCCATGTGGGACCCCAGACACAGACTTCCAATTGGAATACCCTTGACCATCATCTCTGCTTCCTGCCACTCAACCCAACTGCTGATCCAATTTGCCAAATTTCACCAGACCTTGCCTTTGCAGCCACCGCATTTATGGCAACCAGTGATATAACTAGCTGAATGCCTAGTGCTAGTTGGTGGCTACCACACCGCTGTTTATTGCTCTTATCCTTCCTCTAGCCCGTGCAGAGTGGAGAGAGGCAATGTTCTTTGTGGTACCTCGGGATGAATGACATGACTGCCATAGATTTCATCAAGATGATCCTATCTGATGATTTAGCAGTCATTATGACATATGCACATGAACTGTTCTTTCTTCCTTCAGGATCAGTGTAAAAAGCAAGGCCAAGCTAAATATTCTGACTGATGTCGCTGACTGGATTTACGCCATCACTCCAGTCTCATGAGAAGCATGTTGCTCAACTGTCACCTCTCTTCACCCTCAAGCAATGCATGTGTTAGCACTGTCAGCTGTTTCCACAGTCTCTTCTGGAGGAGCTGGATCAAATTCTGCCTCAGCGCACACATTCTCAGTTGCACACCCTTCAGGAGTGTGATGATGCCTTTGAACCAGCACTCACCAGGTTACAAAGTCTTTTCTCATTCTACTAAATGTCAATGAGTCCAGGCCCAACTGACTCAATCTCATCAGAAAATCCCCGTACATCTGGAATCAACATAGTGAACATTCTCTGGATTGTCTCAAACTATCAGTCTATCTTTCCTTAGGTAAGGGGATAAAACTGGTCACAGCTTTCCAGCTGAGTGCTTTGTATAGTTTTAGCAAAACCTCCCTACTTTTAGACTTCACTCCTTTTGATATAAAGGCCAACATTCCATTTGCTTTCCCTATTACCTTCTGAATTTGGATGATGGCTTTATGTGATTTATGCACGAGGACCCCCAAATTCTTCTGTTCCGCAATCTTCCTCCACTTAAATCATGCTCATCTCTCCTATTCTTCCTGCTAAAGTTAAAAACCTCACATTTTCCCAGATTATATACCATTTCCTGAATTTTTGCCCACTCATTTAACCTGTTTATAACCCCCCTGCAAAGTCTTTGAGTCTTTCTCACCACTCATCTTCCCCAGTATTTTTCTGTATGGGATTCCAGATTAATCTTTTTTCAGTATCCTGCACAATACACAGGTCATGTTGCTCGCAAGGCGCTGTCCTTTGACGTCAGCCTCACATGTTGCAAATTCATAGGTAGCACATGATGGCTGGACGAGCCCCTCTGTTCTTAAAGACCACGGATCAAAAGGTATAGGAAGAAGTGGGGAACAGGGGAATGAGTTGGATGATCAGCCAAGATCATATTGAATGGGGCAGCAGACTTGAGATCTAATCAGCTGTAGACACATGCACTTCACTCAGACCTTAGAGGTCTCTCAGGCCAGGTTTCTTTCTCATAAGCAGTTGGCAAACAATCTTTGCTTTCATTGCAAATATTGTTCCTTGGTCAGCATCCTCCCAGTCAGCTGGTCCAAAGAACGGTCAAAGAAACACATCTGTTTGTATGTGACTGAAAGCAGGTTGTTATTAGATTTTCACTGCCTCTCTGGCTCAGTGGGCCATTATCTGTGAGGACTCTCATAGGTTTGGCCATTTTCACATTGTTTATCACAGAAGAGGACTCTCCCAATACCTTTCAACATGCTGCATGGTCACATATCCCTGCGGCTATCATTTCATTCACTGCCATCACCTAGCAGCCAGCATCTCACCCACTGGCAGCAGCCTATTGATTGGCAGCACCTTACACACCGTCAAGACTTCACCTACTCTCAGTTCCTCCCCACCTATTGGCAGCACCCCGTCCACCATTAACATCCTGCTCATTGACAGCACGCATTGAGAGGAGTGTTTGGTCAGTACCGTGAAGGGCTTATTTGAAGCTGAGAAAGTCTAAGCTAAGTTGTATGGAATAATCAAGGCAGAAGCTGCCAAACTCTCAGAAATTAAAGGAACAAATGTATCATATGTACAGATGTGGTAGAGAAGGGAGTCTGGTGCTGAAATACTGTAAAGTGATGGTGATGGGATAGATAGGTTAGATTTTTACTACAGTTTGAAAGTTTTCAAATCATGTGATATGAAAATACTTCAGTTCATTCTATATTAATTTCTTTTGCATAATAAATGTATGTTCTATTGTTTAAATCCAAGTGGCCAGTGTTGTATGCTTACATTTAATGAAGGACAACCTTGTTAAAACTTCTTAAAAATCTCGCAAGCCACATTTCAGTTTGGGATCTGTTGTAGTTCAATAATAACATCAGCTTGGATCATTACAAAACACATACAGAAATCACTTCAAGAACTGCTCAAAATGGGACTCTTGCTGAAGGTGCTGGAATGTTGAACTGTTGTGAACAGATTCAGAAACAGACGAAGGTTCAGCACAACATAATAAGACATTCACTCACTTTATGCTGACAACAGCTTGTATTTATCCTGTAAACGGTGTTTTGTATTCTTTCTGGATATCAGAAGAACCAATCGCCACACTAAGCAGAGTCTTTTCTGTCAACTCTAGATCAGTACAGTGATAGTTTTAACGTTCAGATGGTAATGTGAGATTACCTTCTACCTCATGAAGGTTAATCCCTGCTCTTTGTGAAAAATGACCATGTGATGTTGGTCCATGAAATCTTATTCACAGAATCCCTACAGTGTGGAAAAGTACAGCATAGAACAAGCCATTTGGCCCAACAAGTCCACACCAACCCTCCCAACAGCATCCCACCCCAATGCATCCCCCTACCCGATATCTCCTATGGCTAATGCACCTAACCTACACATCCCTGAACACCACGAACAATTTAGCATGGCCAATCCACCTAACTTGCACATCTCCGGAACACCCGGAGGAAACAAACTCAGACACGGGGAGAATGTGCAAATTCCACACAGGCAGTCACCCAAGGTTGGAATTGAACCCAGTTTCCTGGCGCTGTGAGGCAGCAGGGCTAACCACTGAGCCATCGTGCTGTAGGAAGCCCTAAGATTTATTTGCACTTAACTCGGGCACAAGCCCACCTTGGGTTTGTAAGATCTGATTTCTCCAGCCATGGAGCTGCTTGATATAGAGTAGGAGACAGGGACTGAAGACACCAGCTTTGCTTTCCCCAATGTTTAACTGGAGAAGATGGCGATTCCTTCAACACTGAGTTTTTGACAAGCAGACTATTGATAGCTTGAACTGAGCGTCTAAATCTCAAGCAGAACCTTCAGATGTCAATGTTCCTCTGTCACACTCTCGGGCATTGCATTCCAGATCTCACTCACTGATTGCATGAAAAACTTTCTTCTCACAACACATTTGTCAATTATTTTAAATCCCTGCCCTCCCATTCTTGATCCTTTCTGTCATGTGCCACATTAAGCTGAGCTTTTGGGCCAAATGGTTCTGATAACACCTGAAATTAAACTGGACAAGCAGGTTACTGATTATAATCTTGCCAACAACGTGCCACAAAAAAAGAGAACAATTGTAAGTAGAAGACAGTTTGTCCATTAAGGTCCTTGGCGGTTCTCTGCAAGATCCCCACCATCGCTCTCTCGCCATATACATTTTCCCTTAACTCTCATCAAATCCCTTTTTGAAAGCCACACTTGAGCCTGCCTTCAACACGTCCAGTTCCTAACTGCTCATCTCAAAAGCAAACAAAAATTCACAGCATTTTATTTTAGAATAATAATCTGTGGCGTGGACATCTCTATTTATTTGCTGCATTGTATTCATTTTCAAAACTGAAATTGAAATTTTCAGGTAAATGGGAACTACCTTTATGTGGTGAAGCTCTTGTCACAATCCATTAACCCTCAAACTGTCTCTTTCAACCCAGAATCACACCAATTTCATATCAGTACTTCCCAAAATATCCCATCATTTTAAACTGCTGTGCTTCATCTTTGTATGCTTGTAGTCGGTTTAACAAAACTAGGTTTGCTCATATTCAGATCATTATTTCACGACAGAAGTACATAACGAAGACTGTTTTTATTTCAGCCAAGCATTGATTAATAATTATCTTTACAATAACACAATTTTGTTTATCGATCTGTAATATACACGAATGTCCCTATGTGTTTAGTGGGTAGGCTTGTCCCAGTGCTAACTCGCACTATCTCTGATAAAATGGCAGACAAAGTCCTCTGAGATGAAATCCTCTCAGCTCACCATCGATTCCCGTGCAGTACGATAATTTCCTCTCGCCAGTGGAAAACATAATGGTGGTGTTTTCTGGGATTGCACAGATTCTCACTTTGCACACTCAAGGCACTCTGAGATTTCTTTGAAAGTGAGCGGAACATTGAGGGTACTCAAGAGTGAGTGTGGTAGCAAAAAGATGGTAAACGCATTCAAACTTTCGGGCATCAGCTGGAGGTAGTTGTCTCCTCTATTGACTTCTGCTGCAGAGTTCACAGGCACCTTGCCACATCACATCCACGGGTCTGATTTGTGGATGTAGCGACTGGGCTTTCTCGCCATTTCCTCAGTGTCCTGTAACTAATGAGAACAAATGGAAGAAGATTGTTACGTGCAATGAGCAGTGTACATGCACAATTTGCAGACAAACTTGATCCCTTTCTAAACTCAAGTCTGTTGTGTGTTTACTAATATCTCATTCTGTGTGACCACCCAATCCACAACCTTCTTAAGATTTCTGTGCTCCTTAAATTCCAACTTCTTGCAAATTCAAGGATTTAATCATTCCATCAATGGCAAACATACTTTCACATGAACAGGCATAAAAGCTTTGGAATTTCTTCGTCAACCCTCTGTGTTTGATGTTTTTATATAGACCAATTAAATGTCAATGTAGAAATGTGTGAGCTTGTACGCTCATCTGAGTGAAGTTGAGGATGAAAAGGATTCCAGGGTACAGATATCCAAATCACTCCAAGTGCTAATGCAGCTAACTAAGGGTCGCGAGTGTGGTGCTGGAAAAGCACAGCTGGTCAGGTAGCATTCGAGAAGCAGGAGAATCGATGTTTTGAGCATAAGCTCTTCATCAGGAATGATTCTTTCCAGCACCACAATCTCAACTCTGATCTCCAGCATCTGCAGTCCTCATTTATTCTCAGTAGATTATTAAGGCTTAAAGGATAGAATTGAAAATCAGGGACGCTATATCCATTTTATGCAGGACTTCAGTTTGGTCTCCCTCTGACTACCAAAAAAGGATTTAACACACTGTAGAAGGTGCAGTAAACTGATATAAATAAAAAGATACATAAAAGATAAAAAGAATGATACTACATTGATCAGAAACACACATTTTAGCTATCAGAGAGGATTGTACAGTGTGGGTTTATTTTCCCTTTAAAGTCTTGAACCTGAGAGGACAGATGTAGAGAGAGTATAGCCACTTCAGGGGGAAGACCATACACAGAGGCGCCATCTTTACTTGGTCTGCCTTGTCTGTGGTTCCAGATCCACAGCAACGTAGCAGACTCTTTAATTGGTCTCACAGGAGAAGAAGGAATAGGTAATCAATGCTGGCATTGTTAGATACAGCCACACACCAAGGAATAACTCCAAACAAAAAAAAATGGCAAGACAGGAACAAGGTACTTGATCTGTCACCTTGATGCATTGCTTAAGGCATTGCTAAATGGTGTGAGAATATCTTACTGT
This sequence comes from Chiloscyllium punctatum, assembly GCF_047496795.1. Lineage (NCBI taxonomy): Eukaryota > Metazoa > Chordata > Chondrichthyes > Orectolobiformes > Hemiscylliidae > Chiloscyllium > Chiloscyllium punctatum. Next base: position 63,241,467 of record NC_092770.1, on the reverse strand, counting down.
GTCAAAGATGTTATATCAACACAAACCATTGCTCCTGCAAACCCTGAACATTGTTTGTTTTGCCTGCAGCACTTTGCGCTGGCTGCACAGGACCAATTTCACAGAAGGTTGTGGTGGGATCTAACTAGGTGAGCATGGTAGTAATATTTCCAATGTTAAGTGCTGCTCTTGTTTAGTTATCAATGGTTAAACAACAAACCACCCTTAATACCCTACCAAGACTGCCCAGATCAAACTGGACAGTAATAGCAAGGCTCAATTCTGTACGCCAGTTGCCAAATACCCATAGACTGAAATACAAAATCTCCACACTCCAGCATAGTATAAAGTGTGCATTGTTGGAAATGCTGTCCTTTTTGATCTGTCCACAAGGGATCTGATGAGTATTTTGGCCATTATTTATTTCTCAACTAAGGTCACTGAAACAAGAGCTCTTTTTCATTGCCTTCCTGCTGTTTATTGGAAACTTGCTGTGGACATATTGCCCACACTACAGGCATGACCACAATTAAAAAGTTTCCAATTAGCTGGAAAGCACTTTGGGATGTGTTGAGGTCAGGAAAGGCGCTACAGAAATGCAAGCTCTTTATGATTGCAGAGCTTTATGATATTTAAACTTAGTGGTATTAAGAGTGAACTTTGTACTGTCGGATTAGGGTCCAGATAAAAAAAGATGCACATCCTTCCAAATTGAGACACGATGGAAGGGCTGACGTTTCTCTGCTCAAAACCAAATAAGCAACACTGTGACAAAAGTATTGAGTCATTGAAGTGAAATCCCATGGAGTAGAACTGGGGCAGTATGAAAATGAAGCTGGCTGAGAAACAGGAAACTGTGGTCGATGGTGATTCGAGGAAGGAACTCAGTGCGGTTCCTCCTTTTTCTGATGTATATTAATGATCTGTGACTGCAGAGGTTGGGAGCCAGGCAACTGGAGAAATTCCTGTCAGCGACTCAAAAGGTTTTCTGGTTGCCAATTAGGTGACTGGAGAGATCCTGGTCGCAAAAGTAAAAGCCCACGGGATACAAGGTGATGTGTCAAGTTGGATCTAAATTTGGCTTAGTAACAGGAAACACAAGATTAATGGCTGACCTCGTGAGTGGAAAACTGTTTCAAGTGGGATACCGCAGGGCTCAGTGTTGGGACCTCTGCTGTTTGTTTTACACATTAACATTTGGACTTGAAGGGGAGGGGTGGGGGGAGGACAATTGAGAAATTTGCAGGCAACACATAAATTGGCCATGTAGTGGATAGTGTGCAGGACAGTTGTTAGCTCAAATGATACAGCTGGGATGGTGCAGTGGGCAGGAATGTGGCCGGTGGAATTCTGTGTCAAGTGTGAAGTCAAACAGGAAAAAGAACTACATAATAAACAGGAATGCACTGAGATGGGGAGATGAAGTGAGGGACCTTGGTGTGCAAGAGCAAAAGTCCCTAAAGTTACCAGTACTAGGCATATGGAATGCTCTCCTGGAAGGCAGAGGTATAGAATTTTTAAAAAGGATATAATGGTATAACACACTGATGAGGCCACAACTGGACTATTGTACACATTTCTGGACACTCCGTGCCCCAATTCTAGACTCTCCCATGAAGCAAACATCGTCTCGGCCTCCACTCCATCAAACCCTATCTGAATCCTACATTTTAATGTGTTCAGCCTCAATTTTCCTAATTTTCAATTGATATAAACAAGCGAAGCCTTTCCTTTCAGGAATCTGCCGAGTGGACCGTCACTGAGCTGCTTCAGATGCAATGCATATTGCCCCCTGAAGGGCTTTCGTGGGGCAGTGGCAGTGTGCCTCCTCAGGAGAGCCCGGTTCAAGTCCTGCCTGCTCCAGAGGTTTGTAATAATGTCACTGAGCAGGTTTGATTAGAAATATTTGTCCCTTTCTAAATACTGAGCCCCAAAACTGTACTCAGTTACCTAGATGTGGTTTCACCAATGTTCTGTATCTTTGCAGCATGATATTTCTTACATTTATACTCCAACCTTACAATAAAAGCCGAAGTTCCACTTGCATTCCCAATTACTTACTGTACTGGTGCATGCTTGCAATTAATTTACATAGATCCCTCTGTACTGTCCCAATCTGTAGTCTGTATTTTAGTAATATTTTGTTTTCCTTACCAATGTAAGCAGCCTCACATTGTATTTTAAAAGATGTTGCCAGTCCTGCTGAGTTGCAGCTGTACTTTGTTCTTATCCCATATTACACTTCCTTCAAGAGCACCTTCCAAACCCACCCCTCAATGCCCAATGGACAAGGGCAATAGATACATGGCAACACTCAAGCCACTCATCCTCTTCACTGGAGAAATATCATCACCCCCTGCCCTGTCCCTGGGTCAAAATGCTCTTTAATTGTACAGTTCAGTGCAGCTCACCATCACGTTCTCATATACAACTAAGAATGGGCATTAAATGCCATATTAGCTCCTGCTCCCCATCCCATGTATAAATAAAAATTAATTTCACCTGGCAATTTTTTGCCCAGTCATTCCACTAATGTATTTCCCTTTACAGGCTACGTCCTCCTTACAACTTGCTTCTGTACAGTAGTCGCCACGTATCTGCGGGGGATACGTTCCAAGACCTATCACGGATGCCTGAAACCAGTTAAATGGGTAACTTTCCTCCCCGGCAGCTCCTTTGCCCCAGGTTCTGGAATGTTCCATGTAATATGTTTGGGCTGTGGTAAACCGCAGGTAACCGAAACTGCGGTAACTGGACCCGTGGATACAGAGGTCGGCCTGTACTTATGCTTGCGACAGCAGCAAATTTGGCGACAATAAACCCCATTATTTTATCTAAGTCTATTAATATTGATTGTAAATAACAGAGGCCTCAGCTCTGATTTCAGTAGTTACAGCTTCATAAGTCATAGAGTCAGAGATGTACAACATGGAAACAGACCCTTCGGTCCAACCTGTCAATGCCGACCAGATATCCTAACCTAATCTAATCCGATTTACTAGTACTTGGCCCATATCCCTCCCAACCCTTCCTATTCATGTCCCCATCCAGATGCCTTTTAAATGCTGCAAAATGTACGAGCCTCCACCAATTCCTCTGGCAGCTCATTCCATACATGCACCACCCTCTATGTGAAAAAGTTACCCCTTAGCTCCATTTTATATCTTTCCCCTCTCACCCTAATCCTATGCCCTGTAGTTCTGGACTCCTCCCACCCCAGGGAAACTACTTTGTCTATTCACTCTATCCATGCCCCTCATGATTTTATAAGCCTCTATAAAGTCACCCCTCAGCCTCCAACGCTTCAGGGAAAATAGCCCCGGCCTATTCAACATCTCCCTGCAGATCAAATCCTCCAACCCTGGCAACATCCTTGTAAATCTTTTCTGAACCCTCAGTTTGCTGGTTTAAATAAAATGGACCTATTTATCCCAAATCCAGGATTGGCAAACTAACAGGAGGCAAAGTGGGACCAGCTAAACTTTGTAACTTGCAAATTCTGCCATAGGGTGAGGAAAGAAGTCTTTTTCTCAGAATTGGGTATTTTACTGTGGCAATAGCTGGTCATAAAGAATCTCCCTGAAAATGCCTTTTCTTTTGAGTACCTCATTGGCATTTATTTATTTATTCATTCAAGGTTTATTAGATTATTGTAGATTCTTGGACTTAATGCTAAACCCCAAAGGTCTGAATCTCCTGTTTGGGACTAATCATACAGGCATAAAGAATAATCACTAACGTAGGGGGCAAACTAACAGGGTTAATTGGACAAAACTTAATATATGATTTTCCATTATGAAGATATGATGATGTAGAAGGGCAATATGGATCAATCTTCTTTTCTTCACTCCTTCAGGCTGATGCTTTGATAACTTTACATATATTTCAAACACACACACACACGTGGGATTCATGATGTTTCATACAATTAACTAGTGCCTGTACAACTTGCTAATTTGCCAAGGTAAGGGATAGGAACAGACAGTCTGGTAAGGTATTTAATTGGGGGAGATAAAATTATATTACTATCAGACAGGAGCTGTGGAGTATAAATTGGGAACAATTGTTCTGTGGGAAATGCACAACAGAAATGTGGAGGCTATTTACGGAGCACTTGTTGAGAGTGTTGGATAACTTTGTCCCTCTGAGACAGGTGAGGAATGGTAAGGCGAAGGAGCCTTGGATGACAAGAGAAGAGGAGCTTCTCGTCAAGAGGAAGAAGGAAGCTAGGATCTGGCACAACTTTAGAGGAATACAGGGTAGCTAGGAAAGAACTCAAAAATGGACGAAGGAGAGCTAGGAGAGGGCATGGAAAAGCCTTGGCGGCAAGGATTAGGGAAAACCCAAAGGCATTCTACACTTACGTGAGGAATAACACGACGACCAGAGAAAGGGTAGGGTTGATCAGGGATAGTGGAGGGAACTTGTGCCTGGAGTCTGAAGAGGTAAGGGAGGCCTTTAATGACACTAGTATTCACTAGACAGAGGTACCTTGTTGATAGTGAGAACACCATGGACCAAATTAATAGGCTTGTACAGATTGATATTAAGGAACTGGATGTGCTAGAAATTCAGGGAAGCATCCCCAGGGCCGGACCAGATGTATCCAAGGTTACTACAGGAAGTGAGGAATGAGGTTGCTGCACCTCTGGTGATGATCTTTGCATCTTGACTCTCCACGAGTAGTACCGGATGATTTTGGGGGTGGGGGGGGGGGGGGGGGTGGAATGGGAGGGGAGGTGGGGAAGCAAATGTTGTTCCTCAGTTCAAGAAAAGGAATAGGGAATTACAGACCAGTCAGTCAGTCTTACATCTGTAGTAAGCAAGGTATTGGAAAGGATTCTGAGAGATAAGATTTATGGTTATTTGGAAAAACAATTTGATTAAAGATAGTCAGCACGGCTTTGTAAGGGGCAGGTCATGCCTCACAAACCTTATTGAGTTCTTTGGAGGATGAGACAAGACAAGTTGATGAAGGTTGACCAGTAGATATGGTGTATATAGATTTCAATAAGGCATTTGATAAGGTTCCCCACGGTAGGCTCATTCAGAAAGTGAGGAGGTATGGGATACAGGGAAATGTGGCTGTCTGGATACAGAGTTAGCTGGCTGAAAGTGGTAATGAATGGAAAGTATTCTGCCTGAAGGTCAGTGACTAGTAGTGTCCTGCAGGAATCTGTTCTTGGGCCTCTTCTCTTTGTAGTTTTTATAAATGACTTGGATGAAGACGTGGAAGGGTGGGTTGGTAATTTTGCTGATGACACAAAGGTCGGTGGTGTTGTAGATAGTGTTGAGGGCTGTTGCAGGCTACAACAAGACATTGACAGGATGCAGACCTGGGCTGAGAAGTGGCTGATGGAATTCAACCTGGCTAAATGCGAAGTAATTCATTTTGGAAGGTTGAATTTGAATGCTGAATATAGGGTTAAAGACAGGATTCTTGGTAGTGTGAAGGAACAGTGGGATCTTGGGGTCCACATACATATATCCCTCAAAGTTGATAGGGTTATTAAGAAGGTGTTTCGTGTTTAGGTTTTCATTAACAGGGGGATTGAGTTTAAGAGCCGTGAGATTTTGCTGCAGCAATATAAAACCCTGGTTAGACCACACTTGGAATATTGTATCCAGTTCTGTTCGCCTTGTTATAGGAGGGATGTAGGTGCTTTAAAGAGGGTGCAGAGGAGATTTACCAGAATGCTGCCTGGACTAGAGGGCATGTCGTATGAAGAAAGGTTGAGTGAGCTCAGGCTTTTCACATTAAAGAGAAGGAAGAGAGGTGACTTGATAGAGGTGTACAAGGTAATAAGAGGCATAGATAGAGTAGATAGCCAGAGACTTTTCCCCAGGGGAGAAATAGCTGCATCATAATTTGAAGGTGATTGGAGGAAGGTTTAGGGGAAATATCAGAGGCAGGTTCTTTATCCAGAGAGTGGTGGGTGCGTGGAATGCACTGCCTGCAGTGGTAGTAGAGTCAGACACATTAGGGATATTTAAGTGACTCTTGGATAGGTACATGGATGACAGTAAATTGAGGGGTGTGTAGGTTAGGTTGATCTTAGATTAAGATAAATAATCGGCACAACATTGTGGGCTGAAGGGCCTGTACTGTACTGTGCTGTAGTGTTCCATCTTCTAAAAGGTGAATTCTAATAATTGTAATTATAAGAATATCAAACTCCAGCAGCACAGTTAATTAATGCAGGCTGGCTTATAAATATACTATGCTAGTGCAAACTTCACAACTTTAATAACTGCTCATAGACTGAAAGACGTAGTGATAACCCTGTTCGGGATAAGCTACTAAAGGGGAAGAACAAACTTATCCAGGAATTGAAAGCAATTAGCTGTGCCCGAGAAAAGGAGGAGACAAAGCTATATAAAGAAAACTATTTTAACAACTCCTTGTTAAATGGCTGCCCTACGCCACAAGGACAAACAGTTGCCTTGCAAAACTTAAGGAGTTAATGATGGGAAAGTTGTGTCTTTAAACAGACAGTCAACACCAAATGTAACAAGGAACAAAGGAAGCTGCTCCTGATAAGAAGGCAAGCTGCAGACTGGCACTACTTTGAAAGAAATAGTCTAAAGGACCATCAATAATGTCATCACACCACAAACTTGCAGGATGAAAAACTGTACAGGAACTGAACTCTAGGATTCATGGGGGCAGAAGTCTAGAGAACACTGCACAAGGATTGAACCCTGGACACATCCAGAGAGATATACACTGTCAGTGGGAATTACAGCGAATTTACACCATTAATTGGATAATAGTTAAATTGGGTTGTGAGGCTTAACTTGCTTACTTGAGGGCTCTTATTTTGGTTGCTGCATGCAATAAAGTTTAAATCATTGTTTCAGCACTTGACTGTGAAATTCCTGAATAAGTAGCCAGATTACGGGTTGCTTGTGGTAATTTACCCACAATACTACATTCACTGAAAGATCTCTGCTTCATGAGATCAGAGACAATGTTAACACAGTCAGTGAAAATCAAGCTGAAGGACTCATTTCAGTTCTACTTTGTCACTTTGTGCTTTTCACTATATGCAGATCTGGTTCAATCAAAGTGCTGAAGCTCTCCCCCCCCCCCCACCAATTGCAAATTTCTTGGTGCAAAAACAGCAATTTAAAATAACTAGAATCTCCATTAGTTGCTGCTAGAGCTTGTGATGTTGAAATAGCAGACAGGAAGTTCTCTAGGAGACTCCCGGAAGCATTTACAGGTTATATTTTCACGTACCATTCTGTGCAGCCAAACACGGTGAGTTTTTGATCCACAGTGATTACTGCTGCGGGCTGCTGCCAACTCTGCAGAGAGACAGCTGAGACTCGGCTGAGATTGAAGAACAGTCTGTTGCGAAGGTCTCCATTTCTTCACGTGCGACGTCTACATCACTACTGCCGCCGTCCCAAAAGGCTTTCCAATCAGCTCCCAGGCTTGTCATTTCAGAAGTTTCATTGACCACTTTAGATGCTGGACTGTGGGTTAAAGCTGTTGATAATGTATTCGGTAGCTCAGAGCGAACGGTTTTGCATTTTTGGTGACCCACTCCTTTCATTTCTATTTCGGTGCAGTCGGCCGCGCTAGGCTCAGATTTCCTCCAACTTGCTTGCCCATTGAAAAGTTGTGCTGAATCTTCAGGGTATGGTGCATCCTGATTTAGGACTGTACACCAATCATTGCTACTCATGCATTTGCTCCCCATTCTCAGAGATGGTAGGGTCATCTTTGTGTTGTCAGCCTCAAACTGTTTGCCCCCATATCGTTGAGTTATTTGGCTACTGCTATTTTTGAGGCAAGCGTTTGGCCTGTAGGTTTCGAGCGCTGTATTATGTGAAGCGACATCAGCCCAGCTACCATTGCTGCCTTCATCAGTCAGCAGGGGGTGGGACCTCAATATACTCTCTAACAGCTCAGATTCACTTTCCTCAAACACAATATCGTCTGTGGTACTGCACCAGTTACTTAATTTTCTTGGCTGAGATCTTTCTTTATGATGTTGCCCCCTGTCAACTGTTGCAGTGAACCCAAGATGGAGACAGTGTGCATTCCATGTGTGCACGCTACTAATCGACTCTGCAGGACTCGCTACAGTGTACAGGTTGAGTCCACTGTGGAGCCATTCAACACTAGACTTAAAATCAAATCCTTTCTCCTTCTCCTCATGGTGCTGTTCAAAGCCGTCCCCTGAAGGACACCAGAAACGGAAAATGGACTCGGTGGTGGTTTCCAACTCAGCCACATTTGGGAATTCATTTTTGCCGAAAAAGTTCTGTGTCATCAGGTCTTTGGAATTGAAACAACAGAGGGCAGCTGCTGTTTCACCTTGTCCACTTGAGGTATCATTTACCTCAGCGGGATTTTCATTATAACACCCACTTCCAGCCGGCAACTTGGAGAGTTCTGCAGAAACTACTGTGTTAGTTTTCCTCGCATGCTTAACACTCCCAGGGTTTTGGTTCAATTTTACCTCAAATTGGTAAACATTATCGGAATGATCAGCCACTGTGCTGAAGGTTTTTGTATTGGCCACTTGGACAAAAGGATCACTTACAAAAGGCACATTATTCTGACTGGGAGGGGAGTCAGTAATGAAGTCTCTCTGTCTGCCCTCATCTAGACTTGAGCCAGCTCTAGTTCCAGCCCGGATTGGTCCATTCACCTCACGTGGGTCATGTTCTCCTTGCGTCGTGGAGAAATTGCTCGCCTTGCCAACGGATTGCACAAGCTCACGGCCTGTTGTTACCAACGAGTCAGAAGCGAGATGCACGCCATTGATGATTTTCCAGTGCTCCCAGTACTTGGAGAGTGAGAATACAAAACTGATCCTGATCCCTGATAGCAAATCTGTGTCAGCATCATTTGAGACGGCCACTGTTCCACAGCCTTCTTTTCGGAGCAGGGAGCCACCTCCATGCGATGTCTGCCCAACAGCCATTACTTCCCCGTTGCTACTCGGAGGGAGAGCATGGATTCCCCGAACTGGCCTTTGACATTTCAGTGTGAATCTTGAGGCTAGAACACTGCGTACCACAGACAGAGGGTGATAGCTATCCATACTGCTTGACACACAGACTGGTGAACTTTCAGCTCCTGCCGAGCTCTTGACATTCCTGGCCTGAGGGAAGAGCCCTGGCTGTTCAGAACTTTCTTCGCTGCCTGGTATTGGACTTCCCTGGCAGCCCCAGGCCATTGAAAACAAAGTCCCCACACTCCCAGTGATCCCCTTCTTAATGCCTGGCTGCTTCCTCAATCCTCTACACAGAACAAAAGGTCCATCGGTCACATGGTGCTTGATCCTCACTACACTTTGATCAGATGTATTGCTGCTTAAGCGTGCAGGTATGGCTGGAACTTGCTGAAGAGATGAACCCTCTGCCTCACTCCTCGATGCAGGTCTGCAGTTTTGAACTAAGCCCACAGAACATGGATCGGCAACTGGATTTATTAACGGTGTCGAACGCGCCGATGGCACATAAGGTGTGCTGCAGGGTGAGGATAGCAGACCATCACTGCCCGCAGCAGACAGAGATAGAGTTGCCTGCATCTGTTCAACCTGCGCAATCAACGGGGGTCCATCCAGAGCTGAAGCATGTGAAACCGAAGAGGGGGACTGGTTTAACTTGCATGCAGTGTGGAGACTCATCGAAGGATTACTCCCTTTGCTGCTTGCAACACCATGTTCTAACTTGAGCACAACATCTGCATGTGGGTGACGTGCTGTTGGGGCACAAGTGAGATTATGGGCGAATTTTTCATTGACTTCCTGAGGGTCCCCAAAGCTCATTGGAACTGAGCCGCCAACTGAGCAGGGCACCACATCGGGCAGCTCAGTTTCCTGCAATTTGTCCTCTTCCGTCCTCTGAACCTTGGTCACCACCGGACTTTGAACATTCCTCGCTTGCTGGTTTGTTTGATAAACGGAGCTCGAGTGGTTTAGGTCTGCAGGATTTTGTTTACTGACTGCAGAGGTGCTTTGGTATTCCTGAAAAGGAGTGTTAACCTCTGCAGTCTGCTGTCTTTTTCCAGGACTGAAAGGAATGTCTGAGGAGCCTCTGGTTTGTATGGGCCCTGTAGAGCCGAGACCAAGTGTGGCAAACACTTGCTCCTTATTATTCCATGCTGCTGTATTAAACGACGGTAGAGTTAAGTCTCGCTTCTGTTTTACTTCTGGACCAGATGGATCAATTGACAAAGAGGGAGCTGTGTTCTGTTCTGGACTGGTTACATCAGGAGACGAAGTAGTTAGAATTGCCACACTCGATCCTTCATTGTCTTCTGGAATGATACCTAAAGAACGTAAAATGAATTCTAAGGTATCTGATTCTTTTGTCAAAACACTCTCAGAATTTGGTATTGAGTGGAGTTCCTCAACCACCTTTTCTGGGGATGTGTTACTTACCTTGTTACCATTTGTCGTGTAGATATCAGAGGATGGAAATCCATTTACTGTCTGGATTCCTGCAGATACCTCATTGCTGGCTTTACACGGGAGCCCTGCCTGATCAACTAAGTTTGATGGAGCACTGAACAGCTTAGATGATTCAATAGGCAAGGCAATGAGTTGTTCTGGAAAACCCTCCGAAGGTGGAACTGAAGCATCACCCTTTTGACCACTTGAGGTTGCATTTGAGACGTGGACACCCACACGAGAGGCAGCCTCTTGCACTCTGCTGAATTCTTCAGCTCTCACTGCTAGAGTCAAGTTCCCTTGGAAGCTTTTTGAAGTTGCATTGCTGAGGTGGCTCTCCATGATAGGCTCCGCCCTTGCACAATGGGGAGACAATGGGTCGCATGCTTTGTCCGCAGGGGGCAGGCTGCCGGATCCTTGGCTTGAACATCTCGGCCAGTGCAGTGTGTCGGCGGGTGTTGTCGTCGGAGACCTCATGGCACTCAGGACGGATGCAGGCTTCTCTTGATCCACTGAGGTCGCATGTGGAGGTGATATCAGTGGCCCCTCAGTTTTGTCTGCGGATTGTGTGAGGAGAAGTGCAGCTTTCTTGTTGTCAAAGGTCTCAGGTGAAGAGGAAGCGTCTGCACTTTGGCTGCGTTGAACTCTTGAATGAAGGTGAGTGACAGGGCTCGATGCATTCCATTTAACAAGTGGGGGAGATTCATCATGCGTAAATTGTCGTGCTGCTGCAGCGTTCTGCGAATTTAGCAATAAATCTGCACTCGCATCCCAAATATCCTGGTGATCAGCCCTCTGGGAAGACTGGTTGTCACAAGCTGACTGTACAGCATTGATGTTAATTTGACCCAATTCAGAAGCTGGTTGAACATGCTTTGCAGAATCTTCCAGCTTTTGACGTTTCGAATTTCCATTGATTTTATTTCCATAAGAAGTTCGCAACATATCATACAAGGCTTTGATGTCTTTTCGACGTTGCTCGTCACGCTGAGAAGTATTTATTGGAGGGTTGGTTTGATTCATGTTTGATGCACTGGAGGTGTCCAGTGACTGAAATGAATGTTTGTGTGGTCCATCTTGTTGGTTTGGTCCAAAATAATTGGGATTGACAGACCCATAACCGAAAGGCTTGGGACTCTTTAAACAGTTAAATGAGTAATCTTGCATGTTACGCTCAACACCTATAGCCCCACGGTGAGTGTGGGGATACAAATTCCCTGTACTATCTAGACAAATAGAGCTTTTCTCTTCAAAGCCTTGCAGAGATGAGCTGATTTGTTCGATCGATGAGTGGCATTGGTAGTGTTTTAGCACATGGGGAGATAAAACCTGTTGCTCACTTTGTTCGGGAAAAAGAGAATGGCCACCCACATTTCTGTTTTGCGTACACTGATATTTCAATGATGAACTGCTGCTCAGATTCCTGCCATTTACATAACTAGCAGAGTTTGTGTTCTGTGCGGCGATCGGACAGGATTGCACTATTGCAGGATTTTGCTGGGGTGACACATTCATTTGACCTGCCCGTAAATTCGCGCATGCTATTCTTTTCCTTCTATCCATAACCTCAAACGCAAAAAGCAAGGCCTTCAACTCTCCAAATGTAAGTTCTTCAAGAAACCTTAGCACGTCATAACTCCTCCTCTTCCGGGAAGGCTGGGAATTCTTTTGAGAATACACACTGGACAGGTGTTGTGCCCGGGATGCAAATTCAGAATCTATCTGTTGATTTTGAGACGTTCTGTGACTAAAACTGTTGAAATGAGGATCTGTTGGCAGGTCAGAAGTGCCCTGCCAACAATCTTGACCAGGAATCCGAGTACAAGGTCCATCTCCACTTGACGTCATGCTATGAGTATGGCCAAGTGTTGCTTCATGTCCATGGTTCATAAAGTGCTTTCCAGTTGATGACTCTAGAGCTGAGATATTGTCCCTACTCAGTGCCTGCATTCCCTTTCCCTGCTGGCTTATCGCAAACATACGTCTGTCCATGGGCGCTTTGCAAACTTTAGTACGCACGTTATGAAATGGGCCCGAATCACAATACCTTCCATTGGAAGCCTGTTGATTTGCAATATGCATGAAAGATCCAGGAGCCTGCTGATACTTGGCACTTGGGCAGTTATTCCAACAATTCTCCGTGGGCTGAGACGCAAATACCACCCTACTGTCTGACTGCCCAGGAAGTTGCTCTGAAAGAGGCCACCTCTTGTGGTTTAGGAGAGGTGGTGTCGCCCAAGAGGTGAGCGAGCTTGGAGTTCCAGGCTGTACACCAGCAGAAGCAGGGCTTGGGGATGATGGGAAATTCTTGATGGTTGCATGAGTCTTTTGGTTCCAGCACACTGGCCCTCTCTGAGAAGGGACAAACTCTAACGGAGTTCGAACAGGGGCTGGGTCTGACCACATTGATTGATCTTGCAAATAACTCGATTGGCTCTCAGTTGGCAGGCACTGTGCATAGGCAGGTTGGAATCGACTTTTAGTTTGGGAACCCCCAATTAACGTAGTCAGCATAGGCGAACGATAGAATGTGGTGTCACTGAAAGGTGATGATAGTTCAGCTGAAGAAGAGGCAAGTTTGCTGGTGTCTTCATTTGAGTTGCTTGCTGCCAATTCATTTGCAAAATAGTTAGGTCCGCCACAGACCTTCCAAGACTGGTGATTAGATGAGGATGATCCATTATTGGCATACCCAGATCTCCAAACAGTCTGGTGCGATAGTCGAGATGATGCCATGAGCTCATTCTGATTGTCAAAAGCCTGGTGAAAACAGTTATTTGGTACCCAGCTTTGCATCGTTTGCTGTTTTAACTTGCAGCGGATCAGCTTGCTCCTTTTGTTCTGATCTATAGGCTTCCTGTGAAGAAGAATAAATCAGAACTTTAATTAAGAGAGAAAAATAAAATCGGAAACAGAAACAGAAACGGCTGGATAAGCTCAGTGCCTGTGGAGAGAAATCAGACCCAATGTTTCCTCAGAACAATCCTCATTAAAATATGGATCCTGCCACAACAACCAACATTTTCACAGTTTTTGGTGTTGAGGTCAACTCTCAGCACATGTTCATTTTCGTTCTGACCAATTACACTGTAGTTACAGGCTTTGGCCACAAGATGGCAGTGTGAAGCAACTCCCATGAGCTTCCTCCCAGCTTGACCTTAACTTAGCTCCAGGTACCTAACTATTTAAGGGATAAAGGGAGAGAGTTCATCAATCCTGAGCCAGCTCACTATTGGCGATACTTGCGCCGCCATCTCTCTCCACTATCGACACCGGACCCAACCAAGGCCATGGAATAAAAAAAGGGCAGAAGCAGTATGGATACAAAATTAGCTAAGAGAGAGGTAGTGAACAGAGAGCAATGGTGAATAGGTGTTTTTTTTGGGGCTGCAGAAGGTTTGCAATGGAGTTCCCCAGGGATCGATAGTGCATTGGGTTCTTGCTTTTCCTGATCTTGGTAAATAGGGGATAATTTCAAAGGTTGCAGATGACACTTGTTCAGGTGAGAATTGTAAACTGCAATCAAGGAAGTGCAGAACTTCAAAAAAAAAGATATTAACAATTTGATAGACTGGGTGCATAGGTGGCAGATGCAGTTCAGTGTGGAGAACAGCAAGGTCATATATAGAATCATACAGTGCAAAGCAGTCCACATCAATCCTCCAGAGAGTATCCCACCCAAACCAATCCCCCTCCGCAACCCCCCCCCCCCATCCTAATAACTCTGCCTTTACTATGGCCGAAACATCGATTTTCCTGCTCCTCGGATGCTGCCTGACCTGCTGTGCTTTTCCAGCACCACACTCTTGACTCTGATCTCCAGTATCTGCAGTCCTCACTTTCGCCTTCACTGTGGCCAACCCACACAACCCTGGACACTATGGGCAGTTTAGCATGGCCAATCCACCCTAACCTGCACATCTTTGGACTGAGCACCCAGAGGAAACCCATGGAGACAATATACAAAGTTCACACAAGGCTAGAATCGAACCCAGGTCCCTGGCACTGTGAGGCAGCAGTTTTAACCACTGAGACACCCTGCCACCCCGCACTTCTGGTTCAAAACACATGGGAGAGACAGTTTGACTTGCTTTAACCCACTCCAAAGCGATCTCTGCACGCAAGTCAAAGATCAAGGTTTGCACTTCACCAAGAACTTGCCTGATAAAGCAACCACAGCACTACATCCTGTTTGTTACACAGAGTATTGTAATACGCAAAAAAAAATCACTGCTCAAAAAGACATTTATCATGGGCACAATTAGACCTTTGATACATCAGAAATGTATCTGCTATTAGCTCCCAATTTCCATGATAATATTCACAGATTACTGGTCTGACAAGATGTAGCCAGCTCCCAGCGCTACATTACAGGAACAATAGGGGTTAATTTACATTAGCCTCTTCCAGTTTAGTCGATCATCTTTTGAGATAGTGTGAGCCAGTGGAAGGATTCGCAGAAAGATTTACAGTCTGTGACACAAATGCTCCTTGCTGTGGCCAGAATCACCTCTAAGGAGCACGGTTAGTCCTCTGATGGAGACTGTTTTTATAGGGTTGCACCAACTTTATAATGAATAGGAGATGGCAGCCACATTAACCAGACCAGAACATCCCACTGACTTCAGAGCAAACCACACACTGGGCTTTGGTTCTTAAGAGACAGAATTTTAAGAAAATTATGAAATGGAGACCATTCAGCCTATCAAGTCTATTTACTTGCCTCCCATTGGGCTGGGGGAGGGGGGTGGTGGTGAGAGAATCACCACGTGTACAACTTCTAAATGGCCTTCTCTTGTGGTATGTGAAAAGAGCTTAGTTCTGAACACCAGAGGCACCCAAAATCACAAAGTTACATAAAACACTCTGCTCTGCTGCAGAGTTGGATTTTGCAACTTAACACAATTTAAACATATCATTTCACCAAGAAGGAGGAAATGTGCACTATTAATTACTGTGCACAATGCTGACCTTTTAAAGTTATAATTCATTAAATTAAACAGATTCGGAGTGGGAAATTACCAGATAATGGCACTGAGATCCCAAACACCAGTAATCAAGAGTTATCTTGAATAGCAGGGAGAAATGGTATGGTCACTGTGCTTTAATTTGGGTGAATATACAATACTGTGTTCTGTATTTGTGAAGCTCTGCTAAAATGAGGTTCAGTTAAATTGTTGTCTTGTCCGAAATTCATGTATTCCATGCAGGAAAGGCTCCGTTATCATACATTGCAGCTCCCTGGTACAGATTGCTGTCCAGTCAATGCAATGATTAGCCATTCTTTTGCAAGGTATCTATTCACAAACCACTCTGCTGCCTCCATGTGCTAATATGCCTTTTGTTATTCAATTCCTCTGCTTTCCACCCTTCTGTTTTTCCACCCTTCTCATTTTTTCTGCCTCCTGCTCAAATAAAACCCGTTACACCTAAGCTTTCTATTTTTGACAATGGTTTAACTGATGTGAAACATTAACTCTGTTTTTTTTCCCCCCCTCCGTGGATTGTGCCAGACCTGCTGGGTTTCTCTGAGTTTATTATCTGATCATGGAGATGTACAGAGTTGAAAATGTGTCGCTGGAAAAGCGCAGCAGGTCAGGCAGCATCCAAGGAGCAGGAGAGTCGACGTTTCGGGCATCAGCCCTTCTTCAGGAAGGGCTGATGCCCGAAACGTCGACTCTCCTGTTCCTTGGATGCTGCCTGACCTGCTGCGCTTTTCCAGCAACACATTTTCAACTCTGATCTCCAGCATCTGCAGTCCTCACTTTCTCCATGGAGATGTACAGTCTGGAAACAGACCCTTTGGTCCAACTCGTCCATGCTGACTAGATATCCTAAATTAATCTAGTCCAATTTGCCAGTATTTAGCCCATATCCTTCCCATTCATGTACCTATCCTAGATGCCTCCTAAATGTTGTAATTATACCAGACCCCACCACTTCCTCTGGCAGCTTATTCCATACACATACCACCCTCTGCAGGAAAAAGTCCTTTTAAATTTTTCCCCTCTCATCTTAAACCCATGGCCAGTAGTTTGGACTCCTTTACCCTGGGAAAAAATAGACCTTGACTATTCAGCCGATTAATGCCCTTATGATTATATAAACCTTATAAGTTCCCTCCTCAGCCTCTGACACTTTGGGGGAAAATAACCCTGAAAATAATCAGCCTCACCCGCTCAACCCTGGCAACATTCCTTGCAAATCTATCCTGAACCCGTTCAAGTTTAATTACACCATTCCTATAGCGGGGAGACCAGAACTGAACACTGTATTCCAAAAGTGGCCTCACCGTTGTCCCGTACAGTCGTAACATGACCTCCCAACTCCTACACTCAATGCACTGACCAATGAAGGCAAGCATTTGGGCAGCACGGTGGCTTGATAATTAGCACTACTGCCTCACAGCACCAGGGTTCTGGGTTTGATTCCTGCCTGTCTCTGTGGAGTTTGCATATTCTCCCCATGTCTGTGTGGGTTTCCTCTAGGTGCACAGGTTTCCTCCCATAATCCAGAGGTGTGCAGGTCAGTTGAATTGGCCATGCTAAATTGCCCATCGTGATAGGTGCATTAGTCAGGGGTAAATATAGGGTGGGCTTCTCTTCGAAGGGGTGGGTGTGGACTTGTTGGGCTGATGGGCCTGTTTCCACACTGTAGAGAATCTAACCTAACATCAAATGCTTTTTTTCACCACCCTGTCTAGCTGCAACTCCACTTTCAAGGAACTATGAACCTTATCTATTTCTTATGGTCCCTGTCTGATTGCTTTCTGTTTTTCCTGAGACTTCAAAAGTCCAACCCGTCCATGCCAACCAGATATCCCAACCCAATCTAGTCCCACCTGCCAGCACCCGGCCCATATCCCTCCAAACCCTTCCTATTCATATACCCATCCAAATGCCTCTTAAACGTTACAATTGTACCAGCCTCCACCACATCCTCTGGCAGCTCATTCCATATACATACCATCCTCTGTGTGAAAAAGTTGCCCTGTAAGTCTCTTTTATATCTTTCCACTCTCACCCTAAACCTATGCCCTCTAGTTCTGGACTCCCCGACCCGAGGGAAGAGACTTTGCCTATTTATCCTATCCATGCCCCTCATGATTTTATAAACCTGTATAAGGTCACCCCTCAGCCTCCGACGCTCCAGGAAAAACAGAACCAGCCTGTTCAGCCTCTCCCTATAGCTCAAATCCTCCAACCCTGGCAACATCCTTGTAAATCTTTGCTGAACTTTTTCTAGTTTCACAACATCTTTCCGATAGGAAGGAGACCAGAATTGCACGCAATATTCCAACAGTGGCCTAACCAATGTCCTGTACAGCCACAACATGACCTCCCAACTCCTGTACTCAATACTCTGACCAATAAAGGAAAGCATACCAAATGCATTCTTCACTATCCTATCTTCCTGCAACTCCACTTTCAAGGAGCTATGAACCTGCACTCCAAGGTCTCTTTGTTCAGCAACACTCCCTAGGACCTTACCATTAAGTGTATAAGTCCTGCTAAGATTTGCTTTCCCAAAATGCAGCACCTCGCATTTATCTGAATTAAACTCCATTTGCCACTTCTCAGCCCATTTGCCCATCTGGTCCAGATCCTGTTGTAATCTGAGGTAACCCTCTTCGCTGTCCACTACACCTCCAATTTTGGTGTCATCTGCAAACTTACTAACTGTACCTCTTATGCTCACATCCAAATCATTTATGTAAATGACAAAAAGCAGTGGACCCATCACCGATCCTTGTGGCACTCCACTGGTCACAGGCCTCCAGTCTAAAAAACAACCCTCCACCACCATCCTCTGTCTTCTACCTTTGAGCTAGTTCTGTATCCAAATGGCTAGTTCTCCCTTATATTCCATGAGATCTAACCTTGCTAATCAGTCTCCCATGGGGAACCTTGTCAAATGCCTTACTGAAGTCCATAAAGATCACATCTACTGCTCTGTCCTCATCAATCTTCTTTGTTACTTCTTCAAAAAACTCAATCAAGTTTGTGAGACATGATTTCCCATGCACAAAGCCATGTTGACTATCCCGAATCAGTCCTTGCCTTTCCAAATACATGTACATCCTGTCCCTCAGGATTCCCTCCAACAACTTGCCTACCACCGAGGTCAGGCTCACCGGTCTATTGTTCCCTGGCTTGTCTTTACTGCCCTTCTTAAACAGTGGCACCACGTTAGCCAACCTCCAGTCTTCCAGCACCTCACCTGTGACTATCGATGATACAATATGTCAGCAAGAGGCCCAGCAATCACTTCTCTAGCTTCCCACAGAGTTCTCGGGTACACCTGATCAGGTCCTGGGGATTTATCCACCTTCAACCATTTCGATACATCCAGCACTTCCTCCCCTGTAATCTGGACATTTTGCAAGATGTCACCATCTATTTCTCTACAGTCTATATCTTCCATATCCTTTTCCACAGTAAACACTGATGCAAAATATTCATTTAGTATCTCCCTCATTTTCTGTGGCTCCACACAAAGGTGGCCTTGCTGATCTTTGAGGGTCCCTATTCTTTCCCTACTTACCCTTTTGTCTTTAATATATTTGTAAAAACCCTTTGGATTCTCCTTAATTTTATTTGCCAAATCTATCTCATGTCCCCGTGTTGCCCTCCTGATTTCCCTCTTAAGTATACCCATACTTTCTTTATACTCTTCTAAGGATTCACTCGATCTATCCTGTCTATACCTGACATATGCTTCCTTCTTTTTCTTAACCAAACCCTCAATTTCTTTTTCTGGATTAGTGGTGCTGGAAGAGCACAGCAGTTCAGGCAGCATCCAAGGAGCAGTAAAATCGATGTTTCGGGCAAAAGCCCTTCATCAGGAATAAAGGCAGAGAGCCTGAAGCGTGGAGAGATAAGCTAGAGGAGGGTGGGGGTGGGGAGAAAGTAGCATAGAGTACAATAGGTGAGTGGGGGAGGGGATGAAGGTGATAGGTCGGGGGTGGGGGGAGGGTGGAGTGGATAAGTGGAAAAGAAGATAGGCAGGTAGGACAAGTCATGGGGATAGTGCTGAGCTGGAAGTTTGGAACTAGGGTGAGGTGGGGGGAAGGGGAAATGAGGAAACTGTTGAAGTCCACATTGATGCCCTGGGGTTGAAGTGTTCTGAGGCAGAAGGTGAGGCATTCTTCCTCCAGGCGTCTGGTGGTGAAGGAGGCCCAGGACCTCCATGTCCTCGGCAGAGTGGGAGGGGGAGTTGAAATGTTGGGCCACAGGGCAGTGTGGTTGAATGGTACGGGTGTCCCGGAGATGTTCCCTAAAGCGCTCTGCTAGGAGGCGTCCAGTCTCCCCAGTGTAGAGGAGACCGCATCAGGAGCAACGGATACAATAAATGATATTAGTGGATGTGCAGGTAAAACTTTGATGGATGTGGAAGGCTCCTTTAGGGCCTTGGATAGAGGTGAGGGAGGAGGTGTGGGCTCAGGTTTTGCAGTACCTGCGGTGGCAGGGAAAGGTGCCAGGATGGGAGGGTGGATTGTTGTAGGGGGGCATGGACCTGACCAGGTAGTCACAGAGGGAACGGTCCTTGCGGAAGGCGGAAAGGGGTGGGGAGGGAAATATATCCCTGGTGGTGGGGTCTTTTTGGAGGTGGCGGAAATGTTGGCGGATGATTGGGTTTATGCGAAGGTTGGTAGGGTGGAAGGTGAGCACCAGGGGCGTTCTGTCCTTGTTACGGTTAACTGTGGGAGTTGGTGGGTTTGTAAAAAATGTCAGTGTCCTGGTCATGGCGGATGGAGGTGTAGAGGGATTGGATATCCATGGTGAAGATGAGGCGTTGGAGGCCGGGGAAATGGAAGTCTTGGAGGAGGTGGAGGGCGTGGGTGATTTCTCAAATGTATGTAGGGAGTTCCTGGACTAAGGGGGATAGGACAGTGTCGAGGTAGGTAGAGATGAGTTCAGTGGGGCAGGAGCAGGGGACGTGCAGCCCTCCAATCCCTCTGCTCCAATCCCAACTTCAGGCGACTCTCTGTGTGGAATTTGCACATTCTCCCCGTGTCTGCGTGGGTTTCCTCCGGGTGCTCCAGTTTCCTCCCACAGTCCAAAGATGTGCAGGTCAGGTGAATTGGCCATGCTAAATTGCCCGTAGTGTTAGGTAAGGGGTAGATGTAGGGGTATAGGTGGGTTGCGCTTCGGCGGGGCGGTGTGGACTTGTTGGGCCGAAGGGCCTGTTTCCACACTGTAAGTAATCTAAAAAAAATCTAATCTCACCATCAAGCCAGCAGATAAAGAGGGCCCAGTGGTAGTCTGGTGCACTGACCTCTACACCGCTGAAGCCAAACGCCAACTCGAGCACACCTCTTCCTACCGCCCCCTCGACCATGACTCCACCCCCCCATCACCAAACCATCATCTCCCAGACCATACAGAACCTCATCACCTCAGGAGATCTCCCACCCACAGCTTCCAACCTCATCGTCCAGGAACCCCGCACTGCCCGGTTCTACCTCCTTCTCAAGATTCACAAACACGACCACCCTGGCCGACCCATTGTCTCAGCATGCTCCTGCCCCACTGAACTCATCTCTACCTACCTTGACACTGTCCTATCCCCCCTAGTGCAGGAACTCCCCACATACGTTCGAGACACCACCCACGCCCTCCACCTCCTCCAAGACTTCCGTTTCCTCGGCCCCCAACGCCTCATCTTCACCATGGATATCCAATCCCTCTACACCTCCATCCACCATGACCAGGGCCTCCAAGCCCTCCGTTTTTTCCTCTCCAGACGTCAACAGTACCTTCCATCGACACTCTCGTTCGTTTGGCCGAACTGGTCCTCACCCTTAACAATTTCTCCTTCGAATCCTCCCACTTCCTCCAGACCAAAGGGGTAGCCATGGGCACACGTATGGGCCCCAGCTATGCCTGTCTCTTTGTTGGCTACGTAGAACAGTCGATCTTCTGTAATTACACCGGCACCACTCCCCACCTCTTCCTCCGCAACATTGATGACTGCATTGGCACCACCTCATGCTCCCGCGACGAGGTTGAGCAATTCATCAACTTCACCAACACATTCCACCCTGACCTTAAATTTACCTGGACCATCTCTGACACCTCCCTCCCCTTCCTGGACCTCTCCATCTCCATTAATGACGACCGACTTGACACTGACATTTTTTACAAACCCACCGACTCCCACAGCTACCTGGATTACACCTCTTCCCACCCTACCTCTTGCAAAAATGCCATCCTGTATTCCCAATTTCTCCGCCTCCGCCGTATCTGCTCCCAGGAGGACCAGTTCCACCACAGAACACACCAGATGGCCTTCTTCTTTAGAGACTGCAATTTCCCTTCCCACGTGGTTAAAGATGCCCTCCAATGCATCTTGTCCACATCCCGCACCTCCGCCCTCAGACCCCACCCCACCGACCGTAACAAGGACAGAACGTCCCTGGTGCTCACCTTCCACCCTCCCAACATTCGCATAAACCCAATCATCCGCCGACATTTCCGCCACCTCCAAACAGACCCCACCACCAGGGATATATTTCCCTCCCCACCCCTTTCCACCTTCCACAAAGACCGTTCTCTCCGCAACCACCTGGTCAGGTCCATGCCCCCCTGCAACAACCCACCCTCCCATCCTGGCATCTTCCCTGCCACCGCAGGAACTGTAAAACCTGTGCCCTCCTCTAGCTTATCTCTCCACCCTTCAGGCTCACTGCCTTTATTCCTGATGAAGGGCTTTTGCCCGAAACGTCGATTTCACTGCTCCTCGGATGCTGCCTGACCTGCTGTGCTCTTCCAGCACCACTAATCCAGAATCTGGTTTCCAGCATCTGCAGTCATTACTTTTACCTCAATTTCTTTAGTCATCCAGCATTCCCCATACCTACCGGCCTTTCCTTTCACCCTAACAGGAATATACTCTCTCTGGATCCTTGCTATCTCATTTCTGAAGACTTTCCATTTTCCAGCCATCACTTTACCTGCGAACATCTGCCTCCAATCAGCTTTCAAAAGTTCTTGCCTAATGCCATCAAAATTGATGATGAAATGCAGGAAACAGTCCGCAACAGAAACAGCAAAATGCCAAAGAAGGACAGGAGGGCCTGCCATAGCTGGGAAATACTCAAAATTGTGAAGGTGGCTGCTGCTGCTTCGAGATGCTGGGAGATGTGAGGTATCCCACAGACCCCAGACTTGGCCATAATTGGAATGGAACAACACAGTTCTGCCAGATGCTGAACTGGGTATCCATGGACGATGTCACTCAAAATTGTGTCTACACTCCCAGGGCAGAACAGGACAGCTATCTCAGCACAGAGCACACTTGGAACAGCTTTGGATACCTGGACTGGTCGTCTAAAACCTAAAACTGGGTTTAGATGATGGATATCATGGGCTGGGTGCAGTTGATCTGTGAAGGATGCATAAGATCAACACAGGACAATGCAGTCAAATCAATCCGCTGGGAAGAAGCTGACATGCTTACAAAGGAACACAATGAAGTATCGTTTTTTTAGAATTATTTCAAACTTAACTGCACTTTAAAATAAAGGTACTTCCATTTTTAATATTGGATAATGAATTATGTCTCATAAAAATATAATTTTCCACTGTCTTTTCAGTAAGCCAACTGCTTAGCAGAAAAAGTGGAATTAATGGGAATCGGGGGGGTAATCTCTCCACTGTTTGATATCATTACCTAGCACATGGGAAGAGGATGGTGGTTATGGGAAGTCAGTCAACTCAGCTCCTGGGCTTCTCTTAAGGTCTTTCTCAGGGTATTCATAGAATCCCCAATGTGGAAACAGGCCATTTTGCCCAACAAGTCCACACTGACCCTCCAAAAAGTAACCTACCCAGACCCATTTCCCTAACCTATTACTCTACCTTTACCCCTCACTAATGCACCAAAACCCATACATCCTTGAACACTATGGACAATTTAGTCAATTCACCTGACCTGCACATCTTTGGATTGTGGGAGGAAACCCACGCAGACACAGGGAGAATGTGCAAACTCCCCTCAGACAGTCACCAGAGGCTGGAATCGAACCGGAGTCCCTTACGCTGTGAGGCAGCAGTGCTAACCCCTGATCCCATCCAAGCTGCTGGGAGGTTCTATGCACGTTGAATGTACCAAAACACTAAATTTCACAGTGAAAAAAATACTAGGGCAGCATTGGTCCTAGGCCCAGCCATCTCCCGCTGCTTCATCACTGATCTTCCCTCCTTTATAAGGGCAGAAGTGGGGATGTTTGCCCATAGTTGCACAACGTTCAGCACCACCTGCACCTCCTTAGATACTAAAGCAGTCCATGCTCAAATTCAACAGTATCTGGACAATACCCAGGCTTTGGCTGATAAGCGATAAGAAATATTCACACCACACAGATGCCAGGTCATCTGCATTAAGAGAACCTAACCATCTTCCTTTGACATTCAATTACACTAACATCACTGACTCTCCCACCTACAAGATCCTAGGGGTTACCATTGATCAGAAACTGTACTGGATTAGCCATATAAATATAGACGGCATGTTCATGATTTCTCCCAAGTCTTCTTTACCCATTGACCCACAAATTATAACGGCACCTGGGAAAGATGCATATAAATAATAAAATAACAAATAATTGAGAGACAGAAATAAAAACAGAAATGGCAGCATCTGAGGAGAGAAATTACAGTTAGCTTTTCGGGTTGAGTGACCCTTCCTCAGAACACAAAGAAATGTCTGAGGTGGAAGTTGGAGTGAGGGTGGGAGGGGGCGTGGAGTATGCTGAATTCGTAATGCAGAGCTCAACTGATCCTATTAACTTTTAGACTTCAAATGACTTCAGTCGTGAATTGATTTTTAATTCCAAAGGTCTGGTTACCTTGATTCTGAACCTAACATGATTAATGCGTTTTAACCACCCTATTGGTAAAGGTACACAGCGAATGCAACTGTAAGATGGTGCGCTACGTAAGATTGAATGTTAAATTGATAAATAACAGTATTGTTACAAATATGAAAGGGAGGTGGTTCTTTGGAAACTGAGAAGATGAGTTTATCTTGTTAATCACGTGAGAACTGGAGAAAAAGAGAACAAACCGTGCAGATAAAACAAAGAACTGCAGATACTGGAAATCTGAACTACAGCAGATCTATAGAGGGAGATAGACGGTTAATGATTTGAGTGCAGGGACCCTTTGTCAGAATTGGAGTTACAAAGTATGCAAGATGATCAAAACCATGAGGAGGCAGCCTAGAGACAATGATTTGGAGATGCCAGTGTTGGTCTGGGGTGTACAAAGTTAAAAATCACACAACACCAGGTTATAGTCCAACAGGTTTAATTGGAAGCACTAGCTTTTGGAGTGACGCTCCTTCATCAGGTGGTTGAGGAAGGTGTAACCACCTGATGAAGGAGCAGCGCTCCAAAAGTTAGTGTTTCCAATTAAACCTGTTGGACTATAACCTGGTGTTGTGTGATTTTTAACTTAGAGACAATGACCAAGGCTCAAGAAAGCAAGTCCAGACCGCTCACAGCAGATTACATGAGTAGCAAGCACTGAGTATTGTATAACATACTGTGTCCTGAGAAGATCAATCAGGACTGGGGCTTTTCTGGCACAATGGCAGTGTCTCTGCCCCTAGGCTAAATGGTCTGGGTTCAAATCCTAGCTGGTCCAGACACATCTGAATAGCTTGATAAAAAATATCTATATGCCTGAAGGAATCAACTAAATTATTAGGGTTCTAGTGGTGCTGGTGTAGTGTCCCTACCTCTGAGCCAAGACACCCAGGTTCAAGTCCCAACTACTCCAGAGTTTTAGAAAATATTGATAGTTTACAAAAAAAAGGCTAGTTCATGACAAAGTAGGCTTATTGACTACTTAAAAGACTGGGAGATGTGAACTGATCACTCTATCCACTCTGACTTTCACAACAGCAGACCTCATACACAAGGACATTTGAGCGTTGGTTCCTATAGGCATGCTGTGCACCAGTGAATTGAGCCTTACCCAGATTAGCTAAAATGTGCTAGTTTCACTGCGTGAAAAACAACTCACTCACCTCCTGACTCTCCAAAACCTGTCCACCATCTACAAGGCACAAGTCAGGAATATGATGGAATACTCCCCACTTGCCTGGATGAGTGCAGCTCCAAAAACACTGAAGAAACTTGATTCAATCTAACTGTCTTGGCAGCCACCACCTTCAGCAATCTCTCCCTCCACTACCAACAATGGTAGAAGTGAGTGCCATCTGTAAAAATCACTGCCAGAACTCAAAGCGCCTTAGACAGCCAAACCATCTACCATCTAGGGCAACAGATATATTGGGACATTACCACAATCTGTGCGATCCCCACCAAGCCACACACCATCTAGAGTTGGACCTAACAAAAAAAAAATCGCCATTCCAACACTTCTCGCTGGATTGAAATCCTAGAATTCCCTCTCTGACAACAGAGTATATCTACACCACTTCAAATGCTGGGGCTCATCAGCACCTTCGTGAGAGCAATAAATGATGGACAATAACTATTGTCCCAGCCAGCCACATCAAAATTCTGTGAATGAATAAGACAACCCTGATTAACTATGCTTCCTTGAAAGCAAGATATTCCTGACGTTACCTCTAGAGACAAAGGTTGCATAGATAACATTAAAATTCAGCAAGAATTAGACAAAGGACTACTTTGTTATAACAGGGCTTGTATGAAAAACAGTCACAGAATCTTACCTTCAAGGGGAGGCACCATGGGCTGACTGAACAGGGAATGTTCATAATCCCTCAGGTGTTCTTTATACATCGGGTTTCTAGATACAAGATCGAAGCCCTAAAAATCAATGAAATAAAACCACTTGCCTTTATTGATCAGTCCATTGACTATAGAAGTTGGGAGGTGTTCTGCCAAAGTGTCCCTCAACCTGAAAGGTTAACTCTGATTTCTTTCCACAGATGCTGCCAGACCCGCTGAGGTTTTGGATGTCATATTGTGGTTGTACAGGACATCAGGGAGGCTCTTTTGGAATACTGCATCTAATTCTGGCCTCCCTGCTGTAGGAAAGATGTTGTGAAACTTGAAAGGTTTACAAGGATGTTGCCAGAGTTGGAGGATCTGAGCTATAGGGAGAGGCTGAACAGGCTGGGACTGTTTTCCCTGCAGCGTCAGAGGCTGAGGGGTGGCCTTATAGAGGTTTATAAAATCATGAGGGGTATGGATAGGGTGAATAGCCAAAGTCTTTTCCCTGGGGTGGGGGAGTCCAGAACTAGAGGATACAGGTTTAAGGTGAGAAGGGAAAGACTTAAAAAAAAGGTTGAGGGGCAACTTTTTCATGCAAAGAGTGGTGCTTGAATGAGCTGCCAGAGGAAGTGATGATGGCTGGTTCAATTACAATATTTAAAAGGCATCTGCTGGATGGATACATGAATAGGAAGGGTTTAAGAGGGATGTGGGTCAAATGCTGGCAAATGGGACTAGATTAATTTTGGATATCTGGTCAGCATGGACGAGTTGCACAGAAGGGTCTGTTTCCGTGCTATACATCTCCATGACTCTACACTGCAATTCCAAATAAAAGTCTTCAACTTCAGCAAAGCCAATTACAGTATATCATTTGAAGTGAAGAACTAGCAGAAACTGTTGAATGGATTAAAAGATATGGCACTAATTAAACAGTGGGGAGTATTTCAGAAACAGTTTAAAAATGTACTAATAAAATGCATTCCTTTGAAAAGTAAAAATTCAGCCAAGAACAATCGACCCATGTTCTACTGAAAGAGGTTAAGATTAGCTTTAGATTAAAATAAGAGACTTGTAAATGCTGCAAAGATTAGGAGGAAGTCTGAGGATTGGAAACTAACAAGTGGCTATCAAAATGTAGATAAAAGTGGGAACAATAAAATGAGAGTAAGCTAGCCAGGAATTTAAAAAAAACAAGAGCTTTTACAAGGTAGAAATCATTTTGAAAGTAAACATTGGGTCAAAGGAATCAGGAACAGGAGAAATCATCCTGGGGAGTAAGGAAATGTCAAGACACTGAACAACTAGTTTGTCTTTGCCATCACAATAGAAGACACAAGACACCTTCCAGAAGCAGAAGGTAACCCAAAAGCTGATGGGAGTCTGGAAATTAAAGGTAATTAATTAGATTAGATTACTTACAGTGTGGAAACAGGCCCTTCGGCCCAACAAGTCCACACCGCCCCGCCGAAGCGCAACCCACCCATACCCCTACATCTACCCCTTACCTAACACTACGGGCAATTTAGCATGGCCAATTCACCTGACCTGCACATCTTTGGACTGTGAGAGGAAACCGGAGGACCCGGAGGAAACCCACACAGACACTGGGAGAATGTGCAAACTCCACACAGTCAGTCGCCTGAGGCGGGAATTGAACCCGGGTCTCTGGCGCTGTGAGGCAGCAGTGCTAACCACTGTGCCACCGTGCCGCCCATGCCACTGTGCCGCCCAAATATCAATCTGCAAATGAGAATCCCAAGAAACTAAAACCCAACAAATCCCCAAAGCCCTTCCTCCTAGGGTTTCAAAAAGAGAAAGCTGTAGGAATGGTGGAAGCCATGGTTATGATATTCCAGAATTCACTAAATTCTGGAATAGCACCAGCAAATTGGAAATCAACAAGTGGAACACCACTGTTGAAGGAGGGAGAGGAAAAACAGAAATGTCAAACTCCGAAACTGGTGTCAGTCATTGGGGAAGGTAGACTTCTTTAGAAAAAAATATAGAATCCCCACAGCATGGAAGAAGGCCATTCGCCCCATCGAGTCCACACTGACCCTTTGTGTGCATCCCACCCAGACCCACCTCCTTATCGCCGTAACCCTGCACATCCCTGTTCACATCTTTGGACTGAGAGAGGAAATTAGAGTATCTAGAGAAAACCCATGCAGAAAATGTGCAAACTCTACACAGACAATCACCTGAGGGTGAAATTGAACCTGGGTCCCTGGTCCTATGAGGCAACAGTGCTAACCACCATGCTGCTCCTATAGTAGATATAGAATGATCAAACAAAGTCAACATGACTTTACAAAAGTAAAATTCTGTTTTGAGAAGATTCAAGAAGGTACTGCACAAAAGACTGTTGCATAAGATAAAGATTCAGGCTTTAGGGGTGGAGCATTAGCATGGATAGAGGATTGGTTGACTAACAGAAAACAAGGAGTGGGGATAAATGAGTGCTTTTCTGTTTGGCAATCAGCGACTAGTGGTGTGCCTCAGGGATCTGTGTTGGGACCACAATTATTCACAGTGTATATAGATGATTTGGAGTTGAGGACTACGTGTAGCGTGCCAAAATTTACAGATGACACTAAGATGAGTGGCAGAGCAAAGTGTGCAGAGGACTGTGAAACTTTCCAGAGAAACACAGATACTTTAAGTGATTGGACAAATGTCTGGCAGATGGAATGCAATGTTAATAAATTTGAAGTCATCCATTTTGGTAGGAATAACAGTAAAAAGGACTATTTGTTGAATGGTAAAATGTTACAGCATGCTGCTGTGCAGAGGCCTGGGTGTCCTTGTGCATGAATCACAGAAGGTTTGTCTGCTGGTGCAACAGGTACAAAAAGCGCAGCAGGTCAGGCAGCATCAGTTTTTCAGGAGAAAGTGAGGACTGCAGATGCTGGAGATCAGAGCTAAAAAGGTGTTGCTGGAAAAGCGCTGAAGAAGGGCTCATGCCCGAAACGTCGATTCTCCTGCTCCTTGATTTTAACCTACTGCGAATCTTCTTGCAAGGATGCCTTCCTTGAAGAAGCTCTCTTCCAAAAGATGCTGCCTGACCTGCTGCGCTTTTCCAGCAACACATTTTCAGCTCTGAACAACAGGTAATTGGGAAAGGCAAATGGAATTTTGTTCTTCATTGCTAAAGGGATTGAGTTTAAAAGGAGGGAGGTTATGTTTCAGCTATATGAGGCGCTGGTGAGGCCACTCCTAGAGTACTGTGTGCAGTTTTGGTCTCCTCACTTGAGAAAGGATGTACTGGCACTGGAGGGGGTGCAGAGGAGGTTCACTAGGTTGATTTTGGAGTTGAGGGGTTTGGTTTATGTGGAGGGACTGAGCAGACTGGGATTGTATTCATTGGAATTTAGAAGAATGAGGGGAGATCTTATAGAACCATATCAAATTATGAACAGAACAGATAAGATAGAAGTAGAGAGGATGTTTCTGCTGGTGGGTGAAACTAGGAGAAGAGGGCATAGCCTCAAGATTAGGGAGAACAGATTTAGGACTCAATTGAGAAGGAACTTCTTCACCCAGAGGGTTGTAAATTTATGGAATTCCCTGCCCAGTGAAGTAGTTGGCACTACTTCAGTAAATATTTTTTATGGCTAAGATAGATTTTTTTAAAACAATAAGGAATTGAGGGCTATGTGAGAGGGTGGGTAAGTAGAGCTGAGGCCATGCAAAGATCAGCCATGATCTTACTGAATGGCAGAGCAGGCTCGAAGGGCCGGATGGCCTACTCCTGCTCCTAGTTCTTTTGTTCTTATAACATGAGACTAGTCGGCTACATAAAGGCGATCTAATCGATATAGTACATTCTGATTTCCAAGAAGCATTCAATTAAGCGTCAAAGAACGATACAAGATAAGGGCTCATGGAGTTGGGAGTAAACTGTTAGCACAGGTAGAGGATGAGCAAATGGATAGGAAGCCAAGCATAGAGATAATTGGGCCTTTCTAAGTTGGCAGGCAGTAAATACTGGAGTGTGCAATGACCAGTGCTGGAGCCTCAGCTATTTACAGTCTGTGTTAATAAGTTAGAGTCAAGGATAGCAAGTCTGCTGATAAAGGCAAGGGGAACGTAAGTGATGAGGAAACAAAAGATTGATAAGTAGATAAAGAAAGGCAAGTAACACGATTGCTCCCGGGATTGGGTGAATTGAGTAAATTGAGTGTGTACTCTTTGGAATTACATATGGACTCATCATAATGTTCAAAATTCCGAAGAAGCTGAACAGGATAGACAATGAGAGATTGCTTCCTTAGTGGAGGAACTGGAATATGGGAACACTGTCTGATGATAAGAGGCTGCAACATTAGGTTTAATGTGGTCTTTAAGGTCTGATCAAAATGATTAGAAGAAGACACGTGCACTTTAATATATTAGCTAATTTACTGGGTTAGAATAGTTAAATACATATATGAATTATGAATTGTTAGTTTATACAATTAATATATATTCAGCTAAGTAGTTCGGTTAAACCACCGAACCATTGAGTCTCACCATGCCTTTGGCTTTTTGGGAACTTTGGTGATGGAGGCGCATGGAGCTCTGTATCTGATACCGCGGCACTGGCCTTGTGAACCCCAGCATTATAGTGAAAGTCCAGAGAGTGGGGCAAAGCCCCCTGCATTATTATTATTGTGAATCTAAAGTTAGGGGCTAGATCACCATTTCAGAATACTTTCAGTCCTTTTCCAGTAAACAAATTGAAAAACACTTCCAGGTGGCCCCACGTTAACTTCAATGTATTCTGTTTTCAAGCCAGCCAAGGTCACGCCATTATCTCCCACCTCGAACAGGCTGTTTTTAAACAGTATTTTTCCATTTTATTAATCACGTCCAATTAACACTTAATGCCATATCATTTTTAAGTCCAACACAACAGAGGCTGATCATTTAGAACCAAGATGGGGAAGATTCTTCATAGATTGTCCAGTCCCTAGGATGGGGGATTTCAAGACTAGGGGGCACATTTTTAAGGTGAGAGGAGAGAGAATTAAAAAAAGACATGAGGAGGAAATCTTTTACAGAGAGGGTGGTTCATGTGTGGAACGAACTTCCTGAGGAAGTGGTGGATGCGAGTACAATTGGATAAGTTCATGAATAGAAAATGTTTGGAGGGTCAGGAGCAAGCAGGTTAGACTAGTTTAGTTTAGGATTACGGTTGGCATGGAGTAGTTGGACTGAAGTGTCTGTTTCCGTGCTGTATGACTTTATGAGGTTGCCCGTCTGTGGACTGCTTTCTTGAAGAGGGTTATGATTGCTCCTTCATTGAAAGCTTTAATTCTGAGATAGAACAGAATCTGTAGAGTGGAATCAGGCCATTTGGCCCATTAAGTCCACACCCACCCTCCAAAGAGCATCGCACCCAGACGCACTCCCCTAACCCTATGATCCTGCATTTCTCATGTCTAATCTACCTAGTCTGCACATCCCTGGACACTTTGGACAAGTTAGCATGGCCAATCTACCTAACTTGCACATCTCTGAACTGTGGGAGGAAACTGGAGCACTCAGAGGAAATCCAAGCAGACACAGGGAGAATGTATAAGCTCCACACAAACAAACAGGCACCAAGGGGTGGAATTGAACTGGGTTCCTGGTGCTGCAAGGGAACAGTGCTAACCATTGAGTCACCGTGCCACCCAGCGATGAACTGATGTTTGGTCTCTTGGAGGAAATCAATGGGTTTGGGAAGCAGAGAGAAAATGGAGTCAAAGGTGAAGACCAGTCAGTCATGCTGGACAGTGGAATAGGCTCCACAAGCAATTAGATCAATTCCTGCTCCTATTTATGTTTGTAATCTGTGGATTCACCAGGGAGTCCATCAACAGGGGTTCCAGGAACTGAGAGTGTTCAGAGGCTTGAAGATATTTGGAAAGGTTCGTCAGACACAAATTAGGAGAATGCATTTTGCAGTGGCTGTGAGTGCCTGTGATGGTTGGAGAGGGGTTTCTGATTATTACTGGGATAGAATTCAGGCCCTTTGTCAGAAAATACATTAAAGTGCAAAATAATGCTTTCATTAGTGAACACATAGTTCCTCACTCTGACAAGAAATGGAGCAGGCAATAAATCCTAAAGTGTTTGGGCTCAGTCACTTTTGCAATCCATTGGAGCCCTCTCCCAGTGCAAATTCCTCACGTTTTCACCCTACCCCCACATCTCTTTGTTCCCAAACATAGTATAACATCTCAGTAAGGTCTGACTTGGAGAGCAAACCAGTGATATCAACACATGTCCAACAATTCAATTCAACTAGTGATAGAGGCTGGCCTGGGAGATGTAGTGTTGAGTCTTCAGTACAGGCCGAGAACCGTGGGAGAAGCTCCTAATATCAGAGAAAAGACAGACAGAGAGAGAAGCCAGGGAGTGGGAGGAATGGAGAATGAGAGGGTTGGAGGGGGAAAAACGGAGAGAGAGGCTGGAGAGAAAGAAAATTCAGAGGGTTTTGAGAAGAAAAATCTGAGAGTTTGGGGCAGGGGTACTTTTGTTCACTAAACAGAAGTCAGATTGTCAAACACACACCCAGGTTTGTAGACGGCACATCACAACAGAGTTAGATGGCAAACTAACAATAAAACTTGGCTTACTAAACACTGCTTTTCGCTCAGCTATTTGACACAAGATGGCTCCGTCATCTTACCACAAATTACCAAGATGGAACGATGCCATCTGGTGAGACTTCAGAACCCCACACCCACCCACTACCCCCCCCCCTCTCCAAAACCCCTCTCTAAACTCTGCTCAAAAATCATGGATCAGAGGTGACTGAGAGACATCCACTCCAATCATTCCTGGCCTCTGTGAGAAACTAAGCTCACTTACATCAATAATTTCAGTCCGAGACAAGATCTGAAGCAGCAGTATCGTTTATTACACTCTTGCAAGAGGGGGTGTCCACTAGATAGGCACCCCGAGTTTAACAAGTGTACAACTTTTACACAATTAATTTCTCTTTCCCTCCTCCCATTGCTCCTCCCCTGTTTACATCTCCCATTACTCTAAACCCGGCGCCCATTACTCTTGTTCATCTTTTGCCTCATCCGGCCTTGTGCCTGACAAAGTTCAGATTTTGCTTGGCCATTTCGCCACATCCCTCTGTGGTCTACTGTTCGCATATATCTTCCTTCACTGCCAGCTGCTTCCTTGATTGCTGAAGCAACATTTCCTCCCATTCTTCACCCACACTGAGCCTTATGACCTCTTGACTGTGGTCTTTTTTGTTTTTGCAGAAGCGGGAAACAGATGCTTATAACTGTTTGTACAAGCACGTCTAGCTTAACCTACAAGCCCCCCTCCCCCTTCTGATTTTTGCAGACAACAACTTTTGCAATTGCCCCTCACAGAAACTAACAACAAAACTTGGCTCACTAAATACTGCTTTTCACTCAGTTGTTTGACACAAGATTGCTCCCTCATCTTAACGTAAATTACCAAGATGGAATGATGCCATCTAGTGAGACTTCCGAACTCTACGCCACCACCAACCCCTCTCCCCAAAATCCCTCTCTAAACTCTGCTCAAAAATCAGGGATCAGAGGTGACTGAGAGATATCCACTCCAATCCTTCCTGGCCTCGAAACTGCTGTTCCTCCAACAGTCCGATCGATCTCCACTAAAACACACAGCCTGCCATCCCACAACAGGTTCCACCAGCAGCAGTGGGAACACAGCCCAGAGAAACCTGCAAGCCAGTGTCAAGCCCTCTCCCCCACTCAGTTCTCCCTTAGACAACAGGATCTGCAGGGGGCGAGAGATACCTATCAAGAAGCCCCGCTGGTTTGGCTGGGAGGTCAACCCGAACTTAATACTGCATTGATTTTACTTGCGTGCATTGATTTTAATTTGTGCACGACAACCCCTCAGCACTCGCCCTTTTACAAACTGACTCCTTCAGTCGGTAACAAACTGCGCCCGTAACAGTGGAGCTTATGTTTTTATTGCAATCTCCCACAAACACACGGAAATACACACAGATCTCAGCCCCAGAGCCTCCAGTGACAAGGACATCTGTCACTCCTGCATTCAGAATCACTTTTGTCTTAAAAGTATATATATTTTTTAAAATAAAAAAAACAAAACGAGCATTAAAGTAATCTCAGGCTTACTGTAGCACCACATCTCAACCTACAGATACGGACCAGTACAGAGGGGAGCTGCAATTACTCTGAAAAATTGGAGACCTGTACCCTAATCCCACACTGCAGCACCTTCAAACCATAAAGGCAAGTTATCTCGAAATATAACAATTCCATTTGTAACCCCAGCTCTCTTGCCAATCTGAAGGTTTTTTTTTACAAATCCGCTGCAACTTCTTTTATACATTAGCTTCACTTGGCAATAGTTTATGGCAACTTACAAAACAAAAACACAACAAATAATGCAACTTTTATATGGATGTAACAATCAGCCCAACTCTTACCGGATCCTATTGCCTGTTCCATATGGTTTGGGAAATGTCTACTGCTTTGAAGCCTTTATTTCTCCGTCGTGACATCAGATGTCACATGACTGTGGCAAGCCAGAGAGATTTATTCAAACATCTCTCTTAAATGAAGACAGTGGAGAGTTAGCATTTGCCAGTTGCCCCACAGGTACAGTGCAGAAGGATAATCATCACGTTTCTACTCTTCTGTTGTTAGAATACTGAATGGACTCACAAACTCTTCACATTCACCTGTACCTATGTTTTTGTTTTTGCCTCTGTTTACCTATTATTTACTTACCTATGCTAGTTAACTATGTGATTTGCCTGGATTGCCCGCAACACAAAGCTTTTTACTGTGCCTCAGTATATGTGACAATAAATTCAATTCAATTCAATTCACAGGAACTGCTGGCTGCACTACTGGTTGGAGAGGGTCTGGCTGTAACCTCAATTTCACATGCCTGCCTATCCCTGACAACATTTCACTCTGTCCCCACCATGTTTTGTGAGAATCTATCCACCTTCGTCTTAAAATTATTCAAAGGCTGCGCTGCCTTTTGAGGAAGAGAATTTTATTTCAAAGATAGCTCCAGTTTCATAAGCGCTATGTGCACATTCAGCCTGTTGGGGGGCAGACTTGTGCCCTTTCGTGTGGTGTTTTGATGGCGGGAGGGGGTATTGTCCCACCTCCCCACCTCCCCACCTCCCCACCTCCACTCTGCTCTTGTTGTTAACTCCTATCTACAAAACATGCCCTGTCAACACCACCTCCTAGCAACCCCCTTAACACCTCCTAACATACAATAACTCTTCTCTGAAAGGGGCAGCATGGTGCTTAGTGGTTAGCACTGTTGCCTCATAGCACCATGGGACCCAGGTTCAATCCCAGCCTCGAGCAACTGGCTGTGTGGTGTTTGCATATTCTCCCTGTGTCTGTGTGGGTTTCCTCCCACAATGGGAAAACGTGAGGGCTGGAGAACATCTTGGGCATGAGCCCTTCATCAGGAATCATGTGATTCATTCTGATGAAGGGCTTATGCCTGAACCATCAGTTCTCCTGCTCCTCAGATGCTGCCTGACCTTCTGTGCTTTTCTAGCACCAGTCTCTCGATTTTCCTCCCGTAATTCAAAGATGTGCAGGTTAGGGTGAATTGGCCATGCTAAATTGCATATGGTGTTCAGGGATGTGCAGGCTATGTGCATTCGTCAGGGGTAAGTGTAGATTAATAGCATAGGGGAATGCGTCTGGATGGGTTACTCTTCGGAGGGTCGGTGTCACTTGTTAGGCCAAATGGCCTGTTTCCACACTGTAGGGATTCTATGAAATGCTTGAACCTCTCCATCCATCATACAGCTCTCCAGCCTAATGCTCATCAGCCCCACAGCTGCCTGAAGATTAGCAGCCATTAAGAATGCTGAATAGAAACAGGACCTTCCTGCAACTGGGTTAGTTCAAGAGGCAGCACACCCGATGTGAAACAATAAAGGTGGAAAGAAATTGGAAGGGTGCGAGAAATTCACCTAAACGTTACTTCTCAGTAAAACCTACAGCAAGATGATTCCTTCTCAGGACAAAATTCTCCAGATATAGCATCAACACTAATGTGAAATTACAGATGCCTAAGTGTGGCCATCCCAAGATCCCCTAGATGCCAACTAGCACCAGGATACAATCCTAACTCAGGTAAGTAAAACCACAATCTGATAAGTAGAAATCAAGCCCAAATCTTCTAGTCTCACTGGACGTGGTACCTTGGCAAAACACATTGGTCAACTTGACTGTTAGCCGGCCTTAACTTTTCAAGAGTAGAATCTTAAAGTCTAATTCTCTCTGGCTGAAGTTGAGGGAAGTTAATTGTGAGAATCACCCAATTCTTAAGGCTCCAAATGAGGAGTCAGGATTGTAAAGTGACCACATCCTGGTCTTTAAGTGGTCATTTTAAGGGCCTCGTTTGATGGTGGCCTAAAAGGTCAAGCATGGGGCAACCCCCAGAGAACATAATTGCTGGAAAAGCTCAACAGATCTGACAGCGTCTGTGGAGAGAAAGCAGAGTTAATGTTTCAGGTCCAGTGACCTCTCGTCAGAACTGAGTTCTTTTCTTTTTTGTTTCTGACGTTCAGCACTCGCAGTTGGTTGGTTTCCTTTCAGCCTGGAGAACATTATTTAGATCGCGATGAGAACGCAACAGGATTTAGGTATAGCACCACTCCCCCACAATGAAATGCCCCTCTCCACCACCAAGCTGACCACCATGATGTGAGAGGCCTATGTGAATGCATTATCATGCATTAACATTATGATAGCATCTCACCTTGTTGATGCGTGGTTTCCCATTCTTCCACCCACAGGATAAAAATGGGATGGCGGCGATTCCCAACAAGGAAGTGAGAGAGGTAAGTGGCGACTCCAGCCCTCCATTTACTCCTCCAGCCCTGAGGTCTTGGCTACTAGGTGCCAACATCTCAGTCATGCTCCGTGGGCAGTGGTGGCATTCCCTAACCCTTAACTCCCATCCACCAGTCCTCCAGGATCCTATTCAGGATCCAGGTTTTTACAAAATTATGAGGGGCATGGATAGGATAAACAGATAAAATCTTTTCCCTGGGGTCGGGGAGTCCAGAACTAGAGGGTATAGCTTTAGGGTGAGAGGGGAGAGATGTAAAAGAGACCTAAGGGGCAACCTTTTCATGCAGAGGGTGGTACGTGTATGGAATGATCTGCCAGAGGATGTAGTGGAGGCTGGTACAATTGCAACATTTAAGAGGCATTTGGATGAGTGTATGAATAGGAAGGGTTTGGAGGGATATGGGCCGGGTGCTGGCAGGTGGGACTGGATTGGGTTGGGATATCTGCTCAGCATGGCCGAGTTGGACCGAAGGGTCTGTTTCCATGCTGTGCGTCTCTATGATTCTATGACTCGAACAGATGCCAATTTCCCTCTGTCTCATTGGTCTGGGGCAATTGACTGGAACCGGGCAGGCCTGCGAACACTTCAGTGGATTGACTGTAAAGATGGTACTGTCATTAGGGATCCCAGGAGATCCTGGCAGTGGGGTCTGGGAGACCATGATGTATGCCATGCCATTGGAGTTTGGTGTATATGAAATGCAGCAAGTTGGGGAAGTTGTCTGAGAAAGCTCACATGGAGAGAAGCTCGCCAAGATCGACTCTTAGCCAGTTTTGGAAGAACCAAACCCACAATGTTCATTAGTTACTATTAGTAGGGGCTCTTTATGGTCTAAACACTTCACATATCTGACTTTTCTGCCCCTTAGCGAGGTGTAGGGTGCAATCCAGCTTGTAGCATTCCCTCCTGAGCTCTGAGAAAGGACCCAAAATATTAGCTCTGCTTTCTCTCCACACATGCTGCTCGACCCCCCAAGCTTTTCCAGCAATTTTTGCTTGTGTCTCTGATTTCCAGTGCCCACTGTTCTTTCCATTTATTATTTGGCTACTCTTATTTTTTTTTAGATTAGATTAGATTACTTACAGTGTGGAAACAGGCCCTTCAGCCCAACAAGTCCACACCGCCCCGCCGAAGCGCAACCCACCCATACCCCTACATTTACCCCTTACCTAACACTACGTGCAATTTAGCATGGCCAATTCACCTGACCTGCACAGCTTCGGACTGTGGGAGGAAACCGGAGCACCCGGAGGAAACCCACACAGACACAGGGTGAACGTGCAAACTCCACACAGTTAGTCGCCTGAGGCAGGAATTGAACCCAGGTCTCTGGCGCTGTGAGGCAGCAGTGCCAACCACTGTGCCACTGTGTCACCCACAGTGTTGAGACTGGAATAATTGCTAATTTCTCTTCTTCTCCTGAGGGGCAGGGACTGAATTATTTATAACTACAATTTTGCAGTCGATGTCCCGTAAAAGGAAGTAGAGTAAGGTT
Organism: Chiloscyllium punctatum; assembly: GCF_047496795.1. Taxonomy (NCBI): domain Eukaryota; kingdom Metazoa; phylum Chordata; class Chondrichthyes; order Orectolobiformes; family Hemiscylliidae; genus Chiloscyllium; species Chiloscyllium punctatum. The sequence continues at coordinate 63,203,012 of NC_092770.1, read as the reverse complement.
TTAGTTATTCTTTACTGTTTTTATAAATGTTGGTCTGACTGGCTGTGCTTTTCCAGCACCACACCTTTCGACTCTGATCTCCAGCGTCTGCAGTCCTCACTTTCTCCTAGCTCTTTTACAACTATCAGAATCCAGTCTATCCTGGCTGCACATTCCATCTAAAATGAATAGAAAGGACTGCAGATTCTGGAATACTGGAGTGCTGGAGAGACACAGTAGCTCTGGCAAACTTAGCTGTAACATTCCTAATGAAGGGCTTTTGCCCGAAATGTTGATTTTCCTGCTCCTCAGATGCTTGACTCTAATCTCTAACATCTGCAGTACCCACTTCCGCCTTGGCTGTAACATCCTCACCCCCTGCATCCTGTAAGGACTCCATTCCATTCTCCCAGTTCTCTATCATATCTGTTCTGATGATGCTACCATCTGTGGATGGGTGGGTGGGTGGATGGGTGCGCGGGCCCAAAAATGTCCATCTTTTTCCTGAACTGAGGATTCTCCAACACCATGGTTGACACGGCCCTCAGCCATGTCCGACCCATCTCCCGTACTTTGGCTCTCAGCCCTTCTCTTCCCTCCTATGATCACAATAGGGTCCCCCTGTCCTCACCTACCATCTGTATCAACATCCAAAGGACCATAAGCCACCATATCTACAGTAGGATGCCATCACCAGACACATATTTCCCTCCCCTCCTTAACAGCCTTCCGCAGAGACTGTTCCCTCTGGGACATTCTGGTCCACTCTTCCTCCATTCTCAACATCTCCCCAAGGCATTGACCCACGCAATCACAGAAAGTGCAATACTTGCCTGTTTGCCTCTTCCTTCCTCACTATCTAAGGCCCAAGATATTCCTACCAGGTGAAGCAGTGATTTACTTCACTCAATCTAGCCTGTTGTATTCGCTGCTCACAATGTGACCTTCTGTATACTGGGCAGACCAAACACAGACTGGGTGACTACTTTGTAGAATATGTTGTCTGGAACAATGACCCTGAGCTTTCACTTCAACACACCACTGTGTTCCCTGATCGACATTTCTGTCTCAGGCCTGCTGTAGGGCTCCAGTGAGGATCAGTGCAAGCTGGAAGAGCAAAATCTCATCTTCCATCTCGGTATCTTAGAGCCTTCAGGATTCAATATTGGATTTAACAATTTCAGAATGTGATCACCCTGCTCCATGTCTGTTACCCTCCCCCTGTGACCCCAGGTCTTGTTCTGCATGGGTTACTCCAGTACAGGCAAACCTGTTTTCAATTAATTTACACTTACACTTAACTTGTGTAGCATTTCTCGCTCCCTTGGCTTATCATCAGTTATCTCTTTGTTTGCTTATCCTTGTTTTGCCCTCTGTTTTTCTCTCGCTGGAGTCTGTTTCCATGGACTCTCTATTCAGTCTCTGTCCCAATCCCATCATCAGCATAAATACAGCCAACTTTGTTTTAATTGGCACCTTAATGAACTGAGCTTTTCGATAAACTAGCAAAAATTATATGATTTACTGTATCGCAATCTCTGTGATGTCCGAGTAGTCAGTTGAGGGTGTCAGTGAGAAAGCTGTCTGCCGGTAAGTTTTATTTGAGGCAAAGTTGTGTTTTTATTTAAGTGGTTTATGTTGTAAGTAAGGTATAAAATGAATATACATACTACCGTATTACGTTTCTATTAACTTGGTGTGAGTTTTATATTGATTAGGAGTTGGGGGTCATGTTGCAGCATAAAGGACATTGTTTAAACCACTTTTGGAATATTGTGTGCAATTCTGGTCTCCTTGCTATAGGGAGAGGCTGAATAGGCTGGGGCTGTTTTCCCTGGAGCATTGGAGGCTGAGCGGTGACCTTTTAGAGGTTTATAAAATCATGAAAAGCATGGAGAGGATAAATAGGCAAAGTCGTTTCCCTGGGGTGAGGGAGTCCAGAACTAGAAAGCATAGGTTTAAGGTGAGAGGGGTAAGATTTAAAAGGGACATAAGGGGCAGCCTTTTCATACAAAGGATGGTGTGCGTATGGAATGAGCTGCTAGAGGAGGTGGTAGAGGCTGGTACAATTGCAACATTTAAAAGGCATCTGGATGGGTATATGAATAGGAAGGGTTTGGATGGATATGGGTCAAATACTGGTCAAGTGGGACTAGATTTCTTTAGAATGTCTAGTCAGCGTGGATGAGTTGGACTGAAGGGTCTGTTTCCATGCTATACAAAATTCTATGACTCTTGATCAACCAGATTATTTGACCAATCAGATCCACTCTTGGTCCCATAGGTACCGATTAATCAAAAGTTTGTTGTCCCACCCTTTCCCAGCTATTTTCAGTTCCAACGAAGGGTCACTAGACCCAAAATATTAACTCTGATGTACTCTGTACAGATGCTCCCCGATCTGCAGTGTTTTCCCCAACACTTTGTATTTGTTACACATTTCATGTGATTTAAGAAATTTGCACCATCTTACAGCCTTTACCTAACCTACATTATCAGAGGACATATGACTGTGGAAAGCAATAGAGCACAAAGATACGTATCCAAACACTGATTGTCCTCTTCATAGTATTCCAGACCTTAGATTCCTTATGTTAAGATTACTTGCACAGATGCTGCCTTCTGAGCCTCCCTTGTATAAGCAACATTTCACTGCTTTGTCTCTTCTGTATGTGGAGAAAATACCCATGAGGGTGAAAGTTCATGTGTTTTTTTTGTTTAAAATGGCCTGGGTGGTCCTGATTGTTTAACAGGCCAAGTACAGCTTCAACTGCAAACTGAGTGAAGAGGCTTGGACTGAGTAATCAAACTCCAGGACAAGGGAATTCAGTGCATTGTTGAAAATCGCCATGAGGGAGGTTTAATGTTGGCAAGAAGCAATCAGTTCATTGTCACCTTCAAAGAATTCACATAGAATTTTACAGAAATTCATCTGCACAGATAAAAAGCTATTTGGCTCAACTATTTGTAATCCATGAACTAAGGATTCTGTGTAATCCAAGATGGAGGATGGGAAACATTTCTGGCTGTAACAGCTGCTCCTGTTCTGAGGTATTTTAGGTGTTGGAGGTGATTTCTTCAAATTCCAGGAGCAGCAATTACTGTTTTATATGCTGTTGCATTGTTATGAATGAACTGCCAGAGGAAGTGGTGGAGGCTGGTACAATTGCAACATTTAAAAGGCATCTGGATGGGTATATGAATAGGAAGGGTTTGGAGGGATATGGGCCAGGTGCTGGCAGGTGGGACTAGATTGGGTTGGGATATCTGGTCGACATGGATGGGTTGGACCGAAGGGTCTGTTTCCGTGTTGTACATCCCTAGACTCTATGACACTCACCCCTACCCCTACCCTTAGTCACATACCCCACCATTCCTTTCTCCTGCATATCGGCATTAAGTTTCTTAAATCTATCCATGCTATCTTTTTTGACACTTCATGTGAGAGGTATCCTGGACACTAGAACTATATAATGGAAATCAGAAACAATTGCTGGAAAAGTTCAACGGTTTTGGGTTAGCCCGAAAGTTTAACTCCGTTTTCTCTCCACAGACGCTGCCAGACCTGCTGAGCTTTTACCAGCAATTTCTGTTTTTGTATACATTCTAAGAACCATGCTCCCTTCAGTAGGAAATGGCTGTTTCGTGTATAAACTGTCAATTTCAAGAGGAAACAGCCAGTTAGATGAGGGGACCCGACTGCATATTCACAAATGGCAGCATTATAATTCATGTACCAACCTGTAACTTTTTGTTTTGTTCAGGGTATATTAATGCTGATCGCCTATCCTTAATAATTCTTGAGAATGTGGGTTGTGAGCTGCCTTCTTAAACTACTGCTGTGTGAGTGCTGCAGATACAGCTTCAAACATTTTCCATTGTATTGGGAATGAATACAATCAGTGACAAGCTTCCCTCCTGGTACCGATTGACTCCAGGATTCCTTTACACCACAACTCAATGCTTAAATTCTCAATTCATCCACGCAATTCAACTCTTTGGTTCATCTTTGAATCAAGGCTAGATTGAGGTTTGGAATCCAATGGCCCATGTGGAATCCAAGCTGAGCATCAGGGAGAGTGCCATTGCTGAATAATTGCCACTCGATAGCACTGTCAACGACACCTTAAGTCACTTTGTAGATGATCAAAAGTACAGGTAGTTCTCCTACAATGCTGCAGTTGCATTCCAGCGTAATCTTGCTTAATATACAGAGAGCAGCTTTCTGTGACGGATACTGGGGCTTGCAGGAAAAAGTGGGGTTAGGGTCAGACCAGGAAAAAATATCACTCACATTCGCTCAAAAATCACCTAACCGCCTAACACAAAGTACTGCACAACCCGAATGAAGGTATATATCATTTTTATCAATGAAACAAAAGTAAATTTAACACAGTACATTTAACAAATATTGTTCATGCAGAGACAGAGGGTTATCATTTGCATATGGTAGACTCCCTCATTCCTGTTAAGTGATCTGTATCACATATTCTCTCCTTATGCTCCAAAGGTTTTATAATATCAAGTTTCTCTTCCAGTCTTATATCCTATCTTCACCACCCACAATTTTATCACCAGGGCATTTCTTGCTAACATTTTTGTCACTATGACCCTCCATTTTTTTTTTAAAAAAGGATCATTTAGGAATAGTGTACCCCTCACAGAAAGCTGCTGTCTGTACAGTACACCCCTCACAGAAAGCTGCTGTCTGTACAGTATCCCTCACAGAAAGCTGCTCTCTGTACAGTACCCCCTCACAGAAAGCTGCTCTTTGTACAGTGCCCCATCACAGAAAGCTGTTCTCTGTACAGTATCTCTCACAAAAAGCTGCTCTGTGTACAGTACCCCTCACAGAAAGCTGCTCTCTGTACAGTATCCCTCCCAAAAAGCTGCTCTCTGTACAGTATCCCTTACAGAAAGCTGCTCTCTGTACAGTGTCCCTCACAGAAAGCTGCTCCCTGTACAGTATCCCTCACAGAAAGCTGTTCTCTGTACAGTATCTGTCACAGAAATCTGCCCTCTGTACAGTATCCCTCACAGAAAGCTGCTCTCTGTACAGTATCCCTCACAGAAAGCTGCTCTCTGTACAGTATCCCTCACAGAAAGCTGTTCTCTGTACAGTATCCCTCACAGAAAGCTGCTCCGAGTACAGTATCCCTCACAGAAAGCTGCTCTCTGTACAGTATCCCTCACAGAAAGCTGCTCCCAGTACAGTATTCCTCACAGAAAGCTGTTCTCTGTACAGTATCTGTCACAGAAATCTGCCCTCTGTACAGTGTCCCTCACACAAAGCTGCTCTCTGTACAGTATCCCTCACAGAAAGCTGCTCTCTGTACAGTATCCCTCAGAGAAAGCTGCTCTCTGTACAGTGCCCCCTCACAGAAAGCTGCTCTCTGTACAGTACCCCCCTCACCGAAAGCTGCTCTCTGTACAGTGTCCCCTACAGAAAGCTGCTCTCTGTACAGTGCCCCCTCACACAAAGCTGCCCTCTGTACAGTACCCCTCACCGAAAGCTGCTTTCTGTACAGTATCCCTCACAGAAAACTGCTCTCTGTACAGTGTCCCTCACTGAAAGCTGCTCTCTGTACAGTGTCCCTCACAGAAAGCTGCTCTCTGTACAGTATCCCTCACAGAAAGCTGCTCCCTGTACAGTGTCCCTCACTGAAAGCTGCTCTCTGTACAGTGTCCCTCACAGAAAGCTGCTGTCTGTACAGTACCCCTTACAGAAAGCTGCTCTCTGTACAGTACCCCCCTCACTGAAAGCTGCTCTCTGTACAGTGTCCCTCACTGAAAGCTGCTCTCTGTACAGTGTCCCTCACAGAAAGCTGCTCTCTGTACAGTACCCCTCACAGAAAGCTGCTCTCTGTACAGTGTCCCTCACAGAAAGCTGCTCCCTGTACAGTGTCCCTCACAGAAAGCTGCTGTCTGTACAGTACCCCTCACAGAAAGCTGCTCTCTGTACAGTGTCCCTCACAGGAAGCTGCTCTCTGTACAGTGCCCCCTCACTGAAAGCTGCTTTCTGTACAGTGTCCCTCACAGAAAGCTGCTCTCTGTACAGTGTCCCTCACAGAAAGCTGCTCTCTGTACAGTATCCCTCACAGAAAGCTGTTCTCTGTACAGTACACTCCACAGAAAGCTGCTCTCTGTACAGTACACTCCACAGAAAGCTGCTCTCTGTACAGTGTCCCTCACAGAAAGCTGCTCTCTGTACAGTACACTCCACAGAAAGCTGCTCTCTGTAAAGTATCCCTCACAGAAAGCTGCTCTCTGTACAGTGTCCCTCACTGAAAGCTGCTCTCTGTACAGTGTCCCTCACAGAAAGCTGCTGTCTGTACAGTACCCCTCACAGAAAGCTGCTCTCTGTACAGTGTCCCTCACAGAAAGCTGCTCTCTTTACAGTATCCCTCACAGAAAGCTGTTCTCTGTACAGTACACTCCACAGAAAGCTGCTCTCTGTACAGTACACTCCACAGAAAGCTGCTCTCTGTAAAGTATCCCTCACAGAAAGCTGCTCTCTGTACAGTACCCCCGCACACAAAGCTTCTCTGTTGACAGGTGACAGTGGCACAAAGGCCGCTGCTGATATTGGTGTTTATGCAGAACAAAGCATGTGAAACACTCACAGCTGGAATTGTGCTATTGCCAACAGAGATAAGCATTCTTGAAATTCCTGTTCCTCGATTATATGCAAATCACGCTACTCGAGCGCATGTTATTGGAGAACTACCGGTAGTCTGAAGGAGTGGTAAGTAGAGATATACAGCACAGAAACTGACATTCCGGTCCAATTTGTCCATGCCGACCTGATATCTTAAATTAACCTGGTCCCATTTGCCAGCATTTGGCCTTATCCCTCTAAATGTTTCCTATTCATGTACGCATCCAGGTGGCTTTTAAATGTTGTCGTTGTACCAGCCTCCACCATTTCCTCTGACAGCTCATTCCATACACGTACCACCCTCTGTCTGAAAAAGTTCCACCTTTGGTGCCTTTTACATCTTTTTGCTCTCACCTTAACCTATGCCCTCTAGTTTGGACTCCCCTACGCTGGGGAAATGGCCTTGATAATTCACCCTATCCATGTCTCTCATGATTTTATCAACCTTTATTAGGTCACCCCTCAGCCTCCAACACTCCAGGGAAAACAGCCCCAGCCTATTCAGCCTCCCCCTTTAGTTCAAAGACTCCAACCCTGGCAACATTCTTGTAATACTTTTCTGAACTCCTTCAAGTTTCACAACATCTTTCCTGTAGCATGGAGACTAGAATTGAATGCAGCATAACAAAAGTGGCCTCAACAATGTTCTGTAATTGGCAGAGATGGATTTGTCTTGCTTCTTGTGGAGAGGATATACCTCAGCAATTTTCCACACTGTCAGGTCAATGGAGTATTGTAGCTGAACATGTTTCTGCATAATTCAGGAGCCCACTGACTATATATATTGAAATGTGCAAACATAGTTGTAATATACTATTTTGCAAATAAGCGCCAGATAATGGAAAGGAAGTGACCAATTTAGTGAAGACACTAAGGTGTTAATTAATGAAAATAAAATGTACCAATATGCAGCATTTGAATCAGTGCCAAGAAACTAGTGAGAAAGCATTGCACAAAACTGTGGGACTTTAAAAGAACCTTGAAAACCTCACTGTTGGAAAATAGCCAAACAGTTTGTCTGTATTGGTCAGAGTTAAAAATCACACAACACAGTTCAATAGATCTATTTGGAAGTGCAAGCTTTCAGAGCATTGCTGCTTCCTCAGATAACTAGTGGGGCAGGATCATAGGACACAGACTTTATAGTAAAAGATCAAAGTATCATACAACTGATACAACGTATTAAACAAACCTAGATTGCTGTTAAGTCTTTAATCACTTATAATGAGGATACAGGTTTTGAGTGATTAAGCGGACTATAACCTGGTAGTGTGTGATTTTTAACTTTGTCCACCCCAGTCCAATACCGGCATCCCCACATCATGTACTGGTCAGTGCACTGAGTAAAGGAGTTGGGAGATCGTGTTGGAATATTGTGTGCAGTTCTGATCTCCCTGCTGTAGGAAGGATATTGTGAAACTTGAAAGGATTCAGGAAAGATTTACAAGGATGCTGTCAGGGGTTGGAGAGTTTGAGCTTTGGGGAGAAGCTGAATAGCCTGGGGCTATTTTCCCTGGGGCATCGGAGGTTGAGGGGTGACCTTATAGAGACTTATGAAATCATGAGAGGCATGGATAGGATAAATAGACAAGGTTTTTTTCCCTGGGGTGGGGCAGTCCAAAACTAGAGGGCATAGGTTTAGGGTGAGAGGGGTAAGATATATTTGGGACCTAAGGGGCAACCTTTTCACTCAGAGGGTGGTACGTGTATGGAATGAGCTGACAGAGGAAGTGGTGGAGTCTGAAACAATTACAACATTTAAGACCATAAGACCATAAGACATAGGAGTGGAAGTAAGGCCATTCGGCCCATCGAGTCCACTCCGCCATTCAATCATGGCTGATGCGCATTTCAGCTCCACTTGCCAGCGTTCTCCCCGTAGCCCTTAATTCCTCTAGACAACAAGAACCTATCAATCTCGGCCTTGAAGACATTTAGCGTCCCGGCTTCCACTGCACTCCGTGGCAATGAATTCCACAGGCCCACCACTCTCTGGCTGAAGAAATGTCTCCGCATTTCCGTTCTGAAATGACCCCCTCTAATTCTAAGGCTGTGTCCACGGGTCCTAGTCTCCTCGCCTAACAGAAACAATTTTCTAGCATCCACCTTTTCAAAGCCATGTATTATTTTGTACGTCTCTATTAGATCTCCCCTTAATCTTCTAAACTCCAACGAATACAATCCCAGTATCCTCAGCCGTTCCTCATATGCTAGACCTGTCATTCCAGGGATCATCCGTGTGAATCTCCGCTGGACACGTTCCAGTGCCAGTATGTCCTTCCTGAGGTGTGGGGACCAAAACTGGACACAGTACTCCAAATGGGGCCTAACCAGAGCTTTATAAAGTCTTAGTAGTACATCTCTGCTTTTATATTCCAACCCTCTTGAGATAAGAGACAACATTGCATTCGCTTTCTTAATCACAGACTCAACCTGCATGTTTACCTTTAGAGAATCCTCGACTAGCACTCCCAGATCCCTTTGTGCTTTGGCTTTATTAAGTTTCTCACCATTTAGAAAGTAGTCCATTCCTATATTCTTTTTGACATCTGGATGGGTATATGAAGTGCTGCAAATGGGACTAGATTTATTGGAGATAGCTGGTCAACATGGATGAGTTGAATCAAAGAGTCTGTTTCCATGCTGTACATCTCTGTGACCCTATGACCTGTAAAATAAAAAAGACAAATGAACTGTGACCCTCAAGCACTCATAAAGCGACCATTCTGATCAGAGTGATAATAATAATTTTAAAAATGTTTTTGTGGACATACAATTGACAATGTTAGCTTCTTGCTCTTTCTCTCTCTCTCACACACACTCTCTGTGCTACAGAATTAAACTCGAGACCTAAAACAGCCAATACTCACACATACATAAACACAGAGACACAGGTCATCTATTGTTGGACACAAAAAAGGTCTTGCTTAATACTAACTCCCCCTGAAGGTTGAGACAAAGACATTCTAAAGAAAAAGTATAAGAGTGTGAATATAGTTTTAAAAACAATATTATTTGACTAATTAGTCAAAAAGGTTTAAAGGTGGATTTAAATAGTTAGTATAAATTTAACATAGAATAGTCATAACATAAGTGCTCTAAAGACTCACTGGGGTAGCATATTGGAAACCAAGCCACTGCTATTACGAGAAGCATCATAAAAGTTAAAGGTTTGAAATAAGTACATCAAACTCACCAAATTATCTGATTTTCAGACTCAAGTGGATGAAAACCGCAGGCCAGGTTTCTGTACGTAGCAAGAATTATTATTTATTGGAACAAATTACCATAGGTAAACAGTTATAGAGTCATAGAGATGTACAGCACAGAAACAGACCCTTCTGTCCAACTCCTCCATGCTGACTGGAAACTGGATTATTTACAGGGTTGGGAACAACTGTTTGCCTGATCTTAAAGAACAAAGAACAATACAGCACAGGAACAGGCCCTTCGGCCCTCCAAACCAGTGCCGGTAGATTTTGCCCTTCCAGACCAAAACTGTCTTTGAGTCGTAGAGATGTACAGCATAGAAACAGACCCTTCTGTCGAACTCGTCCATGCTGACCAGATATTGTCACCTAATCTAGAACCATTTACCAGCACTTGGCCAATATCCCTCCAAAGCCTCCCTATTCATATGAAAGTGAGGACTGCAGATGCTGGAGATCAGAGCTGAAAATGTGTTGCTGGAAAAGCGCAGCAGGTCGGGCAGCATCCAAGGAGCAGGAGAATGGACGTTTCGGGCATGAGCTCTTCTTCAGGAATCACGTTTCGGGCATGAGCCCTTCTTCAGGAATCATTCCTGAAGAAGGGCTCATGCCCGAAACATCGATTCTCCTGTTCCTTGGATGCTGCCTGACCTGCTGCACTTTTCCAGCAACACATTTTCAGCTCCCTATTCATATACCCATCCAGATACCTCTTATAAGTTGCAATTGTACCAGCCTCCACCACTTCCTCTGACAGCTCATTCCATACATGTACCACCCTCTGTGTAAAAAGGTTGTCCTTTAGGTCCCTTTTATATCTTTCCCCTCTCACCCCAAACTTTGTTATAAACTATCAGCATATATCACTACAAATTAAAACTTGTGTCCCCTTGTAAATGCCCCCTCACATACTCAGAGACAGGTAGAGGAAAACAACTAAAAACCAAAAGAACTGCAAATGCTATAAATCAGAAACTAAACCCGAAATTGCTGGAAAAGCTCAGCAAGTCTGGCAGCATCTGCTGAGAGAACTCAGAGTGAACCTTTTTAGGTTGAGTGACCCTGCCTCGGGACTGGGCTAAACAACTTAAGAATAGGGGGAAAACTAGGAAAGTGGTTCAAATCTTTGTTCACCAGGAAGTTCCCTTCTGCTGAATTGGTTCTTGCTGATCAGTAATTTTCCTTTTCCAAATACCTCCACGGGTTTACAAGAGGCATAGGGTAACTGTTTCATTTATTATGGCCTCACAGCATCAGGGACTCGGGTTCAATTCCAACCTCAGGTGACTGTCTGTATGGAGTTTGCACATCCTCCTCCTCATCTGTGTGGGTTTCCTTCAGGTGCTCCAATTTCCTACCACAAACCAAAGGTGAACAGGTTTAGGTGGATTGGCCATGCTAAATTGTCCCATTTTGTGCAGGGATATGCAGGCTGGGTGGATTATCCACGGGAAATGCAGGGTTTACAGGGAAAGGGTAGGGGTCGGAATGAAATGTCCTTTGGAGTTTCAGTGCAGACTCGATGGGCTGAATGGTCTCTTTCTGCTCTGTAGGGTTTAGATGATTCAATGACATTAATTAAAAATCTCAGCCTTCAGCAACCGCAAGAGAGCTGGTCACCTCTGTTTATTGTCTTGCCAGCCCCAGGCTATTCAGTTAGCTATGAACCAGTCACATGGTTGTTGGCAGGTTCTGGTCACCAATCCATAGACCAATCAACATCTTGCTGCCAATCAAAGCTCCATCTGAACACAGAATCTCTCAGCTCCAGGTCTAGAACTGAGGGATTCTTCCCTAATTTTCTAGAGTCAGGTACATTAGGAACATTTAAGCAACTCTTGGATGAGCACATGGAAGATAGTACAATGAAGGGTGTGCAGTTTGGTTTGATCTTAGAGTAGGATAAAAGGACGGCACAATATCGAGGGCTGAAGGGCCTGTACTGTGCTGTACTGTTACATGTTTTGCATTCAGTTCGTTTGCAAACTAACCTTGAATTACTGCTTGTTTAAGTAGCTGTTTAAATAGTGTTTTCCATGAGTAACAGGTTCTTACTTTCAAACCATATATCACAGAAAACTGTCGGGGCCAGTTCATCAGAGATGTTCAAGAGGGAGCTGGACGTGACCCTTGCGGCTAAAGGGATCAAGGGGTATGGAGAGAAAGTGAGAGTGGGATACTGAGATTGTATGATCAGCCATGATCATATAGAATGGTGGTGCAGGCTCAAAGGGCCGATTGGCCTACCTTTGCCCCTGTTTTCTATGTTTCTATATCAAATCATTGGTTTTAAGACAGTTCTAATTTTGGCCCATAATTTTTTTTAAAAAGCACAAACATAAAAGGGCATGGTCTTTACAGTATCTTTGACTACATAGCTATCACTTGGTATTAAGGGAATATAGCATTGAGTTTTTAGATTCCTTAGTCACTATCTGTAAAAGCGATGTGATTGTCTTTGAGCATCATACCTTCTATAATTCAGCATTAGTTCCTACAGCGTAATCAGAAGTGGTTCTTATAATAAATATTCATATGCAATTGTAGAAGTTCAACCCTATAACTGTACATTCGGGAGCCCTCATCTGGATAACAATATCTTAGAATTCGTTAGCTGGGATTATAATGTTGGCAAAGTTTAAACAGAATCGTTTCTGCTACAATATATTTTTGATGCATTCTACTCTGAGATATATTTATTGATTTGAAAGCTGCTTTGGGGGCAGGAGGGGAGGTGGGGGGGTGGGGGGGGGGGCGGGGGTGGTTGGTGGGGAAAGAGAACATTTCATTTCCACTCTACAGCTGATAAAGCTGACTACCTAATCCTTCTAATGATCTGAAGATGCTCTTCATTGAGGCTTGAAGCTGACAATCAGTTTGACTGAAACAAAAGAAATTGTTGGAGAAACTCTGCAGGTCTGGCAACATCTGCAGAGAGAAAGCAGACTTCATAGATTGGATCCAGTGACCTGTCTTCAGAACTTACTGGGGAGGTTTACCTTGCTGTGGGGAGTGAAGATAGTAGAATAATTAATAATACCAGAATTAAGCTTTCTTTTGAGATGAAAATAGAAGCAGACCACTTGTATAGGCTGTTAGTGTTTCCTGGGGTGGTGTTCCATGGGTGACAGCAGCTCTCCACTTTTTTATAAGAAGTTAGCCATATGAAACTTGGCTGTACAGAGGTTCATGTGAAATAAGATTTAACTTGTGACAATGCTGTAATCTTTAGAATGCATATCACTCAAACAGGGCCCAGACATTCTTCTGCAGCCCAACAGACGGAAGAGCCCATGCTGGCAATTTTATTTGTAACAGATACATTTCCCTTCCCGGTGATGCCAATATAAACTTCCTGATGCACTTCACTTCATGTCAAAACAAAGCTCTTTCCTGTGTGGCCAGTCTCAGTAAATCAAGGAATTAAGTAAGTACACAATGGGAGAGTGGGAACAAGGGAAGGAGATACTTTGGAAGGACAGTAGACTTATGTAAGAGCCAACCACTGAGAGCAGTGAATTTTAAGTTCTATCTTTCCCCTGCAGGTGAACCTATTGGGCTAGATTTGCACAGATGTGACTCTGCATGTCTTTAAGTATGGCAGGTAGGTTTCTGAATAAGTTTTCTTTCCATTAGCATGGCAAGATTTCCCATCATCATCATATGGCTTACTGGTTCTCGACGTATCACTTACTGGACCAATCAGTGGGGTGGGAGGATGGGAAATGTATAAGCAGTGCAGTATGAATAGGAGAGAGAGGCGAAAGAGTGTGAGGTGTGAGGGATGGAGAACCTGACAGCATTTAGTACCAAAGTGACACGGTCCCAGGTATGCCTTTTAACTTGCCCACCCTGTGGCAGTACGTGGGGTCAGCAAGCCCAAGCCCACATCTCAAGACTGAAAATAATACGTGCAGAAGCCAAGTCCATGGTGTCGGGAGATTTCCCTAACTTGTTAAGCGCAAATCCAACCCTCGAGGTGCTGTGCTATCCTTTCAACAAGTTGCTGGGAAGCTCTCCCTGTTGTCTGGGCCAACATCTAATGCAGGAGCAAAAGTGGCATGTTGTTTTGGGATCTTCCTGTGCACACATTTCCTATAACAGTGGCCACTCATCAGAAGTAATTCATTGGGTGTAGAGACCTTGGGGATGACCTGGAATTTTTTTTGTCCATCTTTTGTAACAAAATGCCTTTTCACTTACAGGATGTGGGCATTGCTGGGTCAGCATTTATAGCCCAGACAGCAGTTAAGAGTCAATTACATTGCTGTGGGTCTAGGGACACATGCAGGCCAGACCAGGTAAGGAGGATGGATTTGGTCCCTGAAGGGTATTAGTGGTCAGATGGGTTTTTCCTGATAATCGCCAATAATTTTGTGGTCATTGTTTGACTCTAATGCCAAGTCTGTTATTGAATTAAGAATTCCACTATCTGCCCAGGGATTCAAACTCAGCTCCCTACAGTACTACTGGGTCTCTGGTTTAATAGTCTAGTGTTAATTACACTCGGCCATCGCCTCCATGTCTCAATGCTTTCTTATAAAAACAGACATCTTGAGAAATATCTCTGTGTAATTATGATACATCTTCAATAAGTCATAGAGTCTGATTAGATTAGATTACTTACAGTGTGGAAACAGGCCCTTCGGCCCAACAAGTCCACACCACCCCGCCGAAGCGCAACCCACCCATACCCCTACATTTACCCCTTACCTAACACTACAGGCAATTTAGCATGGCCAATTCACCTGACCTGCACATCTTTGGACTGTGGGAGGAAACCGGAGCACACGGAGGAAACCCACGCAGACACGGGGAGAATGTGCAAACTCCACACAGTCAGTCACCTGAGGTGGGAATTGAACCCAGGTCTCTGGCACTGTGAGGCAGCAGTGCTAGCTAACCACTGTGCCACCGTGCCGCCCGAATAGAATCATACAACATGGAAATAAATCCTTCGATCCAACCAGTCCATGCCAACCATATTCCCATAAATTCCCATAATTACACAAAGAGATATTTCTCAAGATATCTATTTTTATAAGAAAGCATTGAGACATGGAGGCGATGGCCGAGTGTAATTAACACTAGACTATTAAACCATAGTCCCATCTGCCTGTGCTTGGTCCATGTCCCTTCAAACCTTTCATATGCATGTATGTATCCAAATGTCTTTTAAATGTTGTAACTGTATTTCATCCACACTTCCTCAAAGGTCTGAGCAATGAAAGTAAGTATGCTGAATGCCTTCCTCACCATACAGTCTATCTGCATTGCAAATTTCAAAGAATTATATATCTGAACCCTTGGGTCTCTCTGTTTGACAACACCACCCAGGGCCTTAACATTAATTGTAGAAGTCCTACCCTTGTTTGTCTTATCAAAATACAGTAGCTTGTATTTATCCAAATTAAACTCTATCTGCCACTCCTCAGCCCATTGACCCAATTGATCGAGATCTCTTTGTAACCTTATGTAACCTTCTTCACTGTCTACTACATGACCAAAATTTGGCACCATCCACAAACTCACTAACCATGCTGCCTATATGCTCATCCAAATCATTTATATAAATGACAAGCAAAAGTGGACCCAGTACTGATCCCTGTGGAACGCCGCTAGTCACAGGTCTCCAATCCGAAAACACCCCTCCACCACCACCCTCTCTCTCCTACCAAGTGTGATTTGTGCCCAATCTTCTTGATTCTTTTCTTCGCACATTAAACCATAAGAACCTCTCTATTATACAAGTGATCCTTTGGTGGCACAAACCTGGAGTATGCTTTTCAGTAGGTACTCATCAGGACAGTCCACAAGACAAAATGGATGTGTTAAAAAGAGATTCCGTGGGCTTGGCAAGAGAAAATACATTGGACACAATTACGTAATGGTCGAGACACAGACATCCTGTGGTTTCTGTGGTGCAAAGACGTCTTCTGGTTTGGACACAAATATCTTTTTGAATGATGAGTGCCATAATCACATAGTGAGTCATCAACATCATCATTTCAGATAAGGATGACTCTCTTCCATCCTCAGGGTGAGTCTATAGGTGGCTGTACAGACCAATATGGCTTCTGCAGTCTCTGTTACACTTTTGTGGCAAAAGGTGATTGTGGGAAGGGGTAAGTGTGGCACTGGTTTGGCAGCATGCTCCTTTTGTTGTTTGTTCCCCCCGACTTCTGCTTTTTCCTGATGGCAAGTCTCGAGGTGCTCCTTCCTGGGTGCTCCTCCTCCACTTTGTATGGTCAGGTGTCTGTGAGGATGCCACACTTGGCCAGGGTGGCCTTGAGGGTAACCCTGAAGTGCTTTCTCTGTCCCACCTGAGGCTCACCTGCCGTTTTGGAGCTGCCAGCAGAGCACCCGCTTGAGGAGTCTCGTGTGGGTCATGGGGACGACGTGCCCAGCCCATCGCAGCTGATCAGAGCGGTCCGTGCCTCGATGCTGGGGATGTTGGCCTGGTCGAGGACTCTGGTGTTGGTGCATTGTCTTAGTGCATTCACAGGATCTTGAGCAGGCAGCATTGGTGTATACTACAATGGCACCTTGAGGTCCCTGCTGTAGAGACTCCATGTCTCAGAGCCATACAGGAAGTGGGAACCCCCATCCCAGCTCTGGAATCAACGAGCTTGGTGTTGGAACATAGTCCCGATTCAAAGGATCATTGTGCTGTGAAGCCTTATTTCGTTGCTGGTGCGGAAACAACAAACACAATGGATGTCTTCATTTTAACCATTGTCTTTAACTCAGTTTGTGTTGCTGATGTGTACTTTGGTGCAGTTGGAAAAAGAACCCTTCAAATGTTGCGGGGGATTCAATCGTCCGGGAACCCTGAACCTTAAAGCCTCCAATCAGGAGCTGAACACGAAAACATTTCCTTAGTCATACCCACACTTATAACATTCGATCAGTAAACGGAAACATACAGAAATTGTCAGGAAAGCTGTTTTTCATAGGAAATGCTGCCTGCTGTGCCTGAATAGGTAACACTCTCATTCTGAGCATTACATTGTGGATTCCAAGTCCGAGATTCTGCTGTATAATCCAGCCTGACGCTAGTGGCGTACTGAGGGAGTGATACACTGTCAGATGTGCCGTTCTTTAGGTTGACATTTTGAACCAATGCTCTCTCTTTCCTCTCACGTGGGCACAAAGGTTAATGGTGATACTGTTACAGAATTGTTACGGTGTAGAAGGAGGCCATTTGGCCCACCTTCTCAGTCTGCTCTCCCAATAACCATCTCATTTCATGTCAATCTCCCACCTTCTTCCAGGAACCATGCACAATCTTTTTCAGAGAGCCATTTAACCAAGACTCTACTCACCTCTGCCTGATAAATATTTAAAGATTCGGCATCCGCTGCCTTTTGAAGGAGGGAATTCCAAAGATTCTCAACTCACAGCGAGAAAAAGAAGTTTTCCCCATTCCTGTCTTAAATAGGTAGGAGCTTATTTTAAACTTTGACCCCCTCATTCTAGATTCTAAATCAACCAGTCGATAGTTTTAGATTGTCCCACAAGAAGAAGCATCTTCGGAAAGTCGGTGCCGGCTTGATGGGCTGAATGGCCTGCTTCCAAACTGTAGGGAGTCTCTGAGTCAGTCTCAGAGGAGCTTAAGCTTTTCGCACTGGGTCCAACAAGCCATTCCGCAAATCCTATCTACCCTCCAAGGATTTAGCCTAACTTCTCTTGTACACAAGTGAGTCTGCTCTATTAAATTCATTTTATCCAGATGAGGAAATGTGAGAGCAGACACAGATCTTTTCCTTAATAAGTAGGTTTATTCTCGGAATGCTGCATTACAGACCTTTCCATCCTACTTACCAAGTGCCTTTCTACCTGTGCTCAAAATACAGGATCAAACTGTACGCTCTGCTTGTTTATCCTTAACCTTAAAACTACGATTCATATACAATTAATACACACCTCCCCACAAATTCCTAATTCCTGTCACTGACCTGAAACCATGTGCATGTGTAAAGTTATCAAGCTCACAACTTACTCTTCTTTTAAATGTTTATTGTAACATACAAACTTCAGGGGACTGTTCTCTTCAGTTCCAATCAGTACGCGCTTTACTAATCTTTCCCCTTCAAATAATGGCCTCATTCTCTTTTAAAAGCTGTGAGTGAAACCTCTTCCAATCTCAGACAATGTAACACATCACTTCATTTTTAAAAACAGACACACTGACCTTGGATAATCCCCATCACTGCTCTGGTACATGTCAATGGACCTTGGAATGTTCTGAAACAGCACAGCTGTATCTTGTGATAGATTTTCTCCTGTTTCTCAGCATGTTCACCATAAAGCTATGGTTTTTAAGTAAGACTTGAATCTTGCATCAGTTCTACATCTTGGGTTCGGGAATAATTGTACTGGTGGTTTTGATGGGGAAACTTCTGTGCCTATCAGCATCCTTGGGCTGATGAATGAGTTTTATCTTCTAAAGTGATTTAACGGTCAGCATTTGGAAAGGACATGGGGGCCAACTCGTAGAATCCTTACAGTATAGAAGTAGGCCATTTGGCCCATTGAATCCACACCGACCCTCCAAAGAGCATCCCAGGCAGACCCATCCTATCTCTGTAACCCACATTTACCACGGCAAATCAACCTAGCCTGCACATCCTTGGACACATTGGGCAATTTAGCATGGCCAATCCACATGACCTGCATATTTTTCAACTGTGGAAGGAACCCATGCAGAATGTGCAAACTCCACACAGACAGTCACCTGAGGCTGGAATCAAACCAGGGTCCCTGGCGCTGTGAGACAGCAGTACTAACCACTGAGACACGTGCTGCCCAGAGGTGTATTGTAATCATAGTCACCATTCCACAGTATCCCTATGCTGTGGAAACAGGCCATTCGTCCCAACAAGCTCACACCAACTCTCCAAAGAGCATCCTACCCAGACTCATCCCCCAACCCTATCCTATCCTATTCCTGCAACACCCATGACTAATTCAGGTAACCTACACATCCCTGGACATGTTGGGCAATATAGCATGGCCAGTCCACCTGGATTGTGGGAGGAAACCGGAGCAGCCGGAAGAAACCCACGTAGAGACAGGGGGAATGTGCAAACTCCACACAGACAGTCACCCGAGGGTGGAAATGAACCCAGGTCCCTGGTGCTATGAGGCAGCAGTGCTAACCATCAAGCCACTGTAATGCTCCAAGTTCCATAAGTCCCAGTAAACAGGTTGGACCACGGGGCTCAGTGGTCAAGACAGTTACTTGAATCTGGCCCTGTGTGATCTGACTACCAGTTATTTCTTGCTTAATGTATGAAGTCAATCCCTGGTGTCTTGTGCCTCTGTTGTGTGTCAAACTTGGGAGATGAAACTCAGGTGATTTCAACAATGATCAATTTACAAACTGCAGTCACTTTGAACTTACAAATGTTGCCTCCGGTTAAGTTGAAGGAATTTTGCTGAAAGGCTGGTAACATTCCCAGGAAGTACTCTGAGCCTGCCTGAAGACTGAGCCCCTCCTGATGCCGGATCCCAGGCCTTCCATCCGGAAATTCTGTGTGTGAGCCTGTGCAGCTAAATATAGAGAAACCCCAGGAAAGCAACATAGCTGTGTTAGCCAGCTGCTAAACCTTCCTGTGCCCCAAGCCTTTCTCACTTCCTTTTTATTATCAGAGTCGGAAATCCTCCAGCACACAAAGAGGGAGATCTGTACTCTCTCTCTCTGTCTTATCCTATCTTTCTTTTTTCAGGTTTTTATCTAAATGCTTCAAGACCTCGTCACCGAATCCCCTTTGAAGGATTCTGACATCCACTCCCTTCAGCTCTGTGTCATTTTACCACCAAACCCTGCCTCCCACCTCCCCGCTCCCCCCCCCCCCCCCCCCCCCCCACCCCCACCTTGCCATGGGCAGGTGATGGTCTAGTGATATTAGCTGAGACCCAGATCATTTTCTGGGACCCAGGTTCGAATCCCACCACAACAGCTGGTGGAATTTGAATTCAATAAATAAGTCTGGCATTAAGATTCTACTAATGACTATAAAATCATTGTTGGAAAAACTGACCTGGTTCACTAATGTCCTTTAGGGAAGGAAACCACCATCCTTTCCTGGTCTGGACCGCATGTGACTCCAGACCCACAGCAATGTGGTTGACTGTTAACTGCCCCCTGGACAATTAGGGATGGGCAATAGATGCTGGCCTAGCCAGGGGTGCCCTCATCCATGAATGAATATTAAAAAACACATTCTTTTAAACTAAGTTCAGTTCTGAGGAAGGGTCACTGGACCTGAATTTTAACTCTGATTACTCTTCACTGATGCTGAGCTTTTCCAGCAAGTTTTGTTTTTGTACCTTAAAACCTAACTTTTTCATCATCTCATTGAAGTTTATAAGATTCTGACTGTCTTGACAAGTTGAATATGGATATCACATTTCATTTAATAATGTCCCTGTGAAGCGCTTTGTGAGGATTTATTACCTCAAAAGGGGTTATATGAACATAAATGTGTTAATTGATAATACTGCATCTACTTCCATCACCCTTTGATCCTCCGCGTTCCAGATCACCATGACTCGACTTACAAGTATTCCATCCTAATTTTAAGTCTGTGCTGGCTGCCTACTCTCCCTGCTGTCAGTGGAGAACAGTTTTATACTATTCATTCCATGAATGCCCTTCAAGAGAATCCAGTGTCCCAGCCTCTTGCCCTGCAGAACTCCATGAAAACCCTTTCTGATTGTGACTGTTTCTATTTAATCTCCCCGAGTTACCTCTCTTCACTCCAAGGCAAAGAATTGACAAGCTGCTGTGAATTTACAGCAATTTGTATGTTTGTTTTCAATTTGTAGTCTTAAGGCAGTGGGATTGTCCTGCCTTGTACTAATTACATTTCAGAAAGACACAAGTGTAAGAACAAAAGAGAGCACAAGAAAGGGCAAATCCGTCTAAGGGTCCCCATTGGTTATCAAGAAATGCAGAAAACAAAAGTCGGTTGACAGAGAAGAGAAGGGACAGATTTATTATCTTCCTTAAACTCTTTACATGGAACTCCTTAATTATGGAAAAACGATAAAATAATTAGAACTGAGAAGCTGGCTTTGATTAATATCAAGGTTGAAGCTGAGAGGAACTAAGATTTTTCATGGCTACATTAGTAAAACAGACAACATAATAGTTTGGGAAAGGATTTGTAGCTCAGGTGCTCGTTGTTGTGGTTCTGTTCGCTGAGCTGGGAATTTGTGTTGCAGACGTTTCGTCCCCTGTCTAGGTGACATCCTCAGTGCTTGGGAGCCTCCTGTGAAGCGCTTCTGTGATCTTTCCTCCGGCATTTATAGTGGTTTGAATCTGCCGCTTCTGGTTGTCAGTTCCAGCTGTCCGTTGCAGTGGCCGGTATATTGGGTCCAGGTCGATGTGCTTATTGATTGAATCTGTGGATGAGTGCCATGCCTCTAGGAATTCCCTGGCTGTTCTCTGTTTGGCTTGTCCTATAATAGTAGTGTTGTCCCAGTCGAACTCATGTTGCTTGTCATCTGTGTGTGTGGCTACTAAGGATAGCTGGTCGTGTCGTTTCGTGGCTAGTTGGTGTTCATGGATGCGGATCGTTAGCTGTCTTCCTGTTTGTCCTATGTAGTGTTTTGTGCAGTCCTTGCATGGGATTTTGTACACTACATTGGTTTTGCTCATGTTGGATATTGGGTCCTTTGTCCTGGTGAGTTATTGTCTGAGAGTGGCTGTTGGTTTGTGAGCTGTTATGAGTCCTAGTGGTCGCAGTAGTCTGGCTGTCAGTTCAGAAATGTTTTTGATGTATGGTAGTGTGGCTAGTCCTTTGGGTTGTGGCATGTCCTCATTCTGTTGTCAACATAATAGTATTGAGCAAGGCTTCATTAGGAGTATTACGTCTTTAGTATGTGTGATACAGCTCAGTTGTTTCTGTAAAGTAATCTGTCAGGAAGTAAATTCAACTTACATCTCCATAGACTTGCAGATCAGAGGAATGGACGGTGATGTGATTGAAGTTTGTAAGTTTCTGACTGGTCTTGACAAGATGGATGTGGAAACGATATTTCCTCTTGTGGGTGAGCTCCGAACTAGGAAGCACTGTTTCAACATCAAGTTTGTAATCTTAGGACAGAGAGGAGGAGAGGCCTTTTTTTTCAGGAGGCTGTGCAATTTTGGAACTCTTCCTCGGAAGGTGGTGCATACTGGGTTCATTGAGCAGTTAGAAGACAGAGGAGGATGTACTCCTAGTCAGCAAAGAAACCCAGGTTTGTCAGCAATGTGGAATTAGATAGATACATAGCTGAACTATAATCTTTGCTGATGGTGGAGCAGGCTTGAAGGGCTGAATGGTCTCCATTTGCTCCTATTTTGTATGTTCCTATGTCTTGTCTGCCAACTTGCGATACAAATTAAACTGGCAGATCCACTTCTGCCTGAAAATTATTTTTACCCTGGTTGTTCTTTTAAGGAACTTACAACTTATGGTGAAATGATCACTGTTCCTTAAATGTTTCCTGTGTGATATTTGATGTTCTAACCCACCTCATTCTAAAGAACAAGATTTTTCTCATTGGGCTAAAAACATATTGCTGTTGGGAGTTTTCCTGAACCTACTCTAGGCACTGTTCCGCTGCCCCACCTCCTGCTGCATGTTTGGATAATGAAAGACCCCCAAATCAATCATTCTTGCCCCTCTGTGCAATTGCCAATTAAATCTGTTCCTCTACATCTACAGGCTGCACCGAGCAAGGGAATTGCACTGGTTTTGTTCCTCAGTTCTAGCCATATGGAGTTTAATTCAGATAAATGGGAGGTGTTGCAAATCAGAGCAGGACTTATACACTTAATGGTAACGTCCTGGGGAATGTTACTGAACAAAGAGACCTTTGGAGTGCGGATACACAGCTCCTTGAAAGTGGAGTCTCAGGTAGATAGGATAGTGAAGAAGGCGTTTGGTATGCTATCCTTTATTGGACAGAGCATTGAGTGAAGGAGTTGGGAGGTCATGCTGCGGCTGTACAGGACATTGGTTAGGGCCACTTTTGGAATATCGTATGCAATTCTGGTCTCCCTGCTAGCAGGAGGATGTTGTGAAACTTGAAAGTATTCAAAAACGATTTACAAAAATGTTGCCAGGGTTGGAGGATTTGAGCTAGAGGGAGAGGTTGAATAGGCTGGGGCTGTTTTCCCTGGAGTATCGGAGGCTGAGGGGTGACCTTATAGAGGTTTATAAAATCATGAGAGGCATGGATGGTTTAAATAGCCAGGGTCTTTTCCCTGGGGTGGGGGAGTCCAGAACTAGAGGGCATAGGTTCAGGGTGAGATGGGGCAAAATTTGAAAGGGACCTACAGGGCAGCCTTTTCACACAGAGGGTGGTGTGTGTATATACTGAGCTGCCAGAGGAAGTGGTGGAGGCTGGTACAATTACAACATTTAAAAGGCATCTGGATGGGTACGTGAATAGGAAGGATTCAGAGGGATATGGGTGAAGTGCTGGCAAATGGGACTAGATTAGGTTAGGATATTTGGTCAGCATAGACGGGTTGGACCGGAGGGTCTGTTTCCATGCATGTACATCTCTATGTCTCTAAATAGATTCAGCCCACAATCACTATGCCTCTCCATCACTGTAATGTCCTCCTTAATCAATACTGACACCCACCCCACTTTCCTTCCTTTCCTGTATTTTCTGAAAATCTTCACGATGGCTCTGTGGTTACCACTGCTTAGGATTATGATTTGATTCCTCCCTCGGATGACTGTCTGTGTGGTGCTTGCACATTCTCCGCGTGTCTGTGTGGGTTTCCACTGGGTGGTCCCAGGGTCCAAAGATGTGCAGGTTCAGTAGATTGGCCACACTAAATGGTCTGTGGTGTCCAGGGAGGTGTAGGCATGACACCTAGGAATGGGGTGGATCTGGTTGGGATTGCCTTTGGAGGGTCAGTGCAGATTTGATGCGCTGAGCAGCCACTTTCCACACTGGAGGGGTTCGATGATTAAATTTTGTAATAAATTTAAGAATAAAAGAGTAAAATGCATGCCTATTTTTGAGTCAGGTCTCTGTTATAACCACAGCACCATGTTTCCACATATCAATGTACACCTTTTACTAATCTGATCCAGCTTTCTCATAGTAACTACATTGCAAAATAATGGTAAAAACGTGAAGATTTGAAATTACTGCATTGGATGCAATGGTTCAGACTGTTCTGGTCAATGTGTTACTTGTGCACAATGTCATGTCTTAACCTGAAAGAAAATAGACGTTGGAATTAAACCGTAAGATATATAAACACAGTTAGGCCATTCTGCCCATCAATTCTGCCTTGCCATTCAGTCAGAGCTGATATGCTTCTCACTCCCGCCTTCTCCCTGTAACCCTTAATCCATTTACTCATCAAGAACCTACCAACTCAGTCTTAAATGCACTCATTGACTTGGCCTCCACAGCCTTCTCTGACAATGAGTTCCACAGATTGACCACCCCCTTGGCTGAAGAAATTCCTCCTCATGTCATTTCTAAAGTCAAGATTAGAGTGGGGCGCTGGAAAAGCACAGCAGGTCAGGCAGCATCCGAATGGCAGGACAATCGACACTTTGGGCAAAAGCCCAATTCCTGATGAAGGGCTTTTGCCCGAAATGTTGATCTTCCTGCTCCTCAGATGCTGCCTGACCTGCTGTGCTTTTCCAGCTCCCCACTCTAATCTTGACTCTGATCTCCAGAATCTGCAGGACCCATTTCTGCCTCATTTCTTAAGTGTTGTCTCTTCTCTAAGACTGTGCTCTCAGGTCATAGCTTCTCCTATTAGTGGAAACATCTTCTCCATGTCCACTCTATTCATGCCTCTCAGTTTTCTGTAAGTTTAAATCAGATCCCGTCTCATCCTTCTGAACTCCCTGGAGTACAGACCCAGGGTCATCAACTCTTCCTCATCCGACAAACCCTTCATCCCCAGGATCATTCTTGTAAATGTCTTCAGGACCCCCATCCAATGTCAGCATATCCATCCTTAGATGTAGGGCCCAAAACTGCTCACAATATTCCAAATGCAGTCTGATCAGAGCCTCAGCAGTACATCTCTGCTCTTGGATTTTAGCCTTCTTGAAGTGAATGCTAACATTGTAGTTGCTTTCCTAACTGTCAACTGAACCTGCAGGTTACCCCTGAAAGAATTCTGAACTCGGACTCACAAGTCCCTTTCTCGTTCAGATTTCCGAAGCCTTTCCCCGTTTAGAAAATAGTCTACACTTCTATTCTTCCTAACTAAGTGCGTAACGTCACACTTTCCCCATATTGTATTCCATCTGTCACTTGTTTGCCCACACTCCTAACTTGTCCAAGTTCTTCTGCAGCCTCCCCACTTCCTCAACACTACTTGTCCCTCCACTTATCTTTGTGTCATCTGCAAATTTAGCAACAATGCCCTCAGTTTCTTCCTCCAGATCATCAGTGTATAGCATCACTAGTTATGGTGTCAACACTGACCCCACGGAACTCTACTAGTAACTGGCTACCACACTTTATCCCTACTGTCTGCCTTCTGCCAGCCAGCCCCACCTTTATCAATGTCGGTACCTTGCCTCTTATACCATAGGCTCTTACTTAGCAGTCTCCTGTACAAAACCTTTTCAAAGGCCTTCTGTAAATCCAAATAGATGATTCCCACAGGCTCTTCTTTGTCTAACTTGTTCATTACATCCTCAAAGAATTCTAACAGATTTGTTAGGCATGACCTCCCTTGATGAAGCCATGCTGACTCTGCCCTATTTTACCCAATGCTCCGCAATCTCAGCATTAATAATGGACTCTAAAATCTTACCGAAGTCAGGCTAACCAGCCTATAGTTTCCTGTTTTCTGCTTCCATGACATGTTAAACAGTGGTGTTAAATTATGCATTTTCCAGTCCTCTGGGACCAGTGAGATTCCTGAAGGATCACCCACCATGCCTCTACAATCTCCTCAGCTATCTCCTTCAGAACTCTGAAGTGTAGTCCATCTGGTCCGGGTGATTTATCCACTTTCAGACCTTTCATCTTCATCAGTACTTTTGGTGACTTCCACCATGAAGACTGATGCACAGTACCTATTCAGTTCCTCTGCCATTTCTTTATTCCCCATTACTACTTCAATTTCAGCTGTCCAATTTTCACCCTTGATTCTCTCTTACCTTTTATGTATCGAAGAAAAACTCGAGCAATCTTTCTACTTACAACATTGGTTGCTACATGGACCATGACAACCGGACCTTTTTTTTCCCACTCCGAGTTCCTCTGCAGTCTAGATGAGATATCCTGAACCCAGGCACCAGACAGGCAACACAGCCTTTGGGACTCTCGAACTTGGCTACAGAGAAAGTATCTAATCCTCTGACTGTACTCGCCTTGATTGCTACTCCATTTCTCTTTTCTGCTCCCTCTAGAGTGGCTCTCTGTACCATGGTGCTATGGTCAGTTTGCTTATTTCACCCACACTCACCTACACAACAGGCAAGAATCTCAAACCAGTTAGACAAGCCTAATAGCTGAGGGACCTTCAGCACTCTCTCCTGGATCCCTCTACCTGCCTTGCTTGAAGTCACACCCTCCTGTCCCTGACCATATTTGAAGTAGTTAATTTAAGTGGAATGACTGCCTCCTGAAACACCAAGACCAGGTAACTCTCCTCCTTCCCTGATGTGCCGTAGTGTTTGAAGCTCAGATTCCAGCTCATCAACTCTGAGCCAGAGTTCCTCAAGCAACCATCACTTGTGACAGATGAGGGTATTGTGAACCACAGTGGGGTCCCCCAGCTCCCACATCATGCAGTTATAACACACCTTCTAGTCTGGCATAGAACATAGAACATAACAGCGCAGTACAGGCCCTTCGGCCCTCCATGTTGTGCCAACCTGTGAAACCAGTCTGAAGCCCGTCTAACCTCACTATTCCATTAACATCCATATGTCTATCAAGTGACCATTTAAATGCCCTTAAAGTTGGCCTGTTTTGTAAATACTTATTTCTTAATTTGATTTGTAAAAATGTCATACTGGTCTTTTAGTTTGTAGCCTGAAAGTGTTTCCCCAGTTTACCTTCGATCTGAACATAACCTGTAATAAATAGTCAAATTAGCTGCTATTGTCAGGAGAGGTGCTGGAAAAGCACAGCAGGTCAGGCAGCATCCGAGGAGCAGGAAAATCAACATTTCAGGCAAAAGCTCTTCATCAGGAATGAGGCTTGTGGGCCAAGGGGACTGAGAGATATACATGGGAAGAAGTGGGGCTGGGTGGGGGTGGGGGAAGGTACCTGAGAGTGCGATAAGTGG
The DNA here is from genome assembly GCF_047496795.1 of Chiloscyllium punctatum. NCBI lineage: Eukaryota > Metazoa > Chordata > Chondrichthyes > Orectolobiformes > Hemiscylliidae > Chiloscyllium > Chiloscyllium punctatum. Next base: position 63,175,876 of record NC_092770.1, on the reverse strand, counting down.
ATGGAGGTGGGGGTAAAGGTGGAGTGGATAGGTTGGAAAGAAGATTGACAAATAGGACGGGTCATGAGGGTAGTGTTGAGCTGGAAGGTTGGATCTGGGGTAAGGTGGGGGGAGGGGAATTGAGGAAACTAGTGAAATTCACTGGTGTGCCAGCACCACACATTTGACTATAATCTCCAGCATCTGCAGTACACACTTTTGTCAAATTAGCAGCTATTACCAACCAATGAGCTTAAGGTTTACCTGCGATGCCACTCTTTTCTGCTGGGCCCTGATCTTGGGCTTCAATTTATCCGGTTTTTAAAAAATAACAAACTATGAACCAAAACAGCAAGCAAAAATGCACCTTTTCCCCTCTGCGCTCAACTCCCATGCTGCTCCAAATTCCCTGAATACATCTTCATTCTGGGTGTGTCTCACCCCCTAATGTGATCTCTCCTTCCTGACTGTGTGCAGTTGATTCATCATACACATTCAGCATGCCCTGTCTTAGACAGAGCTGATGGGATTCACACTTGATAAACTACAACAGTAATCAACACCTATTGAGGGTCTATTCAGGCCTTGTGTGATTAACTGCCCCTCAGTCAGATGAGTCAGCTTACCAACCTTTCAACCAGACTACGACATTTTACACTTATAAAACAGGGAAAGAAAAGCAAGATTTACTCTCGTTGCTTCCAAGTTACCCGAACTATATCCTTACTCTGGATGTGATCCCTCTTTCCTGCCTGTGTGCAGCTTGGAAGATGTCACAAAAAAATACAGGTGGGGTGTGCATGGGGAAGCCTGTTAAAAATAGTTGCTTTGGTCTGGAAAAATACATTTCCCAAGATGGGTATTGTTAGACTAGAGATGACATGATTCTAACAAAGCCCCAAGCAGAATTGTTATCCTTGTACTGATTCATCCCTCCCCCTCCTCAGTGTGGTAGCCTCAGTGACATGGGGGGGGGGAGGGGTGGTGAGTGCGACTGAGCTATAGGAAGGGAATATCCAGGCAGGTTGAAAGCTCCTGAATCTAGTCCCAGAAGTGCAGGTGTGCATGTGTGGATGTTGAAGTTCACACAAGCTAGAATGCCTGGCTTGCTTAATCCAACCATGAAGAATTTCCTGCCAGTGGGAACAGGTTGACTTTTCTCTCTTGACTTTTGATTAGACTCAGCTCATGTCGCTTCTAATTCGACAGAAATTCTACTTAAATCTGAAATCCAGACTCGCAACAAGTCCTCTGCATCTGATCACGTGCCAACTGTTTGCCTTTTCAAATTTCTCCCTGCCTTTCCTTGATACACTACTCCTTGGGGACTGTGGTTCTACAGATGCAAAAACAGCCTCCAGCAGCAACACTGTTACAGCAACGGCTGTTACAGAACCAGTCCTTCGTTCACACAAAAAAAAATGCTGTCACTTTTTACTCGGTGTCATTAGAGAGGAAGGGAGTCCAAAACTAGAGGGCACAGGTTTAAGATGAGAGGGGACCTGAGAAGCAACTTTTGCACGCAGAGGGTGGTACACCTATAGAACGAGCTGCCAGAGGAAGTGGTAGAGGTGGGTACAATTACAGCATTTGAAAGACATTTGAACAGGTACACAAATAGATTTAGAGAGACACAGGAGAAAGTGCGGACTGCAGATGCTGGAGATCAGAGTTAAGGGTGTGTGGTGCTGGAAAAGCACAGCTGGTCAGGCAGCATCTGAGGAGCTGGATGGACGAGTTGGGCTGAAGGGTCTGTTTCCATGCTGTATACCTCTATGACCTTATGACTGGAGGTCCTCTGAGACCTCAGGCTTGAAGTTCAGTCATATCCAGGATAGAGGTGGCACTAGCAAGTTTCCCAGCCCCACACATTGTTGTGGACATGCGGCTGGGGTATACTATTAGCACAGTAAGGAGGAGAAATTACTTCACCCAGGGAGTGGTGAACCTGTGGAATTCTCAACCACAGAAGCTGCAATATAAAAAGGAAGAGTCTTTTCTTCACTCACCTGATATAGTGCTTTCAACATTGCACCTCGAGAGGTGTGGATCAGCCTTGGAAGATGTAGACTGCAGATTCTCCAATAAGGTGCTGGGTTTTTGGTAACTCCAACGGTTTAATGTTCTGGTTCTCTGTTAATCCAACTCACCTAACGGGTTGCTTTTAGTGACTTGAATCAAGAAAATGTAAAATAACAACCACAAAACACAGAGCTTGAAACCTCAAATGCAAGTACTATAATTATCACTCCAGGGATCCAGATGTGAACCTTGCTGTAGGGTTATCTCTAGGGTTTGTTTTACAATCTAATTGTGACACATACATGATTTGTACAGATGGTTTGTGCACAATTCTGATCATGGGATATATTGATTCATTTTAACTTTTAAATGTCATGACCAGTTTCCTGTTTAATGTCAAGCTATAGACAGCACAATGACTCAGTGGTTAGCGCTGCTGCCTCACAGCACCAGGAACCTAGGTTCAATTCCACCCTTGGTCTATGTGGAGTTTGCACATTCTTCCCGTGCCTGGGTGGGGTTTCTCTGGGTGCTCCAGTTTCTTCTCACAGTCCGAAGATGCACAGGTTAGGTGGATTGGCTGTGCTAAATTCCCCACAGTGTCCGGGGATGTGCAGGCTAGGTGGGTTAGCCGTGGGAAATGCAAGGTCACAGGGACCGGGTGGGTCTGGGTTGGATGCCATTCAGACAGTCGGTGCAGACTCGATGGACCAAATGGCCGGCTTCCACACAGAACGGATTCTACGATTCTATCCACACGCTTCTTTCTCAGTATGTTAAGAGCCAGGAGGTGTTGCAAATGACTTCATGCTTCCTTTCACACTTGTTATTGGAATGAATCCTATTTCTTGCTTCAAGCCTAGTCAACACTGGATGCTAAGTGGAACAACTTCCATTTGCTGAATTTGTCCGCATCTCTGGTACTTTCAACATCTTTAATTTGCATTCAAGAAGGAACTCCATATCAACACATTTCTCATCCTCCACACTATATTTGGTTGTTTTTAGTCAAAGTTATTTCAAATATTCATTTTCATAGATTCCCTGATTTGAATTAAAATCAATCAGTCTGCCTCAGTAGTTAATAAACCTATTAATTTGTAAAGACCAGCTTATCCCATAGAACTCCCTACAGTTTGGAAACAGGACATTTGGTCCAACAAGTCCATACTGAACCTCTGAAGAGTATCCACGCAGTCTCATTCCCCTACATTTTTCCTGATTAATGCTCCTAGCCTACACATCCCTCAAAACTATGGGCAAATTAGCATGGTCAATTCATCCTAGCCTGCACATCTTTGGATTGTGGGTTAGGAAACCCACGCAGACATGGGGAGAATGTGCAAACTCCACACAGACAGTAACTCGAGGCTGGGATCGAACCTGTGGGATATAGGTAAATTAATGTTACTTCTGCAATTCTGCAATTCCATTTTACAAAGTAAAATGAGCTCACACCAGTGTGTAATTGTTTTAGCCAAGAGCTGAGTCAACAAGAATGGAAACGATGTGGAGGAAATATATAATTGTTTTTGCATTAGCTAAAATTGTATGTCAGAATGAAACGTGACAGCAAAACAATGGTAGACATTACGGGTAAATAGATAAGATGTTGTGAGGGGATGAAGTTAAGCTAGATATGCCTGTACAAACAGTAGGTATAAACATCTGTTTCCCACTTTTACAGAGACAGAGGAACAAACCCCAATTAAAAGGGTCATAGGGATCAGAACGGCCTCGGGAAAGGCACAGATGAAGGGGGTAGATAATGATGAAGAAAGAATATGCCTAACAATGACCTACAGCAGGATGAGGTCAAACAGCCTTGTGAGGCCAGAAATAAGATTTTGTCACAGACAAGGCCGGATAAGGCAAGAGATAAACAGGGGTAATGGGGGCCGGTCTTAGGGTAGTGGACGATGTAAACAGGGGAGGAGCAATGTAAAACAAAAGAAATCAAATCATATAAATATTGTGTATGAATTGAATTTGGTGTGTGTATGTCCTCTGCCTTATAGACACTGGACATCACACCCACTTGCAAGTGTAAAATAAATGACACTACTGATTCAGATCTTGTCTCGGACTGAAATTATTGAAGTGAGTGAGCTTTGTTTCTCACAAACCTGAGTCACTGGTGCTGTGAGGCAGCAGTGCTAACCACTGAGCCACCATGCCATCCTAAACACATTGACCTTTGTTTGGGTTAGTCAGGAACAAAGGAGACAGAGACAAGGATTCATCTTGTTTCTAAGTTTGTTCCAAATCATTCCTATTAATTTGGCACAAGATAGTATGTGACCTTCTAATTTCTTTTTTTATTTCAAAAATATACTTTATTCATAAAATATCTTTTTATACACACTTAGTTATGAAAGCAGTTCAGTTCTGTACATTAGCATATGAAGAAACAAACGAACATTGGAGTTTGTCTAACAAACAAACCAAAGGCATTTCTGACCTGTACGACACTATATTTACAACTATTTGAGACACCGGGAGGGTCCAATAACTGAATGGACTCCCATTAACTTCAGCTGAAAGACCTCAGAGGGTGGTCTTTCCCCTTGATGGCAGCTGCCCCAAGCTTTAGCGCATCCCTCAGCATATAGTCCTGGACCTTGCAATGTGCCCGTCTGCACATTCAGTTGAGGTCAACTCCTCACTCTGGAAGACCCACACATTTCAAGCAGACCAATGGGTGTCTTTAACCGAGTTAATGGTCCTCCAGGCGCAGTCATGGAGCTGCTCAGGATGAACCTCGATAAAAGCCATTGCAATTCTCTCCAAACTTTCTTTGCAAAGGCACATTCCAGAAGGAGCTGGAATGTAACAGTCTCAACACAACCGCCCCCTCCACCCTCCACAGCTGCTTCGACGGCAATGTGCAGTGGTGCAGAGAGTCTGGGTATACAAGAAGGATCTGACGGGTAGTGCCTTTCTCACCATCAGCCAAGAGATATCTTAGTGCTTGTTGGTAAGTTCTGGTGATATTCTACCTTGTGAGAGAGATAAGGCTTTTCAGCCAGAGTTGCGTGTTGTATTTTTCTCAGTCTCTGTCTGGGTAGTACAGCAGTGACTCTGACCTCTCACCTACTCCCATTTGCCCAGCAACAGCTATTTCACCTAGTTTCCCCATATTTTTATAACCTACATATACTCTGACAGTTTCCCTCCTTATCGCTAAAACATTTGCAAAACTGTTTCTTTTTCACTCATTCCTCACCATCCTCAAGGTCACTTTGCTTATTATTTTCAACTGGCCCGTTCCATTTTTATCTCGTTTGAGCAATTATAACTGACATGTTCTTGTTTGTAGTCACACTGACTTGGGAATCTGAACATTTCCCACAGACTTTTGTTTGTCAAGGAAATTTAACCCTTCCTGCGCAGCTCAATGTTGCTCCAACCTTAACTTCAGTTAGAACACGGATTCATTAGCTGGACGCTTATGGTTTCCCATCAGTGGAGATGGAGTTGAAACAGGATGGTCTTGTAAAATGCAACATGTGGCCCACCCTTTGCAAATTGTCCGTCCCTAATCTGTCGGCCATTTTACGAGAAGAGGAAATTACTGCTGATGCTGAAAACAAAAACTGTTGGAGATCGCAGTGGGTCAGACAGCATCCATGGAGACAGAGCAAGCTAATCTTTCGAGTTCAGATGATTTTTCATCAGAGGTGATGTGAAGTGTGAAAGGGGCAGCATTTATGCTAGAGTTGGGGACGGCAGTGTGGAGTGCTGGGGAGAAAGGATGTTGATCATTCAGGTTAAGTGATTGGAATGTGAGAATGGCAGAACAATGGTGTGTCGAAGTGCCAAACTGGAGAGAAGAGACGGTCTCACTGGGGTGGGGGGAAGGGAGAGAGGACATGGTGACAGAGAATGTAACAAGCAAAGCTAAAACAGAGGGAAAGAATGTGTTCACAATTTGAAGGCGTTGAACTCAATATCGAGTTCAGGAAGCACGATAACCTGGTGTTGTGTGATTTTTAACTTTGTACACCCCAGTCCAACACCAGCATCTCCAAATCTTGAGCTCAGGAGGTTGTAAAATGTCTATAGCCTGAAGATGAGATGTTGTTCCTCCAGTTCATGCTGTAATTCACTGGAGCACTGTAGCATGCCAAGGACAGACATGTGGGCAGGATGCTGTCTTAAAATGACCGGCTACGGGAAGGTCAGGGTCATGCTTGTGCACAGACTGGGGGTGTTCTGCAAAGCAATCACCCAGTCTGAATTTGTTGTCTCCAATGTAGAGTAGGTCACGTTGGCTGCAGCAAATATAATACTCAAGATTGGAGGAGGTCCAGGTGAAATGCTGCTTCACCTGGAAAGTCTGTTTAGGCCCGCGGATGGAATTCCTGCCCTTCAGTGTATTGATGCTTTGATGTGCACTCACCTCCATTGCTATTACCCACCAGCGAGGGATCAAACCTCCCTCGAGGCCATGTCCCACAACCCCTGAACAAATACATTTAAGCAAAAGAACAAGATTAAAAAAAATTGAAACCAAAGGAGAGTGTTCAAAAAGGCCTGAGCTGTAATTATTGAGATATAAGTGGTTCACAGGTCTACCAGATGATTATACTCTTCCAATTTTAGAATTTGATTGATTTTTATCTTATTAATTCTTTTAGTGATCTTTTAGGCTAGCATTTATTGCCTGATCCTAATTGCCCTCAAGAAAGCAGCTGTCTTTATGAACAGCTGCAGTCCATGTGGTGTAGGTAATCCCAGAGTGCTGCTAAGAAGGGAGCTCCAGGAATTTGCCCTCACAATAGTAACGGGGCAACAATATGGTTCTGAAATTCAATGTCAAGACAGATTTACATTTAGCGCTTCTTTGCGATGGGACATATAGCAACATATGGACTAATGTGGCTTGCTCCTCCACTCAGTAAGAAAGTATCTGAGCTCTAACCTAACTGTATTTACTTGGCTTGACTACATGTCCCCTAACAGCCTTGGCCCAGCAGAAATCTAGTGATCCTACAGATTTGAAATGGTTAAATCGCAGGAAGCAGTGTTCCCCTGCTTCACTCCCGAGTGGCCTAGCTTGAATTTAAGCTCATCATTATTTGTCTTAGACAACCTCACCACCAGTGGAAAATGCTTATCTCTATATCTTCTACAAATTTCTGTTAAAGATCCAAAACTTCTCAAGCAACTTGTTACCTAACCTTTCATATTCCCAAGGATATAAGGCCATAATCAATCAATATAAGATTAGATTGTAATCTTTCTTCACAATCTAACCCTTGTAACCCTGGTCACATTCTGAGGAGTCAGTGCCCTATTTGCTTCAAATGTTAGCTTTCTGAAACAACTGCCCAATGGCCGGTGTCCTGTCACCAAGTCACCCTTTATTTACTAGTGCACTAGCTGTGGCCAGCCAGCTCGGATTCAGTCCTTAACTGAGGAGATTCTATTCGCTTGGTTATAATTTTAAAAAATTTAACTTTACACAAATTGACGAACACATGACACATGAACAGTTAACAGTCAAAACAAACTACAAAGACATGGGGTCCCAAAAACAAATGCCTCGAGTCCCTCTAGAACCAACAGGCAAAGCAACATGGAGAGTCAAAAAGTATTGTGCTGGAAAAGCACAGCCAGTCGGGCAGCATCTGAGGAACAGTAAAGTCAATGCTTCAAGTATAAGCCCTTCATCAGGAATGTGGAGGGGGTGTCCAAAGGGTGCTGAGAGATAAATTGGAAGGGGCTGGGGCTGGAGGGAGGGTAGCTGGGACTGCGATAAGTAGATGGAGGTGTGGATGAAGGTGATAGGTCGGAGCAGGGGGTGGAGCTGATAGGTGGGAATGAAGTTGGACAGGTAGGATAGTTCAAGAGGGAGGTGCCGAGTTGGAGGGTTGGATCTGGGATGGGGGGGGGGGGGGGGGAGGGGAGGGGAGGGGAGTTTAGGAAACTGGTGAAATTGTCATTGATTCCGTGTGGTTGGAGGTGGAAGATGAGGCATTCTTCCTTCAGGAATTGGGTGGCTAGAATTTGGTGATGGAGGAGGCCCAGAACTTGCATGTCCTTGATGTCCTTCCTCTGTGTCTATCTCTTGAATGCTTTAAACTTATCAACAGTTTCCTTTTAGGAATCAGTAGCAGGTGACTAAAAATTTGCTCGCTGAGCGGGAAGGTTCATTTTCAGATGTTTTGTCACCATACTAGGCAACATAATCAGTGAGCATCCAGTGAAGCATTGGTGTTAGTGACCCGCTTTCTATTTACATGTTTAAGTTTCCTTGGGTTGGTGACATCATTTCCTGTGGTGATGTCATTTCTGGTTCTTTTTCTCAGAGCTCTCAAACACATTGACTTGGACCCCATTTCCACCTGAGACCAGTGCTTCACTGGAGGCTCATTGACGATGTTACCTAATATGGTGACGAAACGTCTGAGAACAAACCTTCCAGCTCAGCCAGCAAATTTACATTCAGAACCTCAATCTGAGCTACAAATCTTTTCAAAACTTGCTAGGTGACTAAAAAGCTAATGAAAAGGGGGAAAACTGATCATGAAAATAAATTGGCAAGAAATATAAAAACACACAGCTTCTGTGGACATATAAAAAGAAGGAGAGTAGTTAAAGTGTGGGACCCCTGGAGGATACAACTAGGGAATTGATAGTGGGGAGCAGGGAAATGGCAGATAACTTAAACCAATGTTTTCTATCTGGCTTCACAGTGGAGGACTCAATAAACATCCCAATGACATTAGATAAGCAAGATGCTAACAGAAGGAAATATCTTGTAATAATCTCCATCACAACAGACAAAATATACGACAAAGTAATGGAACTGAAGGCAAACTAGTCAGCAGGACCTGATGGGTTGCATCCAAATGTTTTAAAGGAATTGGCTGCAGAGATAGTGAACTATTCCCGAACTCACTGGATTCTATGAGGCCTGAATGTAATCAGCAGAGTCAACATGGCTTTGTGAACAGGAATCATATTTAACAAATTCACCAGTTCTTTGAGGATACAAAAGGAGACCTCATATAAATGGAACTGGTAGATGCTGTGTATTTGGATTTCCAGAAATAGATATAGGCGCCAAATAATAGTTTATTCCACAAATTAGGATTTCACCGTACTGGGGGTAATGTATTAGCCTGGATTGAGGATTAGTTAATACACAGTCAGATGTAACTGCTGGAATGTCACAAGGACTTGGAATGTCAATTATTGAGCAGCTATATTGATAACTTGGAGGAAGAAGTGATGCATAATATATCCACATTTGCTGCTGATGCAAAAATCAGTGGAACATAGCGTTGCGATGAGGATGTAAGAAATTTGCAAGAAGTCATAGATAGGTTAAGTGAATGAGCAAACTGGAGATGGAGTTTAACATAAGAAAGTATGAGATCATGCATTTTGACAAGAAGAAACAAAAGGCAGCCTATTATTTAAATGGAAAGAAATGGTATAAACAAAAGTACAGCACAACAGGAAATGCACGAAACAAAAATGTTAGCATGCTGGTGCAGCAAGTAATTAAGAAAGCAAATGGAATTTTGGCCTTTACTGCTGGTGGGCTGGAGTTTGAAAATAGGAAAGTCTTGTTACAACTGTAGAGGATTTTGGTGAGGCAGTACTTGGAATACTGTGTACAGTTTTGGTGTCCACGTCTTAGAAAGGATATGTTGACATTGGAGGCAGTTCAAAAAAGATTCATTAGGCTGATTCCTGGGATAAAGAGGTGGTCTTATCACAAATGGTTAAACAGGTTAGTCTTTTATTCATTGCAGTTAAGAAGAATGAGGGATGATTTTATTAAAACATATAGGATTTTGAGGAGGCTTGACAGGGTAGATGTTGAGAAGATCTTGAACTAATGACTTAGTGAGATGCAAAGAAATTTCATCTCTCAAAGAATAAGTGAATGTCTGGAATTCTCTTCTTCAGGGAGTTGTGAAGATGAGGTCACCAAAATCATTTGAAGAAGATACAGATAGATTTTGAAATATCAGTGAGTTGAGGGCTATACCAAGCTGGAAAAAAATGGGGAATTGAGACCTGGGGCAGATCAGCCATAATCTCATTGAATAGTAGGCTGGTTTAAGGGGCAGAATGGCCGACCACCGCTCCTGTTTCTTATGTTTTTTTGTTCCTTGTTTGTTCTTCGTGTTCCTGAGGCAGTGACAGGTTCAACAATGTCTTAAAGGAGGAGAGAGTAAAATGGAGAAATGGAAAGGTTTAGTGGGGGAATTCCGTAGTTCAAAACAGCTGAAGACTGAAGGAAATCAGGCATCTGAAAGTAAATGGGGAATGGGAGCAGGAGTGGGCAATAACCCCTCGAATCTATTCTGTCAGCCAGGAATTTCTACTTTCCTCTCCTAACTGTTGATCAAAGATTTGCCTAACTCAATGTTTAATAGATTCAATGACTCAACTAGCTCTCTGGGAAAGAGAATTGCAAATTTCAACATGTCTAGAATACTGTGTACTCCTCTGAGAGAAGAAATTCCTCTTCATCTCTAACTTAAATGGGAAGCTCTTCTTTTGAAACTGTGTCCCTAATTCGAGATTCCATACTGAGGGGAAACATTGGGTTGGTGGCTTTGATCAAGTGATCATATGGAAAATAGAGAACATGAAAGCATGGGAAGGGTTAAAGCATGAAGACCACTGGCAATCTGTGTTCTGTGGAAGGCAGGATGGGTTAAGAATAGTGGAACGCTGTTACACCAATTAACAGAGTAAGGTTAAGGCTGAAAGGTCACTATAGTGAGATGAGATAACAGTAGAGGTAGTTTTCCTATTAAGTGTTATTATGTCAGGATTGGGACCATAAATATTTGGGACATGACATTAAAATATCTAATTAATAGTTAGTAGTGTCAGCTTGAGACAGGAGACTATTGTAATAGATGGAATAGCTAAATATCTATCATGACAGGTTAGTCTGTCATGGAAGATCACTGTAGCAGAGGTAATAATAAATATCTAATCATGGCATTAGGAAAATATTAAGTTAGGTCTGGAATGAAAGACCATTGTTGCAAAGAGTTAGCAATAAATACCTAACCGTGACATTAGAATAACATTAAGTAGAATGTACACTAAAGAGATAATGGGAACTAATATCACTGGTTTATTGTGTAGCTAGAGTGAGGTACTTTGGTTAATATAGTTGGACTTGCTGATAAGCTAACAGAAACATGATAAAAAAAAATAAAAATCAACAGACCCTGAGGTTCGTGGGCATTTGAGAATCTGCTTTCTCAGTGTCACAGTTTTTTGTTTGCAAATAAAAGATCTACTTCTTGAAGAACTCTCTGCGTCTCCTGGTGATTCTCTACATTTTCTCCACGACAATCACAGGCCCAAAATTGGACATTCTAAACTGATCCACAGCCAGAGAAATCAGGCCTGACAGAAAATTGGTCAAACTAATTAGATTATATTAGATTCCCCACAGTGCGGAAACAAGCCCTTCAGCCCAACTAGTCCACACCGACCCTCTGAAGAGTAACCCACCCAGACCTGTTTCTCTCTGAGTAATGCACCTAACACTATGGGCAATGTACCATAGCCAAATCACCTGACCTGCACATCTTTTCATCTATTGGCTACAGAGAACAATGGAAACAAGATCAAAATGATTACAAAGATTCATGACGAAGCAGTTACAACAAGCCCGAGGGTTGTGTATTAGATAAACATTAATCAGACCTTTGGGCACATTGACTGCTGGAGGGAATGTGCATTTAACACCTCCCAATGTGGCAACTGTAGGTGTTGGTACGTCTCCATTGGATGATTGAGCCTAGCTCATGGCCCTATTGACCAAAGACCACAGAACATTCTGGAAGGTCAGGAACGAGGTGGAGGGGCATATGAACACACATGTGGATGCCATCTCCTCAGTGAAGACACGATCTGGCCCAGCAGTGGAGCCCTGACCATCTGGAGAGAGAGAGAGAGAGAGGAAGAAAAGATCCACCCCAGTCTGTGAAATCGTTTATTGAAGTTAGCCAGCCCTACATCAAAGAAGCAGGAGTTTCCAATGGCCTAGCTCAAACACGTGGATCATTGCTGGTTATATCCTTTCTCAGATGGATGGAACTAGATAGAAAGTAAATATTGTGGGAATTTGGGAAATGCACACATGGTGTTTTGTTAATATAACCGAGTTGAACCGCAAACTGAATTCTGTATCCCTTTGTCCGCCTCACCAACAAGAAAGTGCTTTTAATACATAAACTGGTCCAGTGTCCAAAACATGGAGAGCATGGTGGTAGGCGGCTGGGTCTGTACTAATGAATTGGCAGTCTGGGAGCAGAAAGGGTGCATCAATGGTGGTGGTTATGTAGAGTGGGGTCAGCCATGGAGTTGCTGCAAAATAAAAGGTATGAAATGACAATGTGATTGATGAATTCTCACCTGCACATTATGACTCTAGTTATGCTTGCTATTATATGACAATGAGTGCCTGAGGGAGTGTTGTTGAACAAAGATACCTAGAGGTTTAGGTATATAGTTGCTTGTAAGTGGTGTCACAGGTAGACAGGATGGTGAAGAAGGTGTTTGACATGTTTGCCTTCATTGGTCAGAAAACTGAGTTTAGGAGTTGGAACATCACGTTGCGGCTGTATAGGACATTTGGACTACAGCGTACAATGCTGGTCGCCCTGCTATAGGAAGGATATTAATAGACAGGCAAGGGTGTAGAAATGATTTACAGGTTGTCACAGGACTGGAGGGTTTGAGTTATAAGGAGAGGCTGGATAGGCTGGAACATTATTTTTCCTTGGAGTGTAGGGGTATGAAGGGTTACCTTACAGAGGTTTATAAAATCCTGAGGGGCATGGATAAGGTGAATAGCAAAGATCTTTTCCCAGGGTAGGGGAGTCCAAAACTAGATGGCATAGGTATCAGATGAGAGGGGAAAGATTTAAAAGGGATCAGAGGAGCAACATTTTCACAGACAGAGAGTGGTGCGTGTATGGAATGAACTGTCAGAGGAAGTGGTAGAGGCTGGTACAATTGCAACATTTAAAAGACATTTGGACAGGTACATGAATTGGAAAGGTCTAGCGGGATATGTGCCAAAGACAGGCAAATGGGACTAGTTTAGTTTGGGAAATTTAATCGACTTGGACAATTTGGACTGAAATGTCTGTTTCTGTGCTGTATGACTCTATGACTGTATGTACGTTAGACACGATGTACTAAGTCAGTTTCGCTGCTGTTGACTTTATTAGTGGGATTTCTGTGGTAACACAAAGGCTGAGGGGATCTAATTATAATAAGGAAATCTTGGTCAGTTCATAGAAATAGAAAATAGGAACAGGAATAGGCTAGTCCACCATTTGTGCCTTCATCATTGTTTATACAGTCTTGCTTTCTCCCCATACCTCTTTATGCCTTTCATAGAATGCCTTGAACTCACCTCAGTGTGGACTGATGACAGGATATACCTAATAAAAAGATCAAACCCTAAGAGGTGTGTCTGCGTGGGTTTCCTCCGGGTGCTCCAGTTTCCTCCCACAGTCCAAAGATGTGCATGTCAGGTGAATTGGCCATGTTAAATTGCCCATAGTATTAGGTGCATTAGTCAAGGGGAAATGGGTCTGGGTGGGTTACTCTTCGGAGGGTCGGTGTGGACTGGTTAGGCCGAAGTGCCTTTTTCCACACTGTAGGGAATCTAATCTAATCTAATCTACTCTGATCCCAAACAGTATCAATGTGGCCAGTGATCAGAATTCCCAGTTGTGAACAGATACTAAAATAGATTAGGTGTGCCAGGCACTGGTGAATACAGATCATGAATTGCGGAATCCTTTATTCTCCTGAAAAAGCGAAATACTGTGGATGCTGGGAATATGAAACAAACACAGGGAATGATCTGAAAAACAAACACTTGCACTTACATACACTTGCCTTTTGCAACTGCAGAACATCCCAAAGCTCATTTTGGATAATAAAGTATGGAGTGTTGTGAACTCAGGAAATGGAGCAGCCAGAGCACAGCAGTTCCGGCAGCATCCAAGTAGCTTCGAAATTGATGTTTCAGGCAAAGGCCCTTCATCCTTTATTCCTGATGAAGGGCTTTTGCCCGAAGCGTCGATTTCGAAGCTACTTGGATGCTGCCTGAACTGCTGTGCTCTTCCAGCACCACTAATCCAGAATCTGGTTTCCAGCATCTGCAGTCACCTAAATGGAGCAGCCAATTTATGCACAGACATCTCCCACAAGCCGGAAAGGTGTTTGGTGACATTGGTCCGGGGATGAAAACCAGTTTGGCGATTTGGAAGGAGCCAGCAGCACTTTTGTTCTGAAAATTTTCCCCCATGTCACTATGTTTTTGGAGAGAGCAGCCATGGCCTCTGGTTTCTTTCATCCAAAGATAGCCCTGCTGGAGTGGAGCTTCAGTCCAAATTGTAGGCCCCATTCTTCTGCAGTGGCACTTGAACTAACAATCTGGATAGCTTTCCACTCCACAGCAGAGTTCAGAGGAATATCTGTTTGAGTTGATCTCCTCCTGGTACTCAGCAATAAATCAGTGGGGGAGCCAGAGGTCAAACAGGGAACCAAAGCCTGGAATCTTCCCACTGCAGAGTGTTGTTTATATCTTATCTTGAAAGAGCAAGAAATGTCACAAACAGTTTTGCTTGTTGAAGAAAGATTTCTCTTTGCAGCTGGATTTGTCAGGACCAAGAGTCGTTTTTTGTTTTCCTTAAGAAATAAATGACTGCATTTAAACTGAGGCAATAAACTGAATGACCAGGAGGTTTTGTGGAGGTCAACTCGTGTTGTACACTGAGCAAACAGAGCCCATGTTTCATCAGCTGGAGGCGTACGGCAGAGATCACTGACAGAGGCCTTCAGATCCTCCACGCATTATCTGGTTGGATATTTATTGCACAGGCTCAGCTTTCACAATAAACATTCAGTTTGGTTTGCCATCATAAACCATCGAGTCCACTATCTGTAACATCCAAGGGACTGAGAATACAACTTTTACTGCAAATCCACAGCTCCCCCAACAAAATGTTTAAAATTACAGAAAGCTTAGGGTATACACAGCAGTCTCTCGGTAGTTTGAGTAGGTCGAATCCAAACCAATCCTTGAATCCAAAACTTAACTAAATGCCCTAAAAAGTCCCGTTCACTTCTACATAGTTCTGATAAAACATTTACTGTATTGAGATTCTGATACACGGACCATCAGTCTCTTGACAAAGGCAACAAATTTAACATTGCATCGAATGTGTTAGCTCAGCCATTGGCTAGCTGAGGACCAGAATCACAAGCCTGAAACAGAGGTTATAGTTTACTGGGGCAACAGTAATGTCCCCTTGCTCCTGAATGTTTTAGAGACTTGGACATTTTACAACCTTTACCTCAATGGTCCAGGGATGTACCATTAATGGTGCCTTTGTAAAGTCAGATCTAAACTCTGCAGTCCTGCCACATCCAGTTGTGAATGACGGTGGACAATTAAACAATGAACTGGAGGAAGAGGCTCCACAAATATGTCTATCCTCAATGATGGAAGAGCCCAGCACATCAGCGCAAAAATAAGGCTGATGCATATGCAGCAATCTTCAGCCAGATGCGCTGAGTGGTCTCCTCCAGTGGTCCCTAGCTTCACAGATGTCAGTCTTCAATCAATTTGATTCCCTCCACATGATATCAATAAATGATTGGAGGCACTGGATTTTACAAAGGTTATGGGCCCTGGTAACATTCCGGCAAAGTACTGAAGACTTGTGCTCCAGACTTTGTTGCTCCCTTAGCCCAGCTATTCCAGTACAGTTACAACCACTACCATATACCCAACAATGTAGAAAATTGCCCAGGTATGTCCTGTACACAAAAAGCAGGACAAATCCAATCCAGCCAATTACCGCTCAATCGGTCTACTCTCGATCATCAGTGAAGTGATGGAAGGTGTCATCAACAGTGCTATCAAGCAGCACCTTGCTCTGTAATAACCCGCTCAGTGACGCTCAGTTTGGGTTCAGCCAGGGCCACTCAGCTCCTGACTTCATCATAGCCTTGGTTCAAACACGGACAAACGAGCTGAATTCCAGAGGGGAGGTGAGAGTAACAGCCCTTGATACCAAAGACATATTCAACATTAGCCATCAAGGAGCCCTGAGTTGAAAAGTGTGGTGCTGGAAAAGCGCAGCAGGCCAGGCTGCATCCGGGGAGCAGGAGAATCGACGTTTTGGGCACAAGCCCTTCTTCAGGAATGAGGCTGGTGTGCCAAGCGGGCTGAGATAAAAGGTAGGGAGGGGGGAAGTTTGGGGGAAGAGCACTAGGAATACGATAGATGGAGGGAGGTGAGGGTGAGGGTGATAGGCCGGAGAGGGGGTGGGGGCGGAGAGGTCGGGAAGAAGATTGCAGGTCAAGAAGGCGGTGCTGAGTCCGAGGGTTGGGACTGAGATAAGGTGGGGGGAGGGGAAATGAGGAAGCAGGAGAAATCTACATTCATCCCTTGTGGTTGGAGGGTTCCTAGGCGGAAGATTAGGCGCTCTTCCTCCAGGCGTCGTGTGGCCAGGGTCTGGCGATGGAGGAGGCCAAGGACCTGCATGTCCTTGGCGGAGTGGGAGGGGGAGTTGAAGTGTTGAGCCACGGGGCGGTTGGGTTGGTTGGTCCGGGTGTCCCAGAGGTGTTCTCTGAAACATTCTGCAAGTAGGCGGCCTGTCTCCCCAGTGTAGAGGAGACCACATCGGGTGCAGCGGATACAGTAAATGACGTGTGTGGAGGTGAGGGTGAATTTGCAATAGATATGGAAGGATCCATTTGGGCCTTGGAGGGAGGTGTGGGCGCAAGTTTTGCATTTCTTGCAGTTGCAGGGGAAGGTGCCGGGAGTGGAGGTTGGGTTGGTAGGGGATGTGGACCTGACGAGGGAGTCGTGGAGGGAGTGGTCTCTCCGGAACACTGATAGGGGAGGGGAGGGAAATATATCCCTGGTGGTGGGGTCCGTTTGTAGGTGGCGGAAATGATGGAGGATGATACGATGTATCTGGAGGTTGGTGGGGTGGAAGGTGAGGACCAGTGAGGTTCTGTCCTGGTGGTGATTGGAGGGGTGGGTTCAAGGGCGGAGTGTGGGAAGTGGAGGAGATGCGGTGGAGAGCATCGTTGACCACGTCAGAGGGGAAATTGCGGTCTTTGAAGAAGAAGGCTATTTGGGCTATTCGGTAGTGGAATTAGTCCTCCTGGGAGCAGATGTGGCGGAAGCGAAGAAATTGGGAATGTGGGATGGCGTTTTTACAGGGTACAGGGTGGGAGGAGGTGTAATCTAGGTAGCTGTGGGAGTCGGTCGGTTTGTATTAAATGTCTGTGTTGCGTTGGTTGCCGGAAATAGAAATGGAGAGGTCTAAGAAGGGGTGGGAGGAGTCTGAGACAGTCCGGGTAGATTTGAGGTCAGGGTGGAAGGTGTTAGTAAAGTGGATGAACTGTTCAACCTCCTCGTGGGAGCACGAGGTAGCGCCAATCCAATCATCGATGTAGCGGAGGAAAAGGTGGGGAGTGGTGCCAGTGTAGCTGCGGAAGATGGACTGTTCCACATATCCGATGAAGATGCAGACATAGCTGGGGCCCATGTGGGTGCCCATGGCTACTCCTTTGGTTTGGAGGAAGTGAGAGGATTGGAAGTAGAAGTTGTTAAGAGTGAGGACCGGGGGATCTAAGATGGCAGCGATCTGAGATGATCACACTGCAGAGCTTCACATTACAGCAGGAGCAGGATGGTCCTTTAACCAACCCACCCAACCCAGGTCATCAGGATTTCTTGGGGTGTTGGAAAGATTGTGGAGCCCCAAGAAACATTTAAAAATTGACTTACCTGTATTTTCAGCTGTCCCGAAATGCCTAAAAAGGGAGGAGGAGCATCTGAGGCCAGGCCTGCAGCAGCCTCAGAGCAGATTACTCTCCAGGACCTGGTGAACCAGCTCTCGAAATCTCGCGAGATGTTGGGGAAACAGATTGAAGAGAAGCTGGCTCCAGTCTCTCTCATGCTGCAGAAGCATGAACAGCAGCTGGGAGACCTGGAGTAGAGGCCGGATGGGGTGGAGCACAGGGTCACAGTGGTGGAAACTGATGCCAGTTCATTCAAGGAAGAGATCCAAGCCCTGAAGACGCAGGTTTGTAATTTGCGTGACCAAGTGGATGACCTTGAAAACAGGGGCAAGAGAAAAAACATTCGGATCATCGGTCTGCCCGAGGGTAGGGAAGGTGAACGGACTGCGAATTTGTTGAAGATTGGCTTCTGAAATTCCTTGACTTGGAGGCTGGCATGAGAGGATTGAAGATAGAGAGGGCTCACCGGGTCGCAGCATGGAGTCGGGTCTGGGTTAATGCCCTCGTCCTTTCTTGGTGCGGTTCCATCATTACTGGGATAAGGAGAGAGTCATGGAGGCTTCCAGACTCCAGGGGAAGGATCCAAAGGCCCTAATTTACGAGGCGCCTAAGATCATGTTTGTTCAGGACTTTTCAGCGGCGGTGATCCAGAAACGAAAATCATATGATGGTGTCAAGAGAAGACTGAAGGAGCTTGGGATTCAGTACTCCCTGAGATATCCGGCAGTGCTTCGGATCACCTTAGGTGGATCCATGCATCTCTTTGACACATTGGAGAAGGCAAGAGACTTTGTGGACAAACTAACCTAATTTAAACAATTGTAGTATGTATAAATATTGTTGCTTGGGTGTGCGTTTATCATTCTGTAAAAGAAATGGAGGAAATCCGGTTGGAGCTTTGTTTTTCCCTTTTTTTTTCCTCTATTGATGATAATTTGGTTCAAACTATGTCTGGTGGTGGTTAAGATGTACATTTTAAATTTCTAAGTTAGGACATACCAAAGGATGGGTGGGGTATTTATTCCCCGTTTTTTTATAAAAGAATTTTTAAAAATTCATATTGATATGCTATGGGGTGTTTATTCTTTTTAGCTTGTGCTTGCGATGCGGCTCTAGCTGGGAGAAGTGAAGGTGGTTGAGATGGTTAAATGCTTATTTATGGGCA
The DNA here is from genome assembly GCF_047496795.1 of Chiloscyllium punctatum. NCBI lineage: Eukaryota > Metazoa > Chordata > Chondrichthyes > Orectolobiformes > Hemiscylliidae > Chiloscyllium > Chiloscyllium punctatum. The sequence goes on along the minus strand of NC_092770.1, from coordinate 63,156,873 downwards.
GTTCGGGATGGGTAGTTGCCCCCTCCGGGCAGGGGGTGAGTTCCCCTACTCAGCGCTACTGGCGCTTTAAATGTTTTTCTGGTTTTTGTTGTTTTTTATTTTTAATAATTTTGTATGTTTGTTAAATGTAGTGGTTTTAGTTTATGTAGTTTTTATATTTGGTGGATCATGCGACTCTAAGGCTCAGCAATTTGTGGTTCGGGTTCCTCCTCTCTGGGATTTAAATGTAATAGCAGAAGATTATGGCTAATGATTTGATTAAATGATGTACCTGGAATATCAAGGGAAGTCACTCATCAATTAAGAGGAAGAAGGTACTCTTGAGTCTTAGAAAGGAGAAGGTGGATATTGCTTTGTTACAGGAGACACATTTGTATGACAAGGAGCATCTGAAATTACAGCAGAATGGATTTGACCGAGTTTATTTTTCATCATTTAATACCAGAAGTAGGGGAGTAGCTATATTGGTTAGGAAAAATCTCTCATTTAAATTGTTGGAATGTGTTAAAGACACATACGGGAGGTTTGTAATTCTTAAAGTCTTGATAAATGGGGAAGAATATGGCATTTTAAATGTTTATTGTCCCCCAGCTCATCCTCTTAAATTCTTGGTAGATGCTTTTTCTAAACTGATAAGTCTCAAGTCTCGGCACATCATTATAGGGGGAGATTTTAACTGCCTCATGGACACCACAGTAGACAGGTTGCCTAAAGGTCCCTCGATACCCTCTGCACAAACTAAACAGTTATTGGGTCTGTGTGGGGAATTAGGGTTGGTGGACTTCTGGAGGTGTCTCCACCCTACAGGTAGAGATTTCGCGTTTTTTTTCAATCCGCACAGATGTTACACAAGGATTGAATTTTTTCTGACCCCTGCGGTAACCCTGGATCTGGTGGCATCCTGTACGGTTGGTAATATTGCCATCTCTGATCATGCTCCAGTGTACCTCATGGTTAAAATTAAGGATGTTACAGTGGATTCAAGGTACTGGTGAATGGACCCCTTTATTCTCATGGACAGCAAGTTGTGGAGTATTCCTCTAGGGAATTTCAGGCATTCCTAGACATCAACATAGGCTCGGTTGATAGCTCATCTGTTCTCTGGGAAACTGCCAAAGCTTATGCCAGAGGGTTAGTTATTTCATATTCCACAGGTAGGAAGCGGCAGAAGGGTGAGCAGCAACGTCTCCTTGAAGCACGGTTGAAGGCAGCGGAGAAGGCCTATTTTGACAGATTCTGGATTAGTGATGCTGGAAGAGCACAGCAGTTCAGGCAGCATCCAAGGAGCAGCGAAATCGACATTTCGGGCAAAAGCCCTTCCTCGTTGGTCAAACTACAGAGGATTACGGCACTGCGGTCTACACTAAATTCCGTGCTCATGCAGACGGCAAAGAAGGAGCTGGCTTTTGCAAAGCAAAGGTTATACGAGCATGGTGACAAGCCAGGCAAATACTTAGCATACCTTGCCAGAAAGAGAAGTGCCCCACAAACCATTACAGCGATTAGGGAAGGGTCAGGGAACCTAACATGTGATTCTAAAAAGATTAATGTGGCGTTCCAGAGATTCTACTCTAAGTTATATCAGTCTGAGAATTGCAAGGAGGGGCAGGCCGAAATGGAATCCTTTTTTAGAGATCTGAAGCTGCCGGGTGTGACTTCCGAACAACAGTCCTTTCTCAATGCCCCATTATCAGAGCAAGAAGTGCAGGAAGCTGTGAGGCAGCTTCAGAGTGGAAAGGCACCCGGTCCTGATGGACTTCCCAGTGAATTCTATAAGGAATTTATAAGTATACTGGCAGGCCCGATGCTGAATTTTTTAATGATTCATACAGTCATGTTTGTCTCCCACCATCTCTGAGAGAGGCCAATATTTCACTTATCCTTAAAAAAGGGAAGGATCCGGAAGAATGTGCTTCATACAGAGCCATCTCGCTCTTAAATGTGGACTTTAAGATCCTTTCTAAGGATTTTGCATTAAGGCTGGAGACTGTGTTACCCTCTATTATTAAAGGGGATCAGATGGGCTTCATAAAGGGTCGCAGATCCTCCAATGACGTTAAGAGGCTGCTTAATGTAATTCAAGCATGCCAACAGCAGTCAATACAGGGATTGGTGCTTTCTTTAGATGCAGAGAAGGCATTTGACCGAGTTGAGTGGCCGTACATTTTCTATACTCTAGACCGGTTTGATCTGGGCGAAGTTTCCATAAGATGGGTAAAGGTTCTCTACAGTGTACCTCTCGCTGCGGTCATTACCAATGGGGTACGATCAAGCAATTTTAATATTTCTAGGGGCAGCCGGCAGGGCTGTCCCCTTTCACCATTACTTTTTACGTTGGTGATTGAACCGTTGGCAGAGGCCATTCGTGGGGATCTCAATATATCAGCTCCAGAAGTGGGGTCAAAATTACATAAGATCTCGCTGTATGCAGATGATGTTCTAATTTTCTTGACAAATCCAGCAGTCTCAGTGCCTTGCCTGATACAATGCATTCACGCATTTGGCACTTTTTCAGGGTATAAGATTAATTTTGCTAAATCAGAGACTATGCCTATGGGTGGTCTTACGAAAGAGTTGGCTCTTGAGAGTGACTATAGATTCCCATTTAGGCGGTCACAGAGGGGTTTGTGTATTTGGACATATTCATTACTCCAGTTCTGGATTGGCTGTTCAAAGCCAATTTTACTCAATTCTTTGAAAAAATTAAACAAGATCTCCAAAGATGGGAGGCACTTCCAGTCTCATGGTTGGGTTGGATAGCGCTTATTAAGATGAATATTCTCCCTCGTTTGCTATACCGTATATGGATGCTCCCCCTGATTTTCAATAAACAAACACTCAGGAGACTGAACAGTTGGTTCAGCTCCTTTATCTGGCACCATAAATGGCCCCTCATTAAATTAGCCAAACTGCAGTTGCCTCACAGATTGGGGGGAGTAGACCTTCCGGACATTAAAAATGATCAATTAAACTCGCTTTTGACCTACGTAAGTGATTGGATTTGTGGGGACCCTCTTTCAATACGGCTAGATATCGAAGTCTCCCAGGCAAGGTGCCCCCTTCCCAGTTTGCTGTTTTTGGACAAGGTGAGGACAGTTAGGGAATATTGCCGTAACCCAATAGTCATCAATACTGTTAAAGCATGGAGAGCAATTCGGCAGAGGGAAGGTAATATTGGCAAAACATCTTTGTTTACACCTTTAGTGGGTATGCCGAGTTTTCAACCAGGTATGATAGATTCAGGATTTAAATGTTGGGCAGCTAGGGGTATATATTGCATGGGTGATTTATTTGAGGGAGATGTAATGATGTCCTTTGATCAGTTAGTATGGGAGTACGAGTTACCTAATAGAGATCTCTTTCGTTTTTTTCAAGTTAGGGATTTTATTTTAAAAAAACACACTTTTGACTGATCCCTACAAATCTGACATAGAAAGAGGGGTACTAAGGGCTAAGAGTACATTCTCTGTCAGTACTCTATATCACCAATTGGGGGGGTGCCACCTCAGATGAGTCTGATTGACTCTGCAAGATGTGGGAGAGAGAGCTGGGTGTTGAAGTTTCTTCAGAGGCATGGGAGAATGCAAGGAAGATATCAATTTGCAATAGGATCCATGCTTTACAGTTGAAGATTCTCCACATGGTCCACTTAGCCCCAGACCGTTTGTCAAAATTTAAACCAGGGGTATCTTCAGCATGCCCCAAGTGCAAGGTCTGCACGGGTACTCTTACCCATTGTCTTTGGTCTTGTGACAGGCTTCGAACATATTGGAGCACTGTGGTGGGTGCAATGGAGAGGATTTTGGGTATAGGGGTGGAGAAGGACCCTATTTCGCTCCTTTTGGGCCTACCCATTGTATTTCCTGCAGACTCGCATAAGGCAAAACTTTTCAATATTCTTACACTCTGTGCAAGGAAGAATATCTTGCTCTGTTAGATATCAGAAAACCCCCCAGGTCTGTTGGGTTGGCGGAAGATTGTTATGGAACATATTCCCCTGAATTTTCTCACAAATATGGTACACCACAAAACTGAGAATTTTTACAAGACATGGCAACCCTTTTTGAAATACCTGGACACAGATTTATCTGCCACACTAACAAGGGCTTTTATATAGCCGTAACGATTGTGTTTCATGAGTCCAATATCCAGGGAGGAGGAACTGTGAATGTATGAGTGTTTTGTTTGGCTGGGCTGAGTTATTACTATTTATTTGTTTGTTGTTATGTATTTATTTAGTTAGTTAAATAGCTAGTTTAGTTTTTTTTAAATTTTATACTTCTCTATATATGTTTATACATTCGTATAGGAGGGTAGGTTGAGGAATTTTTTTTATTATTTGGGTTTAGTTTTGTGCTATTTTTGTACTGTTTTGAATTGCATTGTTTTGTATTTGTTGTAACATTTAAAAATCTATTTTTTCTTAATAAAAATATATTATATAAAAAAAAGAGTGAGGACCAGTTCAGTCAGTCGAAGGAGGGTGTCAGTGGAAGGGTACTGGTTGGGTTGGCGGGAGAAGAAGAAGCGGAGGGCTTTGAGGCCTTCGTGATGGCAGATGGAGGTGTATAGGGACTGGATGTCCATCGTGAAGATAAGGCGTTGGGGGCCGGGGAAGCAAAAATCATGGAGGAGGTGGAGGGCGTGGGTGGTGTCCCGAATGTAGGTGGGGAGTTCTTGGACTAAGGGGGACAGGACCGTGTTGAGGTATGCAGAGATGAGTTCGGTGGGGCAGGAGCAGGCTGAGACAATGGGTCGGCCGGGGCAGTCAGGTTTGTGGATTTTGGGCAGGAGGTAGAAATGGGCTGTGCGGGGTTGTGAGACTATGAGGTTGGAGGCAGTGGATGGGAGATCCCCTGAGGTGATGAGGTTATGGATGGTCTGGGAGATGATGGTTTGGTGGTAAGAGGTGGAGTCATGGTCAAGGGGGCATTAGGAGCCCTGGCAAAACTGGAATCAATGGGAACTAGGGAGCAAACTGTCCACTGGTTGGACTCATACCTGGCACATATGAAGATGTTGGAGGTCAGTCATCTCTACTCCAGGACATCTCTGCAGGCACTCCTCAGGGTAGTATCCTAGGCCCAAACCATCTTCACCTGCTTCATCAATGACCTTCCCTCCATCACTTTTTTTTAATTTCAAAATATACTTTATTCATGTAAATAAATCTCTGGTATTTGTACAATTTTCCATGTTGTTCATAGTTATATACATTGCATGTCTTAATGTTACAAAGAACAAATTGAATTAATCGAATTCACAGTTATCCTATTAACAGTTACCTTTATTAACTATCCAGTCTCTTGGTATTTGGCTGTGGCTTCAGCGTAACCCACCTAAAGAGTGGGTCCCCTGTTATATGAAAGCAAATGAAACTTCTTTAACCCCCAGTTTATGGGGTTACCATTGTCCATATGACTGTCCTGTCTCTGGGGTGGCTGTCTACATCCCCAAGGTAAGCACGAACTGCTGGACCTTCGCTGGGCTGAGGTAGCTATCCAGCTCCTCACTGGGGTCATTTACCCACTCTGGTGTCATTGAGCCAAGGCAAGGGTCCTCACTGTTCAGTTCTGTGTCTGACAATGGGACTGTCAGAGGATCACAGCTCTCGGTTGCCTGTAGCTGTGGGGCAGTGGGTACCTCCTGGTTCTCACTGGGTGGAGGGTGGACTTCGGGGGGTCCGTTGTTTCCTGGTTGGGAGGAAATGCCCTCCTCTTTACCGACGGCGCTCTGTCTCTTCTTCTGGTGGTGATGGCCTTCTTTGCGTCCATCTTCCCCCTCCGAAGAGCTGGCCGTCCCTCCCTCGTGCAGCTGTCTTTTCCCCTTTTGCTGGGAGGCTTTGGGAGCCTGGCAAGATTTCCTCTTCCTGTTTTTAACAGGTATCCACTCCTCTGCCTGCTTGATTGCCTCCTCCTCCATTTCTTCCATCTGCCCGGCTAGAGCGAGGATACCTTCCCTCCATCATTAGGTCAGAAGCTGGGACACTTTCTGATGATTGCACAATGTTCAGCACCAATTGCAACTCCTTAGGTACTGAAGCAGTCCACATTCCAAATGTAGTGGGATCTGGACAATACCCAGGCTTGGACTGAAAAGTGGCAAGTGACATTTGTACCACACAAATGCCAGGCAATGACCATCTCTAATAATGGACAATCTAATCATCTTGACAGTCATTGGTGTTGCCATCACTGAATACTCCACTATCAACATCCTGGGGATAACCATTAACCAGAAGCTGAAATCGATGAGCCATATACAGAGGAACCTCGATTATCCAAATACCAATGATCCGAATATCGGATTATCCGAAGGAGATCTCGAACACTGATAGAAACATTACATCAAAGATGTGTTTCAAACAGTGATCATGTCTTTTGTTTACAATGATTGTACAGGCACAGTCTCCAAATGACTGACTGCTCTCTCTCTCCCAACACTTTACATGGAGCTCTACACAGGGGTGTACCTCAAACACCTCCCCCCCCCCCCCCCCCCACCCTGATTCCCCAGATAATCTTTCCAACATAGTCCTGTGCAGGGCAAATATGGAACCTGTCAAAATGTTGCAGTAAAAAGGTATGTGTGTGGCTGTGGCGCACATGTGCACTATTTGGAGACTTACTCCACAAAGGCAGCAGCAGCAGCAGCACCAGTCTCGTTGTTGGTGTACAGTCTGGCTGCCCTGGAGGGGGGAGGGGGTGAGGGGAGTGGGGGTGTTGGACAGGGGGGCTGGGCAGGGGCGGTGTTGGATGGGATGAGTGGGCGGGGGGGGTGGTGTTGGGCAGGGCATGGGCGGGGCGCGGGGTCTCCCACGCTGTGTGCTCCTGCATTCTCCTGAACAGAGAACAGACTTTAAAAACTCTAAGCCCCAGAGGAAAGGCATTTAATCAATTAACCGAATAATCGATTATCCAAACGAAATTCTGCCTGCCCATCTTGCTCGGATAATCAAGGTTCCTCTGTAAATGCACTGGAGCAGGTCAGAGGCTAGGAATACTGCTGTGCATAAGTCATCATCTGACTCCCTAAAGCCTGTCCACCATCTGCAAGGCACAGGCCAGGATTCGAATGGAATAATCCCCACTTGCCAGGATGGGGGCAGCTCCAACGACATTTGAGAAGCTTGACATCATCCAGGATGAAGCAACCTGCTTGATTGGCACCACATCCACAGACATCCACACCCTCCACCACTGATGCTCAGGAACAGCAGTGTGAACTATCTACAAGATACACTGTAAAAATTCACCAAAGCTCCTCAGACAGCACTTTCCAAGCCTATGAACACTTCCATCTAGAAAGACAAGGGCAGCAGATGCATGGGGAACACCATGCCCTTAGTACAAGTGTCAACAACATAGACTGCAGTGGTTCAAGAAGACAATTCACCATCCCTTTCTCAAGGGCAACTAGGGACAGACAATTAGTGTTGGCCCAGCCAGCAACACCCAGGTGCCATGAGTATATAAGTAAAAAAATAAAATCCTTCAAACCCAGTGATGAAATAGGTGGCTGGGCAGCAAGGTCCTCTCCCAAAACATCTTGCCCAACATCGAGATCAGATCCATTAAACAGGAAATGATGTTTGTGTGCCAAAGCAAGACTCCCCCAAAGTAATTTTTCAACTTGCAACTCAATGGTGGCTCTCCCAGGAAGACAGTAGAAAAAATTTGGAGATGTCCTCAAAGCATTGCTGAAGAAATCATGTGTCCTCAATGACTCAAGGAGAAGTGGAAATGAATAAGGCACTGGACATTTGGAAAGTCTTTATTTGGAATGAGCAGAGGTGAAGTCAAAGTGTTAGAGAGAATGTGCAAATCTCTTCACAATCCATTGACTCAATTCTTCAGGCACCACATGTGATAGAGTCTGAGGATTGCACATTGCATGCAGCAGCTATCTAAGAACACATCGAACTAAGTAGAAGCAAATCATCTTTGATCTGGAGGGATTGTCTAAGAGCAGAAAGAGTGCAGGTGACTCTAAGCCAATTGGATCTGAGTTGAGCCAAATCAATCTGCTGTAGCAGGACCTCCTTGTGTCTGTAGTTCCTGTTTAAATAAAAGATGGCGCCGGCGGACTAGACAATGTCTGGGCACTTGTGCCCGAGCTTGTCCTCTTCATCTGTTTTTTTTTTTTTTCCTTTTCTCCTTCTTCTTTTCACTTTTTCTTTTAGTTTAAAGAGAGCTCTTCGGTAGGAAGGTGGATTTCATGGTGTCTGGAGCAGTAGTGTCTTCAGAGGCAGCGTGGCTACAGAGTCTGTGAAACACAGAGTGGTACTCTGGGGCAGGGTGGCATTGGCTGGTGTAGCCCAGAGCGGCAGAGAAGGAAAAGTTGGACTCTCTTTAGGATATTCTTTCTTTTTGTTTTATTTTATGTTAAGTAATTGAGAATGGTGCTGATTCATGGCGATGGTATAAACTAATCACTGTATTTTATACTGAATCCACGTGACAATAAATATTCAAAAATTTTAATGAAATGATTCAAGCAAACCTTGGTTGCCTCATTATAATGGTACTGTGTTGATGAAGACTGTTAGTCTCCTTTCATCATACAGTAAATGCCAATATATTCAATGCTGGGTGCCAAGTAGTTGGTCTCTGAGCTGTGTGATTCACCTTTGATTGGTCCACATTCAATCGAACATAGTCCAAAATATCATACACTCGTTTTTTTTCCTCTCACAATCCTCCTGCATGTTGGCATCTAAACATGGGATGTCTGGTGCACTGTTTTATTTGTGTCCTTCAAGTTCAACTATCCGTGCATCCCTCCCCCACATCACTGTCATTGTCTGCATCAAAGGTTGTCTGAGAAAAAAATAACTGTATCAGTAATTGTGGAAAAAAAATTAATGGAGGGATCTAAAAAAAAATTGTTCTTTTCATTTTCAGTAAACATTTCTCGTTAGGGATACAAGGAGGGCCAAGCCTACATTTATTGCCCTGAAGAAGCTGCACGTTAGGTTTCTTCTTGAACTATGTTAAAAATCACACAAGCATTCAGACTAGTGCTGCCAAATAAACCTGTTGGACTAAAACCTGGTGTTGTGTGATTTTTAACTTTGTCCATCCCAGTCCAACACCGGCACCTCCACTTCTTGAACTACTGCAGCCCCTGGAGTGTAGATACAGCCACAATGTCCCCAACTCCACAATTGAGGGGATTCCAGAGTTTTGACCCAGTGATACTGATGGAATTGCAATCAACCCCCTATATACTCGAGTGATAGTCACATGTTTTTTTTTACTTTTTTTAAGGTTAAGTTTAGCAGGTCAACTGTTACATGGATACCACTTTTGAGTGGCTAAAATTCATGCCTATCAAATTTCATTAGCAGAAGCTCAATTGATCTCTGAATGTATAAACAACAAGAACACAACGATTATGTTATTTCTGAAAACCTGCAGCGGAGTACAACAGCTGTTGGACTGGAAGACCCAGGGCAGAGCAGGAGACTGGCACAGTGGCTCATAAATGTTGATCCGTTATCTGTGAAGAACTAGGGTTGATTTTTACACAAGATTCCAGATTTTTAGCCAAAAATAGTGGCTCGACCTTTACATGAGATTGACAATTACTTGAGTATATATGGTAGTTCCAGGTCAATATGGGGAGTGAGGTGGGAGGGGAATTTGCACATGGTGTTGCCTTTGTTCTTATTGGTAACTTTGACTGTGCTGATTAAGGAGGTTGGGTGAATTAATGCAGTGCATTTTGTAGATGGTACACACTGCTGCTAGTGTCCATCAGAGCAGGGCTGGTGGTGGGCAAGTGAACAAGTTTTAGTTGCACTGTAGGATAAAAGGAGCTACCTACCATTGAGGGGTAAGCAATACTTAAGAACAGAACAGCACAGCACAGGAGCAGGCCCTTCAGCCCACCATGTCTGTGCTGGCCAGGATGCCATTCAAAACTAATCCCATCTTCCTGCACATGGTCTGCATCCCTCTATTCCCTGCCTGTTCATGTGTCTATCTAAAGGTGTCCTAAACATTGCTATCATAAAATCAGTTAATGCTTAACTTCAGATATGTAGATAAACCATATATTACAAACTCAACATTGAAAACTCAAAACAAATGATGTCCAAAATATCTCTAAATCTAACACTTTATATTACACTATCTTGCTCAATAAAGCTATCCCAGTCAATATTTGGGAAGTTAAAATCCCTGACTATTACTGTCTTGCCACTCTTACACTTCTCTGATATTTTAATTCCTGATCCATGTTGTTCAGGACAGGCTGTCTCTAGGACCTTGTGGACTCCTGGACTAATACGCCTGATATCACTTTGCCCAGGTATGTTAGCATGTATCAGGGAAAGGACTGCACAGTATGAGCCAGCAGTCAGTGGCTTTATTCGAAGATGACAAAGGCCAAGAATTATGCTTTACAATTTTAACAACTCTAGTGCTAACCATCCAATTCATTCACAGCTTCAATAAGACAGACATAGTTCGGAAACTCTGGTTGGGCATACCCCTGGAGATTTTTAAACATGATCCCATTCTGGTAATGTACCTGACCCATTGGGACGTTTCACCACATTTGAACTGAATGTTCAGGTCCTACCCAGGGGAACGAAGGCATGCTGGGTCTGAAAAAATGAGTGCCAAACAGACTAAGGACAGCAGATTTTTTTTCCTAAAGGATATTGGTGAGTGAGAAGGGTTTTTATATCAATCGACAGTGGTTAAACAGGTTAGTTTTTTTGAGTCCAACTTTTTAGTGAAATGCAAGTGGCTATTGTTGCTGGCCAGTTACTGAAACCTGCCCCACTCAATCAAAGAGTCATTAATTGTCACCTTCGATATTTTCACATCTCGTTTGCAAAAGCTTTCGAAGTACAGGTCGATCTGCTATAACGTGTGCTTCGTAAATTTGTTGTAATGTGATTGACGAATAGGGGATGCTGATTCTAAAGCGTGTGTTGGCTATAGCACAATTGCATCACCAACACTTTAAATATGATTTGTACAGCATGATTTTTGTGTAGCGTGGGGTGGTACGGGCAGGCAAATTATAGCAGAACTACCTGTAATGTGAGAACTGAATTCTTTTTACTATCCTGTATTGTTTCCAGCAGTAATGAACCCATTATGTGTGGACATTCCAGATTTTTTTCTCTTTATTCACTCACGGGACAAGACAGTTGCTGACCATCCAGCATTTATTGCCCATCCCTAATTGCTCAGAGGGCAATTAATTGTCACCACACTGCTGTGGATCTGGAGTCACTTGTAGGCCAGACCAGGTAAGGATGGCAGTTTCCTTCCCTAAAGGGCATGAGTGAGCCAGTTGGCTTTTCCCAATGATCGACAATGGATTCGTGATCATCATTAGATTCTTAATTCCAGACATTTTTTGAATTCAAATTCCCCCGTCTGTCATGGCAGGATTCAAACTGGGGTGCCCAGAACATTTTCTGGGTCTCTGGATTAATAGCACATTGATAATACCACTAGGCCGTTACCTCGCCAGGATAATCCTCAAGACATTGGCAACCCAATGGAGGCTGCCATGTGGGGTCAAAGGCCATTTGAAAAGGGTTGAATAAGACTATATACACTTAAAAACAACAGGAGGTTGAATTTGATTACCCAAGGGGCAAGGAGTCAGTGGTTACTGCTTTTTATAAAAAGAGTTTGACAGAATAAATGAAAAATTTAAACATCTGGTGATTTCAAACAGCCCTGAACCAAAAAAGTTAAAAATCACACAACACCAGGTTATAGTCCAACAGGTTTAATTGGAAGCACACTAGCTTTTGGAGCGACTCTCCTTCATCAGGTGATTGTGATCGTTCCGAAAGCTAGTGTGCTTCCAATTAAACCTGTTGGACTATAACCTCGTGTTGTGTGATTTTTAACTTTGTACACACCAGTTCAACACCGGCATCTCCAAATCATGAACCAAAAAAGGTTTGGACACCCGTTAACAAGCTGCACAGATTGGGCAGGTCAATGAAATGATCTTCAATCGTGGAGCATAAGCACCCTCTTCTGGTTTTTGACAGGCATTGCTTTCAGTTCAAGCCATCCAAAAAGAATGTGCAGTTTGATCAAAAAAAACCTCACAAAATAGGTACGCTTGGCTGCACTTCCGTGCAGTCCCTTTGTGATTTAATATTCTTTCCTAATTTGCCTCTTCTTCCACCTCCTTTTCTTGAATTAGTCATTTAGAAATTCAAAATGTGAACGTTGCTGAAAAGAGAGACTTGATTCATCAGGACAATTGCACGAATGACAAATTGCAAATGAGCACAGCAACTTATACTACTGGCTTAAAAAGTGCTGTTGTCGGCAAGTCAACACTAAATGGCTAAGGCATTGGTATGGAAAAAACAATTATACACTCCCCATCCTCCTGGAGAAATTAAAAAAGATGCAAGATTGAATGTATTCCCATTATTTGCAGAGATTAGGACACCGTATATCACTTTTAGCAAGCAGGAATAAGACACTTTACAAACTCAATTGAGTAGCATAAATTGTTGTTAGTGTAGCTTTTTGCTGCAACTAGTGCTGCCCAAGCATGGAAACGTATCTAACAGCAAATATTTTGTTTTAGGTTTGCCAAACTTAGGGTGTTTGTGTGTACTTTGCCTATTATATAAACATTCATAGAATCCCTACCGTGTGAAAGCATGCAATTCGGCCCATCAAGTCAACTATGACCCACTGAAGAGCATGCCACCCAGACCTTATCCCTATAACCTTGTATTTTCGATGGCTAATCCACCTATCCTGCACCTCTCTAGACGCTATGGGCAATTTAGCATGGTCAATCCACCTAATCTGCACGCCTCTATACTGAGGAATGAAACCAGAGCACGCAGAGGAAACTCACACAGACACAGGGAGAACATGCAAACTCTACACAGACAGTTGCCTGAGGCTGGAGTCGAACCCAGATCCCTGGCGCTGTGAGGCAGCAGTGCTAACCACTGAGCCATCATTTGTTAGAGCAAGACAAAAAATATGGACAGCTGTAATAAAACCACGAGCAGCTACATCTGACAGTGAGTAGACTTGCTGTCTCTGTTATTTTGGCTAGAGAAGAGAAAAAGAAAGAGGGAGAGTAAGGTTTCACAGAAGGTTAGAGGTCTGGAGTTAGTATCAGCACTCTGGAGTTAGTATCAGCACTTAGGACAATGTGGTGGTGATACAGGGAGAAATGAACCCATGGGAAACTGGGAGTGATGCCGGATTGGGTCTTGTACCAGCTCTTTGGAGAGTGAAAATGATGTATAACTGGATCTTTAGTTTTTTTTTAAAAGCTTAAAGAGGAATATCTTTTCTGAAGTCTAGAGTATTAGCTACCTACTAAATGGTGCTTAATTGATGTTTCCTTTAGTTCATTTGTTACAGTAAAAGTCTCAAATCTTGGAATGTTGTGTCCTTACAGTCAGTCACTAGAAAGCCATGTCTCTTGTTTAGCTTTTTAATGGTCTCTGTGGAGATATGAGAAACAGTGCACCACAAAAATGGATGTACCAGTGACCACTGTTGGTGCGCTGTGTGGGGTCCTCAGAGACAGGAGATCATATGATCAAACCTTCAGGATTTCATTCAACCAAATTGAAACTCCAATAGACCTAACTCTGCTTCGTAAAGTGAAAGGAACAGAAGCCAATGCAACTAGATAGATCCTTGTCATATATTTTCTGAGTTCAATTGTAACTTTGGCTAATTGTAACTTTGGTGCGATACCTAAAACTTGAACAGAAATTAATACTGAGAAGGTTGGAAGTTAGGCTGGCAATCCATTGTCACTTACGTTACTGCTTTATCTTGTGGTTCCCAGCAGTTAAAATGAACCAAGCTTGAAGACATAGATATTAGAGCTGATACTGAATGCATTTCTTGCAGTTCTCCATGTTGCTGATAAACTGTGATACCTTGTTAAGTTCAACACAGAGACTGTGGGACGGTAGGGGAGTGAAGTGACATCCTGAATACCTATGTGTACATGTCCATGACAAGACTATTCCTCACCCTTTTTGAATAAGTTTACAATTTCACAGCCTCTTTCTTTTACACAAACACTACTGTATAGCATTATAATTGTTCCAATTGTAAACTTCTCACAATTGTATGGATAAACTAAAGAAGACAGAATATGGAATTTTACAATTAAACTGAACACCTAAAGACTCTGTTAAAACTTGTTTTGTTTTCTAGAACATGATATGGTGTGGATGGAGAGTGTTCTTGCTCTCAGACGAAGCAAACTCTGTAGTCAGTCTTTGACCTGCCAGTACTTCTCCCCAAGCTCCACATTACAATTCTGCAGCTAATGTTTCTCTTCAAACCATTCCAGATGACTCTGTTCCATCAGTTTCGCAGCACCCTGCGTGGCTTCTGCCTATTATATTTCCTTGATTAAGATTTTCAGAATCCAGGCAAATCCAGTGGCTGCCGATACATAATTGTGAAACTAAAGATCCTTTTCTGAAGTTCACAAAGTACACGAGATCCAGAGTCTTCTTTAAAACTTTTTTTTAATTAAAAATTTTTTATTCTTTACAAACTTATAAAATTAAGAAAAATATAACCAGCTGAGAGTATAACAACAATAAACTAACCACTACTTGACAAAACATATAATAAAGCAAAAGCGGCTGCCCATATTAGAATTGAACAAAATAAATAAAATTAAATTGTATGAAATAATACCACTCGGCGCAACCCCATCGAAGCTCCCCATCCCCCGAGAGCATCAATTAACATACCTGTATTTATTCAGGATTCTTCCTCTCAGGGCACCCGGTTCACCAGACCTGGGCCTTGAGGCTAAACAAAAGCCCTAGTTAGTATGGCCGAAAAACTCTGCTTCGAGGTGGTTCAGAAAGGGCCACCAAGTCTTGTATAAAAGTTGTGTTTTCTGGTGCATCATACTTGTAAGGAAGTTCCATAACTAACCTACACCATTCTGATAGGCCCGGATGACTTTCAGAAGCCTAACTCGTCAGACTGTTCTTCCTCACACAATGTGTGAGACTGTTAAACAGTTTTTTCCCAAGCTCATCAAAGGAAGGCAAATTTGGCCGGCCCAGGAGAAGAGACACTGGGTCTACCTTGACTTCAGTCCCCAGGACCAGCCCCATGACACTTGCTACAATGCCCCAATACCTGTAAAGCTTGTGGCATGACCACAAACAATGGGTAAGAGTGCCAATACCTATTCTGCATTTGGGGCACAATGGAGATGCTCCCTTTTTGAATTTCGCAAGCCGCTCTGGGGCCAGATGAGCCCTGTTAAGGGCCTTCAGCTGAATAACTGTTACAGATCGAGGGTTTTCTCACATTCTCCCAAATGTCATCCCATATTGCTGACGAAATCTCCACTCCGAACTCTTGCTCCCAGACCCCACGGAGCCACTCAATATCTTTCCAGGCACTTCCTCCTAGTAAATGGTTAAAGGGTGCTAATCAGGAGAGTGCCTGTAGTCTGAAGCAATCTCTTCTCTACCTCAGACCTATAAGGATCAATCAGCAGTGTAGTCTTTTTCTAAATAAAGTCCCTGACCTGAAAGTAACGAAAGAGGTCCCTACTGGGCAATTCATACTTTGGACTCAACTGATCGAAGGACACCATAGCCTCCTGCTCAAATAAATCTCCCAGACAGGAGACTCCTCTGGACGCCCATAACTTAAAACCAGAGTCCATCTCCCTTGGCTGAAATCCTGGCATTTGTACTATATGAGTGAGAAAGGAGGTTTTAGATAAACCGCCTTCGATTTGTTGCATCGCTCTCAGTGCTTAACTGTATTGATGACAATTGGGTTCTGACAATACTCCATGACCGCCCTCATCTTATCCATTAATAACAGATTAATTAGGGGGCACTTCGCCTGGGAGGCCTCGATATCCAGCCATATTGACCCCAGATCCTCCCAAGCCCAATCATTCACAAAGGATAGAAGGGAGCTTATTTGATATCTCTTAATATCTGGAAAATCTACCCACCCATTCCCTGGGGAAGCTGCAGTTTGGTAAGCCTAATGAGAGGCCAAATAAAAGAACCGATTCAACAGTTGGGTCTCCGTAACGTTTGTCTAGGCAACATCGATGGGAGTATACGCATGGAATATCGCAAACGAGGAAGAACATTCATTATAATAAGAGTTTTTTGGTCTAACCAAGATATTGGAAGAACCTCCCAACGCTGAAAATTCTGCCTTATCTTATCGAGCAAGTGCACAAAGTTAACCTTATATAACTGGTCAAAGGCAGGAGTCCCCGTTTCTGCGTGGGTTTCCTCCGGGTGCTCCGGTTTCCTCCCATAGTCCAAAAATGTGCAGGTTAGGTGAATTGGCCATGCTAAATTGCCTGTAGTGTTAGGGTCAGGGGTAAATGTAGGGGAATGGGTCTGGGTGGGTTGCGCTTCGACCGGTCGGTGTGGACTTGTTGGGCCGAAGGGCCTGTTTCCACACTGTAATCTATAACCAAATGTGAAATAACAGAATAACAGAAAACCACCCTGTGACCACCTGAAAGGGAATTGGTATTCACCTTCGAGATCGGGTATTCCTCTAAAACCCCCATGGGCATGGCCTCCGACTTCAAAAAATTAAGCTTATATCCCGAGAAAAAGCCAAATAAATCGATACATTATGTTAAATGAGGCACAGACACTGATAGGAAAAGGCGAACTTCAGCCCCATAGAGTGTGATCTTATGCGCCCTGATCCCACCTCTAGGCGACTATATTGGGGTCCATCTGGATGGCCTCTGCCAACGGCTCAATCGCCAGGGTGAACAACAGCGGTGAGGGAGACAACCTTGTTGGCTGCCTCTACTGATACTAAAATAATTAGATCTTAGTAATGATTACTGCCATAGGATCACTGTATAGTATATCCACCTATCTGGTAAAAAAACCCCACCAAGACCAAGCTGCTCCAGAACATAAAAAAGAAAGAGCCACTCCACCCAGTCAAATGCCTTCTCTGCATTAAGGGAGATCACCAAGCCTGGAATCGGCCTCTGCTGGCATATGTGGACCAAGTTCAGTACTCTTCTAACGTTATTAGAGGACCTACAGCCCTTTATAAAACCTGCCTGGTCCTCCTTCACAATAAAGGGTAACACCTTGTCCAATCTCAACGTGAGTGTCTTGGATAAAGTTTTGAAATCCGAATTCAACAGTGAAATGGGCCTATATGAAGCACAGTCCTCCAGGGCCTTCCCTCTCTTGAGGATGAGAGAAATATTAGCTTCTCTCAGAGAGGGCGGGAGGCAGTCCTGACTGTACGGATAATTGTACATGTCCAGCATCGGCCCTGACAAAATATTTATAAATTCCTTATAAACCTCACTCTGATGGCCATCTGGGCTAGGTGCCTTACCACTTTGGAGCTGTCTTGCCGCCTCCTATATCTCTTGCACTGTCAAGGGAGCGTTCAAGAAGGACGCCTGTTCCGGAGTCATACCACGAAGGTCCAGGTTCTTAAAGAAGGACTCCATCTTTGCCAACCTGTCCTCAAAGCCTTCTGACTGATACAGCTCGGAGTAAAATTTCCTAAAAGCCATATTAACCTTTTTAGAGTCATAAGTAAGAATCCCAGCGCCCTCTTTGATAAATGTGATACGTTGGGGGTGGGGGGGTGGGTTGGGGGGAGGGCACTCTTTTTCCTAACCAAATATGCCAGGTGTTTACCTGGCCTATCCTCATACTCAAATAACCTTTGTTTCACGAAAGAGATCTCTCTCTTCGCTGTTTGAGTAAGCGCGGAATTCAGAGCAGCTCGGAGAGCTGTGATTTGCTGTAACTTAAGCATGGATGGCCAATCAAAGTACACGGTCTTGGCTGCCTTCAGCCAGGCCTCAAGCAGATGTTGCTGCTCTCCCCTCTGTCGTTTCCAACTAGTTGAATAAAAGATGATTATATCCCTTGCATAGGCCTTGGCAATCTCCCTAAGAACAGACGGGTTGCTGGCTGTGTCCGAGTTGATATCCAAAAACGCTTTAAATTCCTGTGAGAAGTACTCAGTAAACTTACTATCCTTAAGGAGAAAAGGATCCATGCACCAATGCCGCGAACCTACCCTCTTACCCCTGGCCTTAACCTCCAAATACACTGCCGCGTGATCAGAAATGGCTATGTTCCCAATTTTACAGGACAGCACCGACTCCAAAAAAAGCTGGTTGGAGCAAAAAACAGATTATTCCTTGTGCAGCACTTGTGCAGATTAGAGAAAAAGTTGAAATCCCTATGAAGACATCTCCATACATCTACCAATCCCAACTCTACAACTCCCAAATCCCAAATCCCAACAGTCCAAAAGATGTGCAGGTCAGGTGAATTGGCCATGCTAAATTGCCCGTAGTTTTAGGTAAAAAGGGGTAAATGTAGGGGTATGGGTGGGTTGCGCTTCGGCGGTTAGGTGTGGACTTGTTGGGCCGAAGGGCCTGTTTCCACACTGTAAGTAATATAATCTATCCAGCATTTTGACTACACATAAATCCACCAATTGTTTAGATTGTGGGGAGGTGCCCTGGGAAACCCTGGGCACCCTATTCACTCTGGGATTCATGAGGCGATTAAAGTCTCCTCCTTTAATACTATGGCGTGTTCCATGGGCAATGAACCTAGAAAGCACATCCGTCAAAAATTTAAGAGAGTGTGCTGGGGGACAGTAAGCATTCAAAATACCGCACCCCTCACCATGTATTAAAGCTTTGAGCATCACAAACTGCCCATATTCATCCTTAATTTGATCTAACAACTGGAATGGGAGATTCTTCTGAATGAGTAAAGCCACTCCCCTGCTTTTAGTGTTAAAAGATGAGAAGAACACCTGGCAGAACCCTCTCTGCTGCAACTTTAAATGCTCCTTGTCATCAAGGTGGGTTTCTTGTAACAGAGCGACCTCCAGCCTTTCCTTTCTACGACTTGAAAGTACTTCTTTCCCTTAATCGGTGAGTGAATGCCCTTAATATTCCATGTGCACCATTTGACTGAACCATAGTCATTTAAAACAGCCCCTGAACCCCAGAGAGGAAGAACTCTATTCAGGACTCACGAGTGGAAACAGTTAAAGACTCATAGAGCCTAAAGAACGCGTCTACAAAAACTACCCAACCAAAACTTGTAAAAACTATAACCACAATAAACCAACACAAAAACCAGATAATAGGAGACATTCCTCCTTTCCCATAGGGGGCACTCTCACTACCCACACACCCACACCTCCATGGCTCCTTTAAGCTGAAGCCGCACCCCAGCCCCAGGCAAGACAAAAGTAAAGAATACATAAACCTTATAAGCATAGGAATTAAAAGTGGGCATTTCACCCATCCCACCCATAAATCAACCAACATTATTACTGGAAAAAACAAAGCAAAAATTCCAACAACGCTTTGCAAACCCCAGGACAGCAAAAAGGGAAGAGAAAAGAAAAAAAAATGGACGAAACAAAACAAAAAAAAACCAACAAAGGACAACCATTATTGTCCATATTATGTGAGCCAGTCAGTCTATTTTAAAGTGTCCAAAATGTTCTTTGGTTTCTCTGATGAATCAAAGACATGTATCGACCCTCCGTGGCTGAAACCGAGCACTGAAACGGAGTACTGGATATCTAGATCCCTTAACCTCTTATTTACCTCATCAAAGGTCTTCCTTGTACAGATCACGGCCACAGAAAAGTCCTGAAAAATCATAAGTTTCGATCCCTTGTAGATCAGGGCCAGGGAATCCTTTCTGAGTGTTCTGGAAGCTTCCAACATCTTTTGCTTGTCTTTATGGGACTGGAATCACACTAGGACCGGAGGGGGGCACCAGTCTGACCCAGGCCTGCACACTGTGACCCTATGAACTCGATCGATTCGCACACGGCCCACCTTGGCTTCCCATCCCAGAAATTGCGGGAGCCATTGCTCAAGAAAGCTGACTGGCTGGCCCTTCCTCTCGCTCCGGCAGCTCAATAATACAAATGTTCTTTCCCCAACCTTGATTCTCGACATCGTCAACCTGTTCCATTAAGGTCTCGACCTGCTTTTCCAGAGCTGGTGGATCTGTCCCGCCGAGGACTCAGCCTCGGTCTCCCATACTACAGTCTGCCACTCGACCTCCTCCACACGCTGCCTGAGACGCTGCATCTCCTGCTCATGCTTTTGCAGCATGGACGAGATTGGTTCCAGCCTGGTCCGGGTCTCTTCCATCGCAGACTCGATCTTTTCTTGGAGTTTAACAAACTCTGACATCAGACCTTGCTGAGCAGGGAGGTCCAGCTGGGCTTCCATGGAGGTTGATGCTTCTGCCGCGGATATGCCCGTTACTGCAGGAGAGTGCCCTGTTTATTGTGATTCCTTTGCCTTTAATCATCTTCCCAGCTCACTAAAAAGGATATATAGTGATTATAATCACTTAAAATTACAGATTTTTCCCAGAAAAGCTAAAATGTGGAGGGTTAAAGCACCACTTTGCCTCAGTTATTGTGCAGAGCTCAGCATGGCAGACTTGTTAAGGCTGCTGCCATCTTGAATCCCCAGAGTTTTTTTTATTCGCTCACAAGATGTGCGCATCTCTGACTAGGCTAACATTGATTGTCCATCCCTAGTTGCCCAGAGGGCAGTTAAGAGTCGACCACATTGCTGTGAGTCTGGAGTCACTTGTAGGCCAAACCAGGTAAGGATGGTAGTTTCCTTCCTTAAAGGACATTAGTGAACCAGATGGGTTTTTCCAACAATTGACAAGGTCATCACTAGGTTCTTAATTCCAGACTCTTTGTTGAATTCAAATTCCATCATCTGCCATGGCAGGACTTGAGCTTGGGTGCCCAGAATATTGTCTCATTTCTGGATTGATCGTCTGGCGATAACTGCCATTGCCTCCTATCAATCTCAATGTCTTTTCCTCCAGATGAGAGGGGAGATGGGTCACCATAGACTGAGGATGTCCCAGGATACTGTCACTGAGCTATGCCCACTACTGGAGTGGGTCCTGGCTTAGTGGCTGTCAAGGTGACAAGTGTATGAAACGTTTATGCAACTGGTTCCTTTGAAAGATCCACAGGTTCCCTGTGTGAGATTTCAAATGCCTTGAACACAGATGTATCAAGGCTATCATCAATGTAATTTTGCTTCAGCTTATTTCCCTATAAGAGGAGCGGTCAGTGCTGTAGCCCGGGCAGGAGGCTTTGCCAACATCGCTGGCATCCCCAGAGTGCAGAATACTACAGACTGTACCCACACTGCATTGATGGCATCATATTACAATGCACCTGACATCTTCCTTAGAAAAGGGTTCCATTCCATCATTGTACAAGTCATCAGTGATCGCTGGTACCACATCTTAGAAGTCTGAGTCATGTACCCTTGGAGTTGCGATGATGCCTATGTCTTTGAGAACACAGGCTTCTGCTTTGTTTCAAGGACTAGACGTCTTAGAAGGATAAAAACAATGACTGCAGATGCTGAAAACCAAATACTGGATTAGTGGTGCTGGAAGAGCACAGCAGTTCAGGCAGCATTTAACGAGCAGCGAAATCAACGTTTCGAGCAAAAGCCCTTCATCAGGAATAAAGGCAGTGAGCCTGAAGCATGGAGAGATAAGCTAGAGGAGGGTGGGGGTGGGGAGAGAGTAGCATAGAGTACAATGGGTGAGTGGGGGAGGAGATGAAGGTGATAGGTCATGGAGGAGAGGGTGGAGTGGATAGGTGGAAAAGAAGATAGGCAGGTCGGACAAGTCAAGGAGACAGTAACTGAGCTGGAAGTTTGAAACTAGGATGAGGTGGGGGAAGGGGAAATGAGGAAGCTGTTGAAGTCCACATTGATGCCCTGGGGTTGAAGTGTTCCGAGGCGGAAGATGAGGCGTTCTTCCTCCAGGCGTCTGGTGATGAGGGAGCGGCGGTGAAGGAGGCCCAGGACCTCCATGTCCTCAGCAGAGTGGGAGGGGGAGTTGAAATGTTGGGCCACGGGGCGGTTTGGTTGATTGGTGCGGGTGTCTCGGAGATGTTCCCTAAAGCGCTCTGCTAGGAGGCGCCCAGTCTCCCCAATGTAGAGGAGACCACATCGGGAGCAACGGATACAATAAATGATATTAGTGGATGTGCAAGTAAAACTTTGATGGATGTGGAAGGCTCCTTTAGGGCCTTGGATAGAGGTGAAGGAGGAGGTGTGGGCACAGGTTTTACAGTTCCTGCGGTGGCAGGGGAAAGTGCCAGAATGGGAGGGTGGGTCGTAGGAGGGTGTGGACCTGACCAGGTAGTCACGGAGGGAACGGTCTTTGCGGAAGGCGGAAAGGGGTGGGGAGGGAAATATATCCCTGGTGGTGGGGTCTTTTTGGAGGTGGCGGAAATGTCGGTGGATGATTTGGTTGATGCGAAGGTTTGTAGGGTGGAAGGTGAGCACCAGGGGCGTTCTGTCCTTGTTACGGTTGGAGGGGTGGGATCTGAGGGCGGAGGTGCGGGATGTGGACGAGATGCGTTGGAGGGCATCTTTAACCACGTGGGAAGGGAAATTGCGGTCTCTAAAGAAGGAGGCCATCTGGTGTGTCCTGTGGTGGAACTGGTCCTCCTGGGAGCAGATACGGCGGAGGCGGAGGAATTGGGAATACGGGATGGCATTTTTGCAAGGATGACTAGTGAGAGACAAGGGCTACCCTCTGCAACCATGAGAAACCCCCTAAGTGTACCAAATGCTGATTCAATGCAGCCCATTCTTCAACAGGCCAATTGAAGATTAGACAATGGATCAGCTGAAGTTGAGGCTCTGATACTTGCAGAAGTCATAGTGGGGTCTTGGAGCACACTCCAAGCAGATTGTGGATAATTCTAATGTAATCCTAGCATGCTGTGCTCTATATAACTTGAGTAGACAAACAAAGAACGGACTTGGAAGAGCTGGGGAGAGTGGATGCACTCTTGCAAGGAGGAAGAAGATAATTAGAATCCCTACAGTGTGCAAACAGGCCATTTAGCCCAACAGGACCACACTGACCCTCTGAAGAATATCCCACCCAGACCAATTCCCCTACCCTATTACTTTACATTTCCCCTCACTAATGCACCTAACCTACACATTCCCTGTACACTATGGGCAATTTGGCCAATTCACCTGACCTGCACATTTTTGGATTGTGGGAGGAAACCTGAGCACCCGGAGGATACCCACACAGACATGGGGAGAACGTGCAAACTCCACATAGACAGTCGCCCAAGGCTGGAATCGAACCTGGGTCCCTGGTGCTGTGAGGCAGCAGTGCACGGACATTAAGCAGGAGCATCGCCGCATTGAGCAGGTAGACCATCACTTTCAGTATGATGGAGAAGGCATGACAAGCCAGCCAGGATTTGGCTGATTCCCAGTCCCAGAAGCTGTGAGCTGAATGCAAAAAGAAAGAAGCTTCAATGTTGGGAGGTTTTGCTAAAGCTATATAAAGTACTAGTCAGAGTACAGCTGGAATACTGTGAACAGTTTTGGGTCCCTGACCTAGGGAAAGGTTTCCTGGCCTTGGAGGGAGTCCAGAGAAAGTTCACTAGGCTGCTGCCAGGTATGAGGAGAGGTTGAGTAAATTGGGCCTGTACTTATTGGAATACAGAAAGATCAGAGGTGACCTTACGAAAACACATAAGCTTCTTCGAGGAATTGATAGGCTAAGGTTTGACAAGGCTGTTTCCCCCTTGTGGACCACTCGAGGACCAGAGGGCATAATCTCAGAGTAAAAGTCTCAGATGAGGAGGAATTTCTTGTCTGAGAGGGTTGTTGAGGTTAACTCATTAAGCAGATTCAAGGCTGAGATAGACAGATTTTTAATTCATAAGAAATCAAAGGTTCTGGGGGAAAGGTGAGAAAATGAGGGTTATCAGATCAACCAAGACCATATTAAATAGCGGAGCAAGCTCGAGGGGCTGAGTGGCCTATGTTCTTATGTCTAAAGAGATAAGAAGTTAGATAAACTAAAAGTAAAATCATATATTAATGCAAAAAAAAATTCCCTTGGGAATGGGAAAGTGATTAAAAAAAGCAAAAGGTGACAAAAGAGTAAGAGATACAAAAAAGCAGAGCAACCAAAAAAGACTTGTATGAGACAGCAAAATCACCATGAAACAATTTTATACTTATATCAGAAAAAAAGGGCCAGAACAATCTGAATTGTCTTAAAACAGATAATGAGGTTTTCAATATCAATAAGGAGAATGTACGCCAGCATCTGCAATAGAGCAATCTGAAACTGAGACACAACAAATTTAAATCAAGAGAGATTACAATAAGGAAGAACGTGATGGTACTAAAGTAGAACCAGTCACGTTATATTGCAGGGTGCTTAAATAATGAGCCAGGAACAATGAAATTGAACTCATCTTCTTGATACGGGAATTGATCATCAAGATTGGAAAATTGCACACGCCACTCGTTATTTAAGAAGGTGTGGAAAAAGAAATTAAGGAATTATAGAACAGTTGACCTTACATTAGACTTTCAGAAATTACTGGAAAATGTAATTATGATAAAGTGACTGACCACCTTGAAGTTTTCCATGTATTCAGAGATAGCCAGTGCTAAATTGTAAAGTGAGATTATGCACAATGAACATAACTGAATTTTCTGAAGCTGTGACTACAATAGTGAACATGACTATTTACATGGTCTTCTAGAAGACGCTCATAAGAGATTGCTTGCTAAAGTTGAAGGTCATGGGATTAAGGACTTTTGATTGACTTGGTTCAGAAATTGAATGAGAGGTGGAAATAGAGAAAGGGGATAATGGGCAGATACTTTAATTGGCAGGCTTGGACTTACTATAGGCCTTAACTATTCACTGAATTTATTCATTACTTAAATTGTGGAACATATTCAAGTTTTCTGGTGCCACAGATAGGCACAATTAAGATGAAAAAAGAGATATTAATAAATTCACAGAATGGACAGTACTGTGCAAATTGGATTTCAGTGTCGGCAAATTTACAGCCATCCAATCTAGACCTGCAAAGGATAGAACAGAGGACTTTCTAAACTGTGAGAAGTTAGAAGTAGTGGAGATCAAAAGAGATTGGGAATCCAGAAAACAGATAATTAAAATGTGATGAACAGGGACTGAACATTATCATAAAAACTCACGGAATACTGCCTTTGTTTCTACACAGCTAGAATGCAGTGATGCGGAAATCCTGTCTCAAATACACACAGTTGTAATTTTACCATGCCTGGAATACAGTTTTATGAACCACACCTTAGGAAGGATGTACCAACATAGGACTGAACATGTACCAACATGATATCCTGATGCCAATGATTACATTATGAGGAGAGATAACACAACTTGGGTTTGCAATCTCTAAGCTTAGAATGTTAACAGGAAAATTGATCAAAGATTTCAAGACATTAAGAGAAACAGTTTGCTTAGGTAGAGGTCAACTCATGTGTTAGTAGAACATATAGGGGTTGTGTCATTGTATCATAAGATTTCAGCTGACTATGGAAAAGGACAAAGAACAATTCAGGGTAAAAATAATTGGGACGAAGCCAACTTCAACGGAGTAAGAACAGATCTTGGCTGAATAAACTGAAGTCACGTGTTGGCTGGTGAGTTGTAGTTCAGCAATGGCCTGTCTGCAAAGAAGGGATATTTCAAGCACAGTCAAAGCATTGTCCCTCAAAAGGGAAACATAGAGCAAACAAAGGCAAGATGACAAAGGAGATAGAAATTTAAAGAAAGAAGAAAGGATATATGCATATTAAATATCTGGTAGAAAGCAAAATGGGAACCAAACAGTCAATGGCTTTTTAAAAAAATTTGGCTGGTTAGCATTTATTGCTTAGAGGACAGTTAAGAATCAAATGGTATGTGTCTGGGGTCAAATACAGTCCAGACCAGGTAAGGAGGGCAGGTTTCTTTCCATCAAGGTTAATAGTGAGCCAGATGGGTTTTTCCTGACAGTTGGCAATGGCTTCATGGTCATCATTAGACTCTCATTTACAGGTTTTTCTTGAATTTAAATTCAACCATTTGCCATGGTGGATTCAAACCTAGCTCTCTGGATTAATAGTCGAGCAATAATACCAGGACTGGATGAGGTACATTCAAGGATACTGAGGGGCGTGAGAGTGAAAAGTGTAAAGGCCCTAGCCATAAATATTCAGACTTTCTTAGAACCCAGTGTGATGCCAGAGGTCTGCACAATTGCATATTAGGAAATCAATAAGAGAAACAAAGAGACAGGGTGAAAAGAGAGTGGCAGGCAAGATAAATCGAAATTTTAAAGTCTTCTTTAGGCACATAAATAGTGAAAAGATGATGAAAGGAACACATGGGTAAAGTAGAGACCAAAAAGGACATTAATACGTAGTCACAGGGGGGATAGCTGTGCTATCAAATGAATGGATGTAAGTTTGTTGGCTGAGGTGGAACCACCAGTGCTTCACCAGAGGCTCACTAATGATGTTACCTAGAATGGTGACGAAATGTCTGAAAACAAACCTTCCAGCTCAGCGAGCAAACTTACATCCAGGACCTCAATCTGAGCTATAAATCTTCTGAAAACTCGCTATCAAATGAATATTTTGTATTAAATTTATCAAATGCATAATTAGTATTTAACAAGGATGAAGATGCTACCAAGACCATGGAGAGTGAGGAGATAATTCAGATACTGGAAGGATTTATAATAATTTAGGTGGATGTATTAAATAAGCTGCCTGCACTTAAGTGATTAGGCACCAGGACTGGATGAGGTACATTCAAAGATACTGAGGAACGTGAGAGTGAAAATTGTAAAGGCCCTAGCCATAAATATTCAGACTTTCTTAGGACCCAGTGTGATGCCAGAGGTCTGCACAATTGCAAATTCGACAAATTTTTCAGACAGAGTGGGGACACCTTGCTGTGAGGTACTGTGCGATGTCACTGTCAGAGCTGCAGCAAGTGTCAGCAGCTCGCATGCCAAACAACTTGCATTTGCTTCCAACGAATGGGTGTGAAAGTCAAAGGCAAAGAGCGTTTAGCAGAGTGAAGGGGTTTTGCAGTCCAGGTCAGTCTTGCAGGTCAGGTGCAACCAGCCCGAGGAGTCTGAGTAAGTGAGTTGAGGTGGCTGTTGAGACATCAGTGTGGAAGAGGTGGGTCAATTACTCCTGCAATGAGACAAAGGGGAGGGATTGAACACAGTGGAAGTGGATGGAAGAGCAGGAGAGGTAGTGAGGTGTCCTCATTGACTGAGTGGGAACTGCAGAGGGCACGGGCAGTCCACAATTTGGGATTTTGAGCTGAGCAGCAGCTCTTCAGCAGACATGGTGCATGCAAAACTGAGAGATGTAGTGCATTGGCTTTGGTGAAATGTACTGACAGGGTAAGAGTGAGCGTTGGCCCTTGTGTGTGTGATAAAGGAGAGAGAAAATGAAGGCAGAGCACCCTTGCAGAGCATATATTATTGACCTCCTCGTGGCACTACTGCTCATTTTTTTAAGCACAGCACAGATATGTGTTGTGATCTCTGATCCCATTTAGCTGTGCATTTTCTGTCACCCTTGGTGCTGATTTTGACCATTTTAGGACCAATTTCTTGTCTGGGAGGGATAACCACCACTATCTGAGGGAATGCTCCTGGCTTGTAGTATCAGATGGTCTCCAGCCCCTCTGACCTGGAATGTCCCTTGAGTGATGAGAACTTCTGACTCACACAACACATTATTCAGTGAGTAATTCACACAACCTCTCTCTTGTCTAGATAAGGTGACAAGAATTCGTGAGCTGGATATATTACTCACCGAGACCATGGCAGATATTGCACCATCCAACACGTCCGTCACTATACCTTAACTTCAAATGGGAGCATTCAGCCTCATGTATTTGTAATTTGATTACCAAACATCCAAACGCATTAAAGTTTTATTTGCTGAATGGTTAAGAGACAGGAAATAAGGAATGGATGTATCAGGATGTGTCAGCAAAGCTCTTCGAGTTGTAGGTTGTAACTTGTACAATGCTGTGATGATTAGTGTTGGAATCGCCACTATTTAAGATAGGAAGAAAAGAAGACAGGAACAGGAGGGTAAGACAGGAACAGGATTAGGCCATTCAGCCCATCAAGCCTTTGTCTCTCACTTAATGTGGCCTTGGCTGATTGAAAATGTCATTGCCTTTTATCACACTATCCTCATTATCTTTTCTACTATTAGTCTGTCAATCTCAATGACTAAACATCCACAGCCCTCTGGGTAGAGAATTCCAAAGGTTCACAATCCTCTAAGTAAAACATAAATTATTTTCACCTCCCTTACTTTCAAATTGCACTCCCTAGTTCTAGACTCGCCAACAGGGGGAAACCTTCTTACCTACCTGTCTTTGAAACTGTAGATAACTTAGGACCAATTTTCCTGATCTCTCTTCACAGGACAGTCCCACCATCCTGAGAACGAGTCTGTTGAATCTGAAAGTCATTATAAAATTCTAGACGACAATAGGGCTGCTATCTCATTAGAAAAAGAGAGAGAGAGAGAGAAAGAGACAGATTACATGAGAGTCATCATACTTCAGGGAGACATTGAGAAGAGTCCTTCACGTTAAACTCAGTCAATATGGGAACTAAACAGAAAATGGATGAGTACTTTGCATCGGTATTCACCGAGGAGAAGGACATGCTGGATGTTGAGGTTAGGGATAGATGTTTGATTACTCTAGGTCAAGTTGGCATAAGGAGGGAGAGAGTGTTGGGTATTCTAAAAGGTGTTAAAGTGAACAAGTCCCCAGATCCAGATG
The DNA here is from genome assembly GCF_047496795.1 of Chiloscyllium punctatum. Taxonomy (NCBI): domain Eukaryota; kingdom Metazoa; phylum Chordata; class Chondrichthyes; order Orectolobiformes; family Hemiscylliidae; genus Chiloscyllium; species Chiloscyllium punctatum. Next base: position 63,128,153 of record NC_092770.1, on the reverse strand, counting down.
GAATCTATCCCAGGTTACTGAGGGAAGCGAGAGAGGAAATAGCTGGGGCCTTAACAGATATCTTTGCAGTATCCTTGAACACAGGTAAGGTCCCGGAAGACTGGAGAATTGCTAATGTTGTCCCCTTGTTTAAGAAGGGTAGCAGGGATAATCCAGGTAATGAGAGATCGGAGAGCCTTGACGTCAAGGATCTATTTATATGTGGAAGAAAATGGGCTTATCAGTGATAGGCAACATAGTTCTTTGCAGGGAAAGCCATGTCTTACCAACTTAGTAGAATTCTTTTAGGAAGTGACAAAGTTGATTGATGAGGGAAGGGCTATAGATGTCATATATATGGACTTCAGTAAGGCGTTTGATAAGGTTCCCCATGATAGGTTGATGGAGAAAGTGAAGTCTGGCATTTGGTCCAGGGTATTCTAACTAGATGGATAGAGAACTCGTTGGGTAACAGGAGACAGAGAGTAGTAGTGGAAGGGAGTGTCTCAAAATGGAGACCTGTGACCAGTGGTGTTACACAGGTATCCGTGCTGGGACCACTGTTGTTTGTTATATAAATGATCTGGAGGAAGGTATAGCCAGACTGATTAGCAAGTTTGAAGATTAGTGGAGTAGCAGATAGTGAAAGGGACTGTCAGAGACTGCAGCAGAATATAGATAGATTGGACAGTTGGGCAGAGAAATGGCAGATGAAGCTCAATCTGGGTAAATGCGAGGTGATGCATTTTGGAAGATCCAAATCAAGAACAAACTATATGGTAAATGGAAAATTGATATGCAGAGAGATCTGGGTGTTCAGGTCCATTGTACCCTGAAGGTTGCAACACAAGTCGGTAGAGTGGTCAAGAAGGCTTATGGCATGCTTTCCTTCATTGGACGGTATACTGAGTACAAGGGTTGGCAGGTCATGTTGCAGTTGTATAGAACTTTGGTTCTGCCACATTTGGAATACTGCATATAGTTCTGGTCGCCACATTACCAAAGGATTAGATGCTTTGGAGAGGGTGCAGAGGAGGTTTACCAGGATGTTGCCTGGTACGGAGAAAGATGGAGGTTGAGCGGGTACCTGATTGAGGTCTACAAAGTTATGAGCTGTATAGACAGGGTGGATAGCAAGAAGCTTTTTTCCAGAGTAGGGGACTCAATTACTATGGGTCACGTATTCAAGGTGAGGTGGGGGGGAAAGTTTAAGGGAAACACGGGTGGAAAATTCTTTGCACAGGAAGTGTGGGTGCGTAGAATGTGTTGCCAGTGGAGGTGGTAGAGGCGGGCACGATAGCATCATTTAAGATGTATCTAGAAAGATACATGAATGGACAGGGAGTAGAGGAATACAGATCCTTAGAAAATAGGTGACAGGTTTAGATAGAGGATCTGGATCGGTACAGGCTTGGAGGGCTGAAGGGACTGTTCCTGTCCTGTAAATTTCTTCATTCTTTGTTCTAAACCCATGCTGTTGGCATCACCATGCACTGTAAATCAGTTGTCCAGCCAACTGAGCTAACCAACCCCTAATCAAATGAAGTTGCCAAAGTCCTAGAGGACCTTAGGGCTGCTCTTTCGTTAGAGACAGAGATGATTGGTGGTGAGTTAACCTAAGAGTCACCTTGCCTCAGGTGAGGGGAGATGTTGAGAAGGCAGAACCTTCATAGTGACCTCAACAGGAATTGAACCTTTGTTGTTCACATCACACTGGATTGCAAGCCAGCTGTAGCCAACTGAGCTGACCGACCCACTACTGTACTCCTTCTATAGCAATAATATTCTTCTTGAAGTAAGAAGGCCAAAATTATACACAGTACTCCAGGAATCCTCTAACTAACCCTCAATGGAATACTGTACTCTAACTTGTTGTGATAAAGACTAACATTCCATTAGTCTTCTTAATAACTTGCTGCACCTGCATGTTAGCTATCATGACTTACTGACAAGGAAGTTTAGGACCCTTTGTCCATGGACACTTTGCAATCTCTTCCCATTTAAAGAATAGTCAGTGCATCTCTTTCTCCGACCTCACATTTTTCCATGTTATATTCCACATATTCCAGACCATGTTCCATATTCCAGCCCATTGAGTAAACCTGTCCAAATTGTCCTGAAGTAGCTGTACTTCATCCACACGATGTACATTCTCACCTAACTTTGTGTCATTCCAAATTCCGAAATATTATTTTTGGTACTCAGTTCCAAATCATTGATATATATTGTGAGCATCTGGGGCTCAAGTCCTGACTCTTGTGGTACAATATTAGTCACACAGTGCCAACATATGATTGACCCATTTATTCCTACTCTGTTTTCTACCTGTCATACAATCCTTAATCTATACCAGTACATTCTCTCCTATCCCATGTGGTTAACATTTGCCATTTGTGGAGACCTTATCAATACCGCGTTAAAATCCAAACATACTACAGCCATTAACTTTGCTTTATCAATGCTGTTAACCACATGCTCAAAAAACTCCAAGATGTTTGTCAAATATGATTTCCCACTTGCAAATTCATGCTGATGATTCCTAATTAGATCATTATTTGATCATCAAAATTATCAAATCTATATGCTGTATGCTACTTAAAGATTAATGCATCAAGCTGTCCTGTTGATGCAAATCTGGGTAAGAATATAAGGACTGGGAGGACATACACAGGATGTAGACAATTTAAGTGAGTGCCATACAAATGGCAGCGGTGTAGAGTCAGAGGGAGGAGCACATGAGTAACTGAAACCAAACTGAAAAGAGTGACGCCACAGAAGGCCTGTGGCCTGATTGACTGGTAGGAAATCTGCCCTAAATTTGAAGAAAAAACTGCCAAACTAATTATAAATGATTAACTAAGCAGGGGTTAACTAACTGATAAATTAATTAACTAAGTAGAGATGGCTGGGCTGTAGTTGTATAACGTGGGAGCTGACTGATCCCATTGCGAGCTCCAGTGACCACATCTGCAGCAAGCGTTGGTTGCTGGAGGAACTCTGGCTCAGTACTGATGAGCTGGAGTCCGGGTTTCGGACACTGTGGCACGTCCGGGAGGCGGAGAGTTACCTGGATGCTTTGCTTCAGCAGGCAGTCACACCTGATAGATTAAGTATCACTAATTCAGTCAGTGGTCAGCGAGAGCAGGATGTGACTGCAGATGAGTCGGATAGAGGGATCCAGTATTCATGAACGGAGGAGCCTCAGCTCTTGACTGTGTCTGACAGGTATGAGGGACTTGCTCCCTGTGGGGATGTTGAACAGGGCTGCAGGGAAGATGAGCCAGCTGATCATGGCACCATGGTACGGGAGTCAGGAGTCCATTCAAGACAAGGGGAGCAAAAAGACAAGTGGTAGTTGTAGGGGATTCAATAATAATAGTGATAGATAGCATACTTTGTAAGCAGGATGGAGAGTCCTGCATGGTATGTTGCCTGTCTGGTGCCAGGGTCAGAGACATATGTGACCGGCTTGAAAGGATATTTGACTGGGAGGGGGAGGATCCAGTTGTTATGGTCCAGGTTGGGACAAACAACATAGGCAAGACTAAGAAAGAGGACCTGTTCAGGGATTATCATGAACTAGGAATTTAAATTAAAGAATTCAAAAATGAGATAACAAGAATCCAGAGAAAGTATATTCCTGTCAGGGTGAAAGGGAAGACGGGTAGGTATAGAGAATGCTGGATGACTAAAGAAATTGAGGGTTTGGTTAAGAAAAAGAAGGAAGCATATGTCAGGTATAGACAGGATAGATCGAGTGAATCCTAAGAAGAGTATAAAGAAAGTAGGAGTATACTTAACAGGGAAATCAGGAGGGCAAAAGGGGGACATGAGATAGCTTTGGCAAATAGAATTAAGGAGAATCCAAAAGGTTTTTACAAATATATTAAGGACAAAAGAGTAACTAGGGAGGGAATAGGGCCCCTCAAAGATCAGCAAGGCGGCATTTGTGTGGAGCCACAGAAAGTGGGGGAGATACTAAATGAATATTTTGCATCAGTATTTACTGTGGAAAAGGACATGGAAGATATAGACTGTAGGGGAATAGATGGTGACATCTTGCAAAATGTCCAGATACAGAGGAGGAAGTGCTGGATGTCTTGGTGGATAAATCCCCAGGACCTGATCAGGTGTACCTGAGAACTCTGTGGGAAGCTAGAGAAGTGATTGCTGGGCCTCTTGCTGAGATATTTGTATCATCGATAGTCACAGGTGAGGTGCCGGAGACTGGAAGTTGACTAACGTGGTGCCACTGTTTAAGAAGGGTAGTAAGGACAAGCCAGGGAACTATAGACCGGTGAGCCTGACCTCGGTGGTAGACAAGTTGTTGGAGGGAATCCTGAGGGACAGGATGTACATGTATTTGGAAAGTCAAGGACTGATTCGGGATCGTCAACATGGCTTTGTGCGTGGGAAATCATGTCTCACTAACTTGACTGAGTTTTTTGAAGAAGTAACAAAGAAGATTGATGAGGGCAGAGCAGTAGATGTGATCTATATGGACTTCAGTACGGCGTTCAACAAGGTTCCCCATGGGAGACTGATTAGCAAGGTTAGATCTCTTGGAATACAGGGAGAACTAGCCATTTGGATACAGAACTAGCTCAAAGGTAGAAGACAGAGGGTGGTGGTGGAGGGTTGTTTTTCAGACTGGAGGCCTGTGACCAGTGGAGTGCCACAAGGATCGGTGATGGGCCCTCTACGTTTTGTCATTTACATAAGTGATTTGGATGTGAGCATAAAAGGTATAGTTAGTAAGTTTGCAGATGACACCAATATTGGAGATGTAGTGGACAGCGAAGAGGGCTACCTCAGATTACAACAGGATCTGGACGAGATGGGCCAATGGGCTGAGAAGTGGCAGATGGAGTTTAATTCAAATAAATGCGAGGTGCTGCATTTTGGGAAAGCAAATCTTAGCAGGACTTATATACTTAATGGTAAGGTCCTAGGGAGTGTTGCTGAACAAAGAGACCTTGGAGTGCAGGTTCATAGCTCCTTGAAAGTGGAGTTGCAGGTAGATAGGATAGTGAAGAAGGCGTTTGGTATGCTTTCCTTTATTGGTCAGAGTATTGAGTTTCCAGGAGTTGGGAGGTCATGTTGCGGCTGTATAGGACATTGGTTAGGCCACTGTTGGAATATTGCGTGCAATTCTGGTTACCTTCCTATTGGAAGAATGTTGTGAAACTTGAAAGGGTTCAGAAAAGATTTACAAGGATGTTGCCAGGGTTGGAGGATTTGAGCCATAGGGAGAGGCTGAACTGACTGGGGCTGTTTTCCCTGGAGCGTCGGAGGCTGAGGGGTGACCTTATAGAAGTTTACAAAATTATGAGAGCCATGGATAGGATAAATAGGCAGTCTTTTATCTGGGGTCGGGGAGTCCAGAACAAGAGGGCATGGGTTTAGGGTGAGAGGGGAAAGATATAAAAGAGACCTAAGGGGTAACTTTTTCACGCAGAGGGTGGTACATGTATGGAATGAGCTGCCAGAGGATGTGGTGGAGGCTGGTACAATTGCAGCATTTAAAAGGCATTTGGATGGGTACACGAATAGGAAGGGTTTGGAGGGATATGGGCCAGGTGCTGGCAGGTGGGACCAGATTAGGTTGGGATATCTGGTTGGACCGAAGGGTCTGTTTCCATGCTGTACATCTCTATGACTCTATGACTCTAATCGGTCCTCAAGGATTATAATCTATGGATTACTACCCGAGCCATGGGCAACTTGGCACAGGGATGCAGAGAAGTTAACAAGTGGCTAAAAGAGTGGTGCTGGAAACAGGGGGTCCCTTTCATGGGGTACTGGCATCTGTATTGGGATAGGAGAGATCTGTACCATTGGGACAGTGTCCACCTGAACCGAACTGGGACAAATGTTCTAGCGAAAAGGGCAAATAGAGGGGTCAACAGAACTAGAAAGTTGGTGGGGGTGGAGGGTGGAGGGAAGGGTAAGACCCCAGCAAGTATAATGATCAATGGGAAACAAAGCAGCAGTTGAATGTCTGTGGGAGTGAATTCAACTGCATGACAACGTAGGAAGAAAATGAAAAGAAAGGGGTACACAGGAGAGGCTCCAGAACACAAAATAGGACAGAGTGTTTGGAAAGGGTTAGGAACGTAACTTCAAGCACACTGGATAAAGGGATGACAAGAGAAGAGGAATGGTAAATACAGAACCACAGATATACAGCATGGAAACACACCCTTCAGTCCAACCCATCCATACCGACCAGATATCCTAATCTTATCTAGTCCCATTTGCGAGCACTTGCCCCATATCCTTCTAAACCCTTCCTAATCATATATCCATCCAGGTGCCTTTTAAATGTTGTGATTGTACTAGCCTCCATCAATTCCTCTGGCAGTTCATTCCATACACGCACCATCCTCTGTGTGAAAATGTTGCCCCTTGGGTCCCTTTTCTATTTTGTCCCTCTCACCATAAACCTAGTTCTGCACACCCCCACTCCAAGGAAAAGACTTTGCCTATTTATCCTATCCATGCCCTTCATGGTTTTGTAAACCTCTATAAGGTTGTCTCTCAGCCTCTGATGCTTCAGGGAAAACAGCCCCAGTCTATTCAGCCTCTTCCCTATAGCTGAAATCCTCAAACCCTGGCAACATCCTTGTAAACCTTTTCTGAACCATTTCAAGTTTCACAACATCCTTCTGCTAGGAAGGAGTCCAGAATTGCATGCAATATTCCAAAGGTGGCCTAACCAATATCCTGTACAGCCGAAACTTGACCTCCCAACTGCTATACCCAATGCCCTAACCAACAAAGGAAAGTGTTGTATCTGAATGCACACAGAATGTGAAAGAAGGTAAATGAACTTGTGGCGCAGATCAAAATTGGCAGGTATGATGTGGTGGGCATCACAGAGACTTGGCTGCACGGGGATCAGAACTGGGAGTTAAATCCCCAAAGATAAACATCACCGAGAAGTGGATAAATCCCCAGGATCTGATCAGGTGTACCCTAGAACTGTGTGGGAAGCTAGAGAAGAGATTGCTGGGCCTCTTGCTGAGATATTTGTATAATCAATAGTCACAGGTGAGCTGCTGGAAGTCTGGAGGTTGGCTAACGTGGTGCAACTGTTTAAGAAGGTGGTAAGGACAAGCCAGGGAACTATAGACCGGTGAGCCTGACGTCGGTGGTCGGCAAGTTGTTGGAGGGAATCCTGAGGGACAGGATGTACATGTATTTGGAAAGGCAAGGACTGATTAGGGATAGTCAACATGGCTTTATGTGTGAGAGTTTTTTGAAGAAGTAACAAAGAGGATTGATGAGGACAGAGTGGTGGACATGATCTATATGGACTTCAGTAAGGCATTCAACAAGGTTCCTCATGGAAGACTGATTAGCAAGGTTAGATCTCAGGGAATGTAGGGAAAACTAGCCATTTGGATACAGAATTGGCTTGAAGGTAGAAGACAGAGGGTGGTGATGGAGGGCCGTTTTTCAGACTGGAGGCCTGTGACCAGCGGAGTGCCACAAGGATCGGTGCTGGGTCATTTGTATAAATGATTTGGATGTCAGCACAAGGGTATAGTCAGTAAGTTTGCAGATGACATCATAATTGGAGGTGTAGTGGACAATGAAGAAGGTTACCTCAGATTACAACAGGATCTTGACCAAATGGGCCAATGGGCTGAGAAGTGGCAGATGGAGTTTAATTTAAATAAATGTGAGGTGCTGCATTTTGGGAGACAAATCTTAGCAGGACTTATATACTTAATGGTAAGGTCCTAGGGAGTGTTGCTGAACAAAGAGACCTTGGAGTGCAGGTTCATAGCTACTTGAAAGTAATATCACAGGTAGATAGGATAGTGAAAAAGGCATTTGGTATGCTTTCCTTTATTGATAAGAGTATTGAGTACATGGGATGGGAGGTCATGTTGCAGCTGTACAGGACGTTCGTTAGGCCACATTTGGAATATTGTGTGCAATTCTGGTCTCCTTCTTAATGGAAGGATGTTGTGAAACTTGAAAGGGCGCAGAAAAGATTTACAAGGATATTGCCAGGTTTGGAGGATTTGAGCTATAGGGAGAGACTGAACAGGCTGGGGCTGTTTTGCCTGGAGTGTTGGAGACTGAGGGGTGACGTTATGGAAGTTTATAAAATCATGGGGGGCATGGACAGGGTAAATAGGCAAAGCCTTTTCCCTGGGGTGGGGGAGTCCAGAACTAGATGGCATAGGTTTAGGGTGAGAGGGGAAGGATATGAAAGAGATCTAAGAGGCAACGTTTTCACGCAGAGGGTGGTACGCGTATGGAATGAGCTGCCAGAGGATGTGGTGGAGGCTAATACAATTACAGCATTTAAAAGGTATCTGGATGGGTATGCGAATTGGAAGGGTTTGAAGGGATATGGGCCAAGTGCTGGCAAATGGGACTAGATTAGTTTAGGATATCTGGTTGGTATGGAAGGGTTGGACCAAAGGGCCTGTTTCCATGCTGGACATCACCATGACTTTATGACTCTATGTAGAGTTAAGGGACCGCAAAGGTGAAAAAACCATAATGGGATTTATGTACAGGCCTCCAAACTGTAGTCAGGATGTGGGGCACAAGATACACCAGGACATAGAAAAAATGTATAAGAAAGGCAAGGTTACACTGATCATGGGGGGATTTCAATACCCAATACCCAGGTGGACTTGGAAAATCAAGTTTGCAAGAAAAGGAATTTGTGGAATGGTCTACAAGATGGCTTTTTTGGAGCAGCTTGTGGTGGAGCCCACTAGGGAACAGGTAAGACTGGATTTAGTGTTGTGCAATGAGGCAGACTTGATAAGGGAGCTTAAGGTGAAGCAGCCCTTAGGAGGCAGTGACCATAATATGATCGAATTTATTCTGCAATTTCAGAGGGAAAAGGTGGAATCAGATGTAATGTTAATTGCTGAGTAAAGGCAATTATAGAGGCAGAAGGGAGGAGCTGGGTAGAATTGACTGGGAGAGGAGCCGAACAGGAAAGACAGTAGAACAGCAATGGCAGAGGTTTCTGGGAGTAATTCAGGAGACACAGCAAAACTTCATCCTGGAAAAAGAAGCATGGTACAGGGAGGATGAGGCAAACATGGCTGACAAGGGAAATCAGGGACAGCATAAAAGCAAAAGAGAAAGCTTATAATGTGGGGAAGGGCAGTGGGAAGCCAGAGGATTGGGAAGCCTGCAAAGACTATCAGAGGACAACGAAGAAAGAAATAGAGGGAGAATATTAAATATGAGAATAAGCTAGCTGGGTAGCATTAAAAAATTGCAAGAGTCTCTTTAGCTATATAAAGGGCAAAAGTGGACATTGGGTTGCTGGAAAATGATGCTGGAGATGTAGTAATGGGGAACAAAGAAATGGCGGAGGAACTTTGTCTCAGTCTTCGCGGTGGAAGACATGAGAGGCCTTTGACAAGGTGCCGCACAGAAGGCTGCTGAGTAAAATAAGAGCTCAAAGTATTAGAGGCAAGGTACTTCGCATGGATAGAAGATTGTCTGTCTGCCAGAAAGCAGAGAGTGGGGATAAAAGGGTTCTTCCCAGGATGGCTGTTGATGACTATTGGTGATCTGTAGGAGTCAGTGTTGAGACCAAGACATTTCATTTTATACATTAATGATTTAGCTGAAGTAACTGAGGGCATTCTGGCTAAGTTTGCAAATGATGCAAAGGTGGATGGACAGGTAGTATTGAGGAGGCAAACTTGCAGGTTGAGTTGGTAGTTAGGAAGGCAAATAAAATGTTAGCATTTATTTTGAGAGGACTAGAATATGAAAGCAGGGATGTACTTCTGAGGCTTTATAAGGCTCTGGTCATGGTCAGACCACATTTAGAATATTGTGATCAAGTCTGGGCCCCATTCCTAAGGAAGGATGTACCGGCCCTGGAATGGATTCAGAGGAGGTTCATGAGAATGATCCCAGGAATGAAAGGCTTAATGTATGAGGAACATTTGAGGACTCTGGGTCTATAATCAATGGAATTTAGAAAGATAAGGGGGAGCTAATTGGAACTTACAGAATATTGAACAGCTTTGACTGAGTGGATGTTTGGAAGATGTTTGCATTAGCAGGAGAGATGAGAACCCAAGGGCACAGCCTTAGAGTAAAGGGAAGATCCTTTAGAACAGAGATAAGGAGAAACTTCTTCAGCCAGAGAGTGGTAAATCTGTGGAATTGATTGCCACAGAAGGCTGTGGAAGCCAAGTCATTGAGTATATTTAAGACAGAGATATACAGGCTCTTGATTGTCAAGGGGATCAAGGTTATGGGGAGAAAACGGGAGAATGGGGTTGAGAAACTTGCCAGCCATGATTGAACAGTGGAGCAGACTCGATGGGCAGAATGGCATAAATTCAGGCTCCTATGTCTTATGGTCTAATGGACTGAGGAGGTAGAGGTGGAAAAGTGTGAGATTGCTAGTAAGAATAGAACAGCAGAGTTTTTTTTCAAAGAAGTGAACCTTATAAATGTTGATGTTCAGAGAGACTTTGATGTACTCATATAAAGAACACAGAAAGCATGCAGGTATAATAAGCAGTTGGGAAGGTAAATAGCATGTTGGCCTTTATTGATTGGAGTACGCGAATAAAATAGTCGTGTTCCAAATGTGTGGTGCTTTGATGAAACTATACCTGCAGTGTATTCTGTGCAGTTTTGATCACCTTTGAGGAACGATATACTTGCTTTGGAGATGATACTACAAACGGTCCCTGGATTGCTCCAGAGAGAGTTGCCCTAGACACAAAAACTGATAGAATTGGGTCTTAATTCTCTTTAGTTTAGGATTGTAAATCTTTGGAATTCTTTGCCCCAGAGGCAGTGAGTGCTCCAAATGGAATATATTTAAGGCTGCAATAGACAGGTGTTTGGTCACTCAGTGATTCAATGGGAATCTGTAGGAAAGAAAGTTGAGTTGAAGCCTATGGTCAGCTGATATCATATGGAATAAGGGAGAAAACTTTATGGACTGAATGGTCTAAATTTGCTCTGACCTCTTACGTTATACTTTCTCTCTACATCTCTCTTGGCACTCACTGTCTCTTAACTGACAAGAATGCTAATTAGCCTGATTTGCCCCTCCCACCCTACATTTCTACTAGTGGCTAATCTTGCCAACCTGCTACCCAAGATACCTCATCACTCCCAACTTTGAGCTTTTAGACTCTGTCAGTACTTCCATCACCCCTCTCCACAACTTAGAATCATGGAGTCATAGAACTTTACATCATGGACACAGACCCTTTGATCCAACTCATCCATGCCAATCAGATATCCAAAAATAATCTAGTCCCATTTACCAGCATTTGGCCCATACCCCTTTGAACCCTTTCTATTCATATACCCATTCAGATGTCTTTTAAGTGCTGCAATTGCACCAACCTCCACCACTTCCCCTGGCAGCTTGTTCCATACCACCCTCTACATGAAAACGTTGACCCTTAGGTCTCTTTTATATCTTTACCCTTAAAACGTAAACTTGACTGACCACCCAATACTATGGATATAACAGCAGGTTAGTGGTTAGGAATACTGCAGCATGTAACACACCTCCTGATTCCCCAAAGCCTGTCCACCATCTATAAGGCACAAATCAAATGTGTGATAGAACATTTCCCACTTACCTGGATAAGTGCAGCCCCAACAACACTCAAGAAGCTTGACACCATCCAGGATAAAGAGACCCACTCACGTCACCGCTGATGCTCAGTAGCAGAAGAGTGTACAATCTACAAGGTATACAATAGATGTTGGTCGAGGCCCCTTAGACAATGCCTTCCAAACCCATAAAAATATCATTGAAGGACAAGGACAGTAGAACATGACAGCACTATCTGCAAGTTCCCAATCAAGCCACTCATCACCCTGACTTGGAAATATACTGCCGTTCCTTCACTGACACTGGGTTAAATTGCCGGATGTCCCTTGGTAATGGCCTTGTTGATCTACTTACACCAAACTAACTGCAGTGGTTCAAGAAGGCAGCTCACCACTAACTTCTCAAGAGCAACTAGGGATGGGTAATAAATGGTGGCCCAGTTTAACAAAGCTCACATCTTAAGAATTAAACTATAAGAGCTCAGGGACAATTAATATCTGAAATAACAACTAACCATGTCCTACAAATGTTTCAACCACATCTTAAGGACTGTGTAAACACGTGACCTGTTTCTTTTCACTCTGATAACTAGCAAAGTGTTATTAGCTCATGCTGCTTCTTTTGAAAACCTCACTTGAGTTTGGGGAGTGAATATTTGTTGCAGTTACATTTTGACAGTTGTTAAAAATAAACATATATCCTTTATTTTGATTTGAACTTAGTGTTTTTGGTACACGTTATTTTAAGTTACAGCACTCAAGGGGTTAAATTTTTTTATATTTCAAAAATATACTTTATTCATAGAAATCTTTGGTATCTGTACAGTTGATGATGTCATTCAAATGTATAGTGTCGTTACTTTCAGACAACAGACTGAGTCATCAGTATTTACAATTCTGTATGTTGACAATCCAACCTCTTGGTATTTAGCTGAGGCGTCGGCGGAGCCCAATTACTGAGTGGACACCCAATATTCTTCAGCAGAAGGACCTTACACTGTGGTCTTTCCCCACCGCGCCTTGGTAGCAGCTACCCCAAGCTTCAGAGTATCCCTCAGCACGTTGTCCTGGATCTTAGAATGTGCCAGTCTGCAACACTCAGTCGGGGTCAACTCCTTTAACTGGAAGACCAGCAAGTTTCAGGAAGATCAAAGAGCATCTTTCACTGAGCTGATGGTCCTCCAGGCGCAGTTGATGTTCATCTTAGTGCGTCTCCCGGGGAATAGACCATAGAGCATGGAGTCCTGCGTCACGAAGCTGCTCGGAACGAACCTCGACAAACACCACTGCATTCCTCTCCAGACTTCCTTTGCGTAGGCACATTCCAGAAGGAGGTGTGTGACAGTCTCGTCCCCTCCACAGCTGCTTCGAGGGCAGCGTGCAGTGCAGCAGAGAGTCCAGGCGTGCATAAAGAATCTCACAGGCAGAGCTCTTCTCACCACCAGCCATGCCATGTCTTGGTGCTTGTTTGAAAGTTCTGGCGATGGGGCATTCTGCCAAATGACTTTGACAGTTTGCCCTCGAGAGCATCCACTCTCTCCTTTTCCTGAAGGGTCTCAAGGACACTATGTGCTGAGCACTTCCTGATGGACTTGTGGTCAAAGGTGTTTTTCTTCACAAATTTATCTACATGACACAGGTGATACGGAACGGTCCAACTACTTGGAGCGTTCCGCGGCAGCGAGACCAGGCCCATCCTTGACAACACTGGGGACAGGTAGAACCTCAGTACATAGTGACACTTGGTGTTTGCGTACCAAGTTGCGAATCCATGCACACAAAAGGTGGCTATCAGGGTGAGGGTAACATTGAGTGTAGTTTTCCCCCTTTGTCTAGATCTTTGTACATGGTGTCCCTTTGGACCTGGTCCATCTTTGATCTCCACATGAAGTGGAAGATGGTGTGGGTGACTGCGGTGGCGCAGGTTTGCGGAATAGGCCAGACCTGCGCTACATATAACTACACTGAGCGTATCTCACACCGGATGACCAGGTATTTATCCACGATGGAGAGTGACCATTGGCTCCCATCTGCCCAGTTTCTCTTACTTTAGTGGCACCCTCCTTCCCAGACTTGGCGCACGCCCCAGCCCCTCTAAACCAAATACCCAGCACCTTCGGGTGGTCTGTCCTGACAGTGAGGGGATAGAGGATTATTAGGCCCAGTTCCCGAAGAGCATGGCCTCGCTCTTGCCTCAATTTACCTTGGCCCCGAAGCCTATTCAAACTGGTCACAGTTGCACATGACAACGGATCTGAGCAGAAAACGGCAACATCATCCATGTACCGGGAGGCCTTAACCTGTAGGCCCCTGCTGCCAGGAAGAGTCACCCCTCTCAGGCTCACATCCTTCCTGATGAACTCGGCAAATGGCTCGATGTAGCACATAAACAAAGCAGAGGAAAGTGGGCAGCCCTGCCTGACTCAGATCTGACTGGAAAGCTGTCTGATTCCCACCAATTGATTGAGACTGCACTGACAAGGTTGGTGTAGAGGAGTCGGATCCAATTGCAGATTCCCTCCCCAAGGCCCATTTTGGAGAGCACATTTCTCATATACGTAAGCAATATCCTGTCAAAGGCTTTCTCCTGGTCCAGGCTAATGAGGCAATGTCCATCTCCCCTGTCCTGCACTTAGGCGATGTTATCCCTGAGCAGTGTGAGACTCTCAGCGATCGTCCTACCCGGTACAGCACAGGTTTGGTCAGGGTGAATCACCGATCCCAGAGAAGACCTGACCCGGTTGGCATTGACCTCTGACAAGATTGTTTTATCCACATTTAGCTGTGAGATTGGTCGCCAATTTCTAATTTCCTCCCTAGCAAGAAATGCTTGTGCTACACAAGTACCAGACTATAACTATCTCCAACAAGAGAGAATCAAACAATCATTCTTTAATATTCTATATCATTACAATTGCTGAATCCCACTATCAACATCCTGAGGATGTTCAGAATCTGATTGTGATCAACCACCCAGTACTATGGATACAAGAGTAGGTCAGAGGCTAGGAATACTGCAGCATGTAACTCATCTCCTGATTTCCCAAAGCCTGTCCACCATCTACAAGGCACAGGTCAAAAATGTGATTGAACATTTCCCACTTACCTGGATAAGTGCAGCCCCAACAACACTCAAGAAGCTTGACACCATCCAGGACAAAGAGACCCACTCACGTCACCGCTGATGCTCAGTAGCAGAAGTGTGTACAATCTACAAGGTATACAATAGATGTTCGTCAAGGGCCCTTAGACAATGCCTTCCAAACCCATCTCGAAGGACAAGGACGGTAGAACATGACAGTGCTATCTGCAAGTTCCCCATCAAGCCACTCACTACTCTGACTTGGAGATATACTGCCGTTCCTTCACTGACACTGGGTTAAATTCCTGAATGGCCTTGTTGATCTACTTACACCAAACTAACTGCAGTGGTTTAAGAAGGCAGCTCACCACTAACTTCTCATGGTGGCCCAGTTTAACAAAGCCCACATCTTAAGAATAAAGTAAACTATAGGAGCTCAGAAACAATTAATATCTGAAATAATCAGAGATCAGCAACTAATCGTGTCCTGCAAATGTTTCAACCACAAATTAAGAACTGTGGAAACACATGACCTGTTTCTTTTCACTCTGATAACTATCGAAGTGTTATTAGCTCATGTTGTTTCTTTAGAAAACCTCACTTGAGTTTGGGGAGTGAATGTTTGTTGCAGTTACATTTTGATAGCTGTGAAAAATAAACATATATCCTTTATTTCGATTTGAACTTAGTGTGTTTGTACATGTTGTTTTAAGTTACAGCACTCAAGGGGTTAAAATACTCTTCTCAAAAATACATCCTGTTGTCATCAGCTGAGTTTTGAGATGGATGAGAGTATCCCATGTCACATTCTGCCCGTAACAACTGACACAGAGTTATGAAAATTTGTCATTTAATTTCTTGTCACATTCAATGTAAAATTACATACTCAGAATGAAAGGATTGGTAATGAAAGATGGGTTGAGAGGGAAAGAGATAAATGAACTAAACAAAATAACGTATTTCAATTTTTTTTCTAAATCCCCAATAGTAATTAATTCGGAAAGGAATGAGAATCCACACTTATAAAAGAGTATGTTCAATTAAAGAACATTAGCAGTCATTAGTTCTTATTATGCTGTTGATTTACACCTGAATGCATCAGTTTTAAATCTTTCTATGTTCCATGGGTAATTTTTTTTAGGCCACCTCATGCTTCCGCAAGGAGGTTGAGCAATTGATCAACTTCACCAACACATTTCACACTGACCTTAAATTTACCTGGACCATCTCTGACACCTCCCTCCCCTTCCTGGGCCTCTCCATCTCCATGAATGATGACTGACTTGACACTGACATTTTTTACAAACCCACCGACTCCCACAGCTACCTGGATTACACCTCTTCCCACCCTACCTCCTGCAAAAATGCCATCCTGTATTCCCAATTCCTCCGCCTCCGCCGTATCTGCTCCCAGGAGGACCAGTTCCGCCACAGAACACACCAGATGGCCTCCTTCTTTAGAGACCGCAATTTCCCTTCCCACGTGGTTAAAGATGCCCTCCAACGCATCTCATCCACATCCTGCACCTCCGCCCTCAGACCCCATCCCTCCACAAAGACAGAACGCCCCTGGTGCTCACCTTCCACCCTACCAACCTTCACATAAACCCAATCAACCACCGACATTTCCGCCACCTCCAAAAAGACCCCACCACCAGAGATATATTTCTCTCCCCACCTCTTTCCGCCTTCCGCAAAGACCGTTCCCTCTGTGACTACCTGGTCAGGTCCATGCCCTCCCTACAACCCACCCTCCCATCCTGGCACCTTCCCCTGCCACTGCAGGAATTGCAAAACCTGTGCCCACACCTCCTCCCTCACCTCCATCCAAGGTCCTAAAGGAGCCTTCCACATCCATCAAAGTTTTACCTGCACATCCACTAATATCATATATTGCATCTGTTGCTCCCGATATGGTCTCCTCTGCATTGGGGAGACTGGACGCCTCCTAGCAGAGCGCTTTAGGGAACATCTCCGGGACACCTGCACCAATCAACCACACTGCCCTGTAGCTCAACATTACAGCTCCCCCTGCCACTCTACCGAGGACATGGAGGTCCTGGGCCTCCTTTACCGCCACTCCCTCACCAGCATACGCCTGGAGGAAGAACATCTCATCTTCTGCCTCGGAACACTTCAACCTCAGGGCATCAATGTGGACTTCAACAGTTTCCTCATTTCCCCTTCCCCCACCTCACCCTAGTTCCAAACTTCCAGCTCAGCACTGTCCCCATGACTTGTCCTACCTGCCTTTCTTTTCCACCTATCCACTCCACCCTCCCCCCACCCTATCACCTTCATCCCCTCCCCCACTCACCTATTGTACTCTATGCTACTTTCTCCCCACCCCCACCCTCCTCTAGCTTATTTCTCCACACTTCAGGTTCTCTGCCTTTATTCCTGATGAAGGGCTTTTGCCCGAAATGTCGATTTTGCTGCTCCTTGGATGCTGCCTGAACTGTTGTGCTCTTCTAGCACCACTGATCCAAAATCTGGTTTCCAGCATCTGCAGTCATTGTTTTTACCTAATTTTTTTTAGGCTTTTGAATGTTACATTGATAATCGGGTTTCTAATGATTGCGGTGGAACCAAAACATAAGAACAAACATTTCCAGAATTCTGTGATTAAATGTGCACGTGAGGATGCTAGAAGTTTGTGTCCAATCTATGCCATCATATCTACTGATGGCCAAGCCATATTCTGGTCATAGTTCAGAGGTAACCAGAGGAAGCATCATTGTTGGAGTTTGGGATATCACCACAAAATCCCGGCCAATGTCACAAGTCCTGTGGTTAATCCATGAGGAGGGCACCCAACTAAAATAACCAAAATAACTGAACTCGGAAGAGTGTAACTAGTTAAAGACAGTCCTACTGAGCTAGCCAGTGGGGAGAATCATTGGAGGAGAACAGTGAGGTCAAAAGTCACTGAGAAGTCAAAGATACAGAGGGATTGTCACAGTGGAAAAAAACTGGCAGGAGAGAACAAAATCTGATGATAAAATTGAAGCAATTAATAATGCACAGATGGGACAACTGGAAAGTAAATGGTGTTAGATCCAAAGTTGCAAAGATTTTCTGTGCTTTTTTTCACAAAACATTATGCTGGTGTCTATGTCAATGCAGACTCTGCTGAGATCTTATGAGTATGTTGCTGCAGCTTTACATAGTAACAGAGGCTCACTATCAGTATGTTGTTTTGTTAATTTAATAGGCAATCTTCGGTGACAATAACAGTTATAAAGCATCTCTTCATTATGTGGGGAAATAACTGGTGCACTGCTCTTTTCCCTCTGTGCACTTGGAGGCTAGAATCTAGCCCACGTTGACAAATCCCTTTCTGATAGCTTGAGTGAGGCCCCAGTAGCCATGCTCTCCACACAGTAGGACATCAACTGCAGCACAAAATCTAGTTGCGGTTCAACAGTAATTGGCACCAGCCTTCAGTTCTCACTCAGCAAAACAAAAAGGATGATCATCATTGAGAAGGAAAATCACACACTGAATCAGTGGGGGCTGGTTTACTGCTGGTGATTAAGGCACTTTGTCAGGTCAGTGTGACTTACTATCCTTTGCTGACATTAGCCAAGCTCAGCCCATTTAATTACAGTGCAGCCTTCAAGTATTTGCTCTCCAATTATCCACACTCTTGCTGTCCGCAATAAAAGTCTTTATGAAAGCCAAAGCTTATAGTTTTACATCATCCAGTGAAAGTCTGGTGTTGCAGATCAAATGAGTTAACCAATTGGTTTTTTTTATGCAGTTCATGCAACTGATATTTAACATGGTCTTTGAGAACTAGAGCCGTAGTATGTTTTTGGGACAGTGGCTAGTTGCAGTCAGCAAAAATAGTGAGGTCTGTGATTTTGAAAATGGAAGGCAGTTGAGTTGATTAAATCGAGGGTGGGTAAGAGAGTTGAGAAAGAAGGAGAGATTAAATTATGAAAGGAGGACAGGTAGTTCAAGGGAGCAAAAAGAGCTGAAATGGAGTCCAACTCACCAAGAAGTTATTGGTGTAGGTACTTGGGAGGAGGAATCAGTGCAGATATCTTACTAAGAAAGTTCGTGAACCACCACAGGGGCAACAGAGAACAAAATTTGCTAAAACGATCTGTGTAGGTTGGAACAAGAAGAGATATTCAGATGAGGGAAAATTAGCAGTGGAGTTAGGAAATAGACCGTAGTATGATTTCAAGGTAAGAGGGCAATCATCATCATTGCTGTTTGAAACAGAGAATGCTGGAGAAACACAGCAGATCTGAAGAAGAGTTGTAGCTTTTCGTTATTTATATAAATGCTTTGGATGTAAACACAGGAGGTATAATTAGTAAGTTTGCAGATGACACCAAAATTGGAGGTGTAGTGGACAGCAGAGAAGGTTACATCAGAGTACGACGGGATCTTCATTAGATGATTCTGGATTAGTGGTGCTGGAAGAGCACAGCGGTTCAGGCAGCATCCAAGTAGCTTCAAAATCGACGTTTCGGACAAAAGCCCTTCATCAGGAAACGTCGATTTCAAAGCTACTTGGATGCTGCCTGAACTGCTGTGCTCTTCCAGCACCACTAATCCAGAATCCGGTTTCCAGCATCTGCAGTCATTGTTTTTACCTCTTCATTAGATGAGCCTATGGGCCGAGGAGTGGCAGATGGAGTTTAACCTAGATAAATGTGAGGTGTTGCATTTTGGGAGGCAAATCAGGGCAGGACTTATATACTTAATGGTAAGGTCCTAGGGAGTTTTGCTGAACAAAGAGACCTTGGAGTGCAGGTTCATAACTCCTTGAAAGTGAAGTCTCTGGTAGATAGGATAGTGAAGAAGGCATTTAGTATGCTTTCCTTTATTGGTCAGCGTATTGAGTAGAGGAGTTGGGAGGTCATGTTGCGGGTGTACAGGACATTGGTTAGGTCACTTTTGGAATATTGCTTTCAATTCTGGTCTCCTTCCTATTGGAAGGATGTTGTGAAAATTGAAAGGGTTCAGAAAAGATTTACAAAGATGTTGCCAGGGTTGGAGGATTTGAGCTATAGAGAAGGGTTGAATAGGCTAAGGCTGTTTTGCCTGGAGTGTCAGAGGCTGAGGGGTGACCCTATAGAGGTTTGTAAAATCATGAGGGGCATGGATAGGATAAATAGACAAGGTCTTTCTTTTCCCTGGGGTGGGGTATCCAGAACTAGAGGGCATAGTTTAGGTCGCAGGGAGATAGGACACTGAAAAAGGCGTTTGGTATGCTTTCCTTTATTGGCCAGAGCATTGTGTATAGGAGTCAGGAGATCATGTTGCTGCTCTACAGGACATTGGTTAGGCCACTTTTGGAATATTATGTGCAATTCTGATCTCCTTCCTATCAGAAGGGTGTTGTGAAACTTGAAAGGGTTCAGGAAAGATTTACAAGGACATTGCCAGGGTGGCAGGGTTTGAGCTAAATGGACAGGCTGAACAGGCTGTGTCTGTTTTCCCTGGAGCATTGGAGGCTGAGGGGTGACCTTATAAGAGGTTTATAAAATCATGAGGGGCATGGATAGGGTAAATAGACAAGGCATTTTCCCTGGGGTGGGGGAGTCCATAACTAGAGGGCATAGGCTCAGGGTGAGAGGGGAAAGACATAAAAGAGACCTAAGGGCAATTTTTTTCACATAGAGGATGGTGCATGTATGGAGTGAGCTGCCAGAGGAAGAGGTTGAGGTTAGTACATTTAAAAGGCATCTGGGTGGGTATATGTATAGGAAGGGTTTTGAGGGCTATGGGCCAAGTGCTGGTAACTGGGACTAGATTTGGTTGGGATATCTGGTCAGCATGCATAAGTTGGATCGAAGGGTCTGTTTCTGTACTGTACATCTCTATGACTCTATCAGACTCAAAACATTAACTCTGTTTCTCACTCCATCAATGCTGCCAGACCAACTGAATGTTTCCAGCATTTTCTCTGTTTTAGATTTCCAGCATCACAGTATTTTGCTTTGATCTTTGCAGTTTGAGTCAGATCAAGGTGTCACCATATCACATGCAGATCACTGACAAAGCCCTGAGCTCAATTTGTTCTGTTGTTATAAGCTCATGTATGAGAAAGTCCCTATTTGCGTGGAAGCATTCATTCATGAGCAAGTTATTTATATAAATAATTTGGATGTGAACATAGGAGGAATGGTTAATAAGCTTGCAGGTGACACCAAAATTGGTGGTGTAGTGGATAGCAAAGAAGGTTACCTCAGAGTATCTTGATCAGATGGGCCAATGAGCTGAAGAGTGGCAGATGGAGTTTAATTTAGATAAATGTCAGGTGCTGCATTTTGGAAAGGCAAACCAGGGCAGACTTATACTCTTAATGGTAAAGTCCTGGCGTGTGTTGCTGAACAACGTGACATTAGAGTGCAGGTTCATAGTTCCTTGAAAGTACAGTCACAGGTAGACAGGATAGTGAAGGAGACCTTTGGTATGCTTGCCTTTGCTGGTCAGAGTATTGAGTACAGGAGTTGGGAGGTCATGTTGCGGCTGTACAGGACATTGGTTCGGCCACTATTGGAATACTGTGTTCAATTTTTGTCTCCCTGCTCTAGAAAGGACATTGTGAAACTTGAAAGGGTTCAGAAAAGATTTGCAGGAATGTTGTTCAGATTGGAGGGTTTGAGCTATACGGTGAGGCTGAATAGGCTTGGGCTATTTTCCCTTGACATTTTCCCTATAAGGGTGACCTTATAAAATCATGAGGGTGAACATATAGGGAGAATAGCCAAGGTCTTTCCCCTGGGTAGTGAAGTCCAAAACCAGAGGGCATAGGTTTAAGGTGAGAGGGGAAAGATCTAAAAGGGGCAACCTTTTCACACAGAGGGTGGTACGTGTATGGAATGAGCTGCCAGAGGAAGTGGTGGAGGCTGGTACAATTACAGCATTTAAAA
Source organism: Chiloscyllium punctatum (assembly GCF_047496795.1). Classification (NCBI taxonomy): domain Eukaryota; kingdom Metazoa; phylum Chordata; class Chondrichthyes; order Orectolobiformes; family Hemiscylliidae; genus Chiloscyllium; species Chiloscyllium punctatum. The sequence goes on along the minus strand of NC_092770.1, from coordinate 63,106,607 downwards.
GGCTGGGTGTACAAGTAGGAAGAGTTTAGAAGAATAAGGGCTAAATGCTGGCAAATGGGACTAGATTAATTTAGAATATCCAGTTAGACCGAATGGTCCATTTTCATGTTGTACATTCCTATTACTCTATAAAACAATGAAGCACCTCTTCTCTACCAAAATGATTTTGAGACATTGCAGAGATAGTCAAGGTGAGAGACAGATTCGCTGTGTTTTTTTAACCCAGATTGACATGCTAATATGGATTAATTAGATTAGTTCAGTCAGTTTCAGTCATGTGATGACAGTATCAATGTATCCATTGTCTATGTAATGGGTTGAAACAAAGGAAATTGACAAACAGTAGCTAAGTTTGATATTTCATGAACTTTCAAGCTTTGATTCTCCTCCTAAATGACTTTATTTGGAATCTTATCTTAAAATGTGGCTAGCAGATCTAACAGTCATTGATATCTGACTGTCCTCTTGTGAAGCACAATCTGTAGGCAGTCAGTCCCAAACGTTCTCGGTCAGATCCACCAACGTCAAGCTGGTGTTCTTCTCTGACCACTGTCTCCTGCTGGCCGACTGTCACCTACAGGACGAGCAGCAGGCTGGTAAGAGAATGTGGAAGATGAACACCAAGCTGTTGACCCCGGGAAACATTGAGGAGCTCAAGAGGGACTACGCAGGTTGGAGAACCGTGAAGCCCCTCTTTAAGTCCCCAGCGGACTGGTGGGAAACAGTAAAAGGGAACATCAAGAGGTTCTTTATCCTCAAAGGTGTTCAGGAGACAAGAGAGAGGCGGGAAAAACTGTTCCAGCTCCAGGAAAGTATGCAGAACCTGCTCCTGCTGCAGACGATGGGGGCCGATGTCACGGAGGACCTCAAGGAGGTGAAGGGCCAGCAAGCCTCGCCCTTTGCCTCAGAGGCCTCCAAGATAATCTTCCGGTCCAGGGTCCGCTCGGTGGAGCAGGACGAGACGTGCTCACGTTTCTTCTTCCAGAAGGTGCACAAAGAGAGCTCCGTGCTCAGCAGCCTGAAGAAAGAAGATGGCTCGGTAACGTCATCTCAGGCTGACGTCATGAGGATCAGCAAATCCTTCTATGCCAGTCTGTATGACTCGAAGCCGACCGACAGCGCGGCCTCCCAGTCATTTCTGTCCTCTATCATGGAGGTTAGATTAGATTACTTACAGTGTGGAAACAGGCCCTTCGGCCCAACAAGTCCACACCGCCCCGCCGAAGCGTAACCCACCCATACCCCTACATCTATATCTACATCTACCCCTTACCTAACACTACGGGCAATTTAGCATGGCCAATTCACCTGACCTGCACATCTTTGGACTATGGGAGGAAACCGGAGCACCCGGAGGAAACCCACGCAGACACGGGGAGAACATGCAAACTCCACACAGTCAGTCGCCTGAGGCGGGAATTGAACCCGGGTCTCCGGCGCTGCGAGGCAGCAGTGCTAACCACTGTGCCACCGTGCCGCCCTTCTTAGACGACAGAACACGGGAGAGGCTGGACCAGCTGCTATCTCTGGATGAACTGACCAAGGCCCTCGAGTCCTTCGAAAAGAATAAAACTCCCAGAAGCGACAGCTTACCAGTCGAGCTCTATTCTGCTCTGTGGGACTTGATTGGCCAGGACCTGCTGGAGGTGTATGTCAGTATGCTTCTGGCAGGTACCATGAGTGAATCCATGAGGAAAGTCATCCTCACCCTCATGTACAAGTGGAAGGGGGAGAGGGAGGAACTCAGAAATTGGAGACCAATCTCACTATTAAACGCGGATTACAAAATCTTGTCAAAGGTCATCGCCAACCAGGTCAGGTCTTCTCTGGGATCGGTGATCCACCCTGACCAAAGCTATGCTGTACCAGGCAGGAAGATCGCTGAGAATCTCGCACTCCTCAGGGACATTATCGCCTATGTGCAGGACAGGGGATTGGACACCTGCCTGATCAGCCTGGACCAGGAGAAAGCCTGGATATCGCATACGTATATGAGGGATGTTCTGTGCAAAATGGGCTTTGGGGAGGGAATCTGCAACTGGATCAGACTGCTCTACACCAACATTGTCAGTGCAGTCTCAATCAATGGGTGGGAATCTGATAGCTTCCCGGTCAGATCTGGAGTCAGGCAGGGCTGCCCTCTCTCTCCTGCCTTGTTTGTGTGCTGCATAGAGCCATTTGCCAAACCCATCAGGAAGGATGCGAGCCTCAGAGGGGTGACTATTCCTGGCAGCGGGGGCCTACAGGTTAAGGCCTCCCTGATATCGCTGTTTTCTGTTCGGATCCGCTGTCCGTGCACAGACTCATGTGCATATGTGACTAGTTGGACCGGGCCTCGGGGACCAAGGTAAACCGAGGCAAGAGCAAGGCCATGCTCTTCGGGAACTGGGCCAACCAATCCTCGATCCCCTTCACCGGCAGGACTGACCACCTGAAGGTGTTGGGTATTTGGTTCGGAGGGGCTGGGTGTGCAGCAAGTCGAGGGAGGAGAGTATCAGAATAGTGAGGCAGAAACTAGGCAGATGGGAGCAACGGTCGCTCTCCATCGCGGGTAAAAACCTAGTCATCAGGTGTGAGGGACTGTCATTGCTGTTATATGTGGCATGGGTCTGGCCTATTCCCAGAACCTGTGCACCGCAGTCACCCGGGCCATCTTCCACTTCATGTGGAGATCAAAGATGGACCGGATCCAAAGGGACACCATGTATAAAGATCTGGGCAACAGGGGAAAAAACACGCCCAATGCCACCCTCACCCTGATGGCCACCTTTGTGTGTGGCTGCATCAAGCTGTGCTTGGATCCCCGGTACGCAAACACCAAATGTCACTACGTACTGAGGCTCTACCTGTCCACGGTGCTGCGAAGGATGGGCCTGGCCTCGCTGCAGCGGAATGCTCCGTGTAGTTGGACCGTTCCGTATCACCTGTCCTTCGTGGAGAAATTTATGAAGAAAAACACCTTTGACCACAAGTCCATTAGGAAGTGGTCAGCACGTAGTGTCCTTGAGACCCTTTGGGAAAAGGAGAGGCCGGTTCCTATCGAGCAGTTCCCTGGGCAATCTGTCAAAGCCATTTGGCAGAATGCCTCATCGCCAGAACTTTCCAACAAGCCTGGCTGGTGGTGAGAAGGGCTCTGCCTGTGAGATCCTTTATGCACACCCAGACTCTCTGCCCCACTGCATGCTGCCCTCGAAGTGGTTGGGGGGTGGAAGAGACTGTCACACACCTCCTTCTGGAATGTGCCTATGCAAAGGAAGTCTGGAGAGGAATATAGTGGTGTTTGTTGTGGTTCGTCCCGAGCAGCTCCATGATGCGGGACTCCGTGCTCTGCGGTCTGTTCCCCGGAACGCATACTGAGACGAACATCAACTGTGCCTGGGGGATCATCAACTCGGTCAAAGATGCTCTTTGGTCTGTCCGAAACCTGTGATCTTCCAGCTGGAGGAGTTGACCCCAACTGAGTGTTGCGAACTGGCACATTCCAAGATCCAGGACTAAGTGCTGAGGGACACGCTGAAGCTTGGGGCAGCTGCCGCCAAGGCGCGGTGGGGAAAGACCACCGTGTAAGGTCTGCCTGCCTAAAGAAGAACAGGGGGCCCACACAGTAACTGGGTTCCACTGACACCTCAGCAGAATATCTGGATAGTCAATGTACAGACTTGTACATACAAATGATTAATTCCGCTCTCTGTATGTAAAGAAATGGAATGTATACGTATGTACGGCATCACCAAATTGTATAGATATCAAAATAATTTTATGAATAAAGTCTATTTTTGAAATAAAATTTTTAAAAATAAATTCCTGCTTTGGGAATAGAACCAGTCTGACTCAAGGTTGGGATACAGACAAATTTAAAAATCACACAGCACCAGCTTATATCCTCCAGCTTTAGTTGGACGTATTAGCTTTCTGAGCGCAGATCCTTCATCAGGTAACTATTGGAGTAGGATCATAGGACATAGAATTTATAGCAAAAGATCATAGTGTCATACAACTGATGTGTTACATTGAACGAACCTAAATTGCTGTTAAATCTTTCATCTTTTAGAATGAGTTGCAGGTTTCAATTCATTCATATGTAAATCTCAGAACTTCTTTCAAGTCACATTCCCGAGATAATCAACATAAAATCCCTACAGTGTGGAAACAGGCCATTTGGTCCAACAAGTCCACACTGACCCTCTGAAAAGCATCCCACCCAGACATATTTCCCTACTCTATTATTCCACATTTCCCATGACTAATGTACCTACACATCCCTGAATATCATGGACAATTTAACATGGCCAGTTCACCGAACCTCCACATCTTTGGACTGTGGGAGGAAATCAGAGCACCCGGAGGAAACCCATGGAGACATGGGGAGAATGTGCAAACTCCACTCAGACAGCCATCCGAGGCTGGAATTGAACTGGAATCACTGGGAGGCAGCAGTGCTAACCACTGAGCCACCAAATTAAGGTTGTAAAAGAAAAGGTAACATCTCAGCTCAGACAATGCATTAAAGGTGTGAGGTTAGAGTCTATCTGTCTGTATTCCAGTCTTGGATCAGACTGGTTCTATTTCCAAAGTAGGAATTTATAAAATATCACATGGATTGATTGCCAGATTGTGCGCTTTTTGAACAAAATGGAATGTTGTTGCAAATACAATTCAGCAAATGCAAATTCACCCCATGTGTGTGCATGTCAGGGGGAAAGAGAGTGAGAGAGCGTTTGTGTATGGGTGTGTGGGAGAGAGTTTGACTGAGTGTGTACGTGTGCATGTGCGTGAGAATGTGTGTGCGCGTGTGTGAGAGTGTACGTGCGTGTGCGTGAGATGTATGTGTGTGCTCGCGTGTGAGAGTATGTGTGTGCGCATGTGTGAGAATATGTGTGTGCGCGCATGTGAGAGTGTACGTGCGTGTGCGTGAGATGTATGTGTGTGCTCGCGTGTGAGAGTATGTGTGTGCGCGTGTGTGAGAGTATGTGTGTGCGCGTGTGTGTACTTGAAAGACTTAACAGCAATCTAGGTTCGTTCAATATTTCATATCAGTTGTATGACACCATGATGTTTTGCTAATAACTTCGTGTCCTATATTCCTGCTCCACTGGCTACCTGACAAAGGAACAGTGCTCTGAAAGCTAGTACTTCCAAATAAACCTGTTGAATTCTAACCTGGTATTGTGTGATTTTTAACTTTGTCCACCCTAGTCCAACACCAGCACCTCCACAGCAGGAATACAGACAGACTCTAACCTCACACCTTTAATGCATTGCCTGAACTGAGATGTCACTTTTTTTTAATATAATGATAAAACCTTAAATTACCTCGGGACTGTGAGTTGAAAGAAGTTCTGGGATTTACATATTAATCAATCGAAACCTGCATCCCCGTTCTAAGTGATTAAAGACTAATAGCCATCAAGGTTTGTTCAATATATTGCATCAGTTACATGACACTTTGATCTTTTCCAATAAATTCTGTGTCCTATGATTCTGCCCTTGAAGTGCTCCAAAAGCTTGTACTTCCAAATAAATCTGTTGGAATATAACCTGGTGTTGTGTGATTTTTAATTCTGGTGAAATAGTGAGGGATAGTCAGTCAGCACCTGGCGTTGACCATTTTCAGGTAATTAACTTCCCAGAGATATGTTCAGACTTGTCTGTCTCTGTCTGTACAGAGAACACAAAGGTGTAACCGGACTCTCTGGAGTCTATTTTGACAAGTTATTTCTTGTTGGGTTTTTAAAAAGTAGTGTCCATCTCTCAATATGCTTTACAGGGGTATTATATGACTGTAACATTTAGTCTGATTTCAAATAGCTTCAGTTTCACCAGAAATCTGAGATTTCAGTCTCATTTCTCAATTAGGACATGATAATAACCAAACTAAAAACAAACTTTGAGACCAAGGTTGGTACAGCCAACAAAACATTCAACAAGTCCATCTTTTTAGGCAACGCTTTGATCTTGCTTACTCCTAGTCCCACAGACCACCGATTCCATAGTAAGCTGATAATACGCAGTTTTCCCTTATCATCTCTCAACTCTGTCTCTGTGCTGTCAGTCTGCTTGTCCAATCTTGGATGAAGATTAATCTTCTCCTGTTGGACTTTGGAAAGACTGAAACCATTGAATACATAAGAACATAAGAATAAGGAACAAGAGTAGGCCATCCGGCCCTTTGAGCCTGCTCCGCCATTCAGTAAGATCATGGCTGATCTTTGCATGGCCTCTGCTCCTTTTTTTCATCGTCTCACCGTAACCCTTAATTCCTTTATTGTTCAAAAAATTATCTATCTTAGCTTTTAAAACATTAAATGAGGAAGCCTCAACTACTTCACTGGGCACAGAATTCCACAAATTCACAACCCTCTGGGTGAAAAGGTTCCTTCTCAATTCAGTCCTAAGTCTGCTATCCCTAATTTTGAGGCTATGCTCTCTTGTCCTAGTTTCACCCGCCAGTGGAATCATCCTCTCTACTTCTATCTTATCTATTCCTTTCATAATTTTGTATGTTTCTATAAGATTCCCCCTCATTCTTCTAAATTCCAATGAATAAAATCACAGTCTACTCAGTCTTTCCTCATAAGCTAACCCCCTCAACTCCAGAATCAATCTCATGAACCTCTTCTGCACCCCCTCCAGTGCTGGTACATTCTTTCTCAAGTAAGGAGACCAAACTTGCACGCAGTACTCCAGGAGTGGCCTCACCAGCGCCTCATACATCTGCAACATAACCTCCCTGCTTTTAAACTCAATCCCTTTAGCAATGAAGTACAAAATTCCATTTGCCTTCCTAATTACCTGTTGTACCAGCAGACCAACCTTCTGTGATTCATGCACAGCAGCACGCTGCAACTTTATGCAATTCAAATAATAGTCCTTTTTACAGTTATTCCTTCCAAAATGGATGACTTCACATTTATTAACATTGTACTCCATCTGCCAGACCTTTGCCCACTCACTTAATCTATCTATGTTCCTCTGCAAAGTTTCACAGTCCTCTACGCACTTTGCACTACCACACATTTTACATTTTACTGTCATCTGCAAATTTTGACACACCACATGTGGTCCCTAACTCCAAATCATCTATGTAAATACATCGCAAATTCCACTGACATGGTATGTATTTCACCCTCTATTGTAGCCACTCTCTCAGTTTCAAGCCAATTTTTCATTTTCTATCTCCGGTGAGCAACCAACCCCAATAACCACTATATGACCAAAGTTCACTGACTTCAACCTGCATAAGTGTGACTTTTGCTGAATGTTTCTTCCACATCTTTACTACATCCACATTACAATAACTCAATTGCTTTCCTACCTGATTCCCCACAATTGAAACTCGTTTCAAAAAATTATCCCATGGGACACGGGCATCATTTGTTTCCCATCATTCATTGCTGGGTCTAGAGTCACTTGTAGGCCAGACCAAGTAAGGATAGCAGACTTCTTACCCTGAAGGGCATTAGTGAACCAGGTATGTTTTTATGATCACTAATATTTATTCCCTGGTCATCATTACTGAAACTAACTTTCATTCCAGATTTTTGCTTTACTTATTGATGTGATTTAATTTCCATCATTTGCTCTGATGGGACTTGAGCCTGTGCCCTTGAGAGTAATAACCTGTGCTTCTGGACTACTTGTAGAGAGACATTACCACTACACCACCATCTCCCCCAATTTTGTCTATCCCTACTTTCGCCCATCACCCTAGTTTGCTCGGTGGTTAGCACTGCTGCCTCACAGTGCTAGGGACCTGGGTTTGATTCCAGCCTCGGGTGACTGTCTGTGTGGAGTTTGCACATTGTCCCCATATCTCTGTGGGTTTCCTCCCACAGTACAAAGATGTGTAGATTGCGTGAATTGGCCATGCTAAATTGTCCAAAGAATTCAAGGATGTGTAGGATAGGTGCATTAGTCAGGGGAAAGGTAATGTAATAGGGTAGGGGAATGGGTCTGGGGGGGAAACTCTTTGGAGAGTCAGTGTGGACTTGTTGTGCCAAACGGCCTGTTTCCAGAGGTAGAGATTCTATGATCTTTCTTTGGGAAGTGAATCCTGGAATTAAAATTCTCATTTAGCTGTTGCAACAATTCCAGGTCCTGTCCCTCCCAAAGTTGGTAATTCCTTCCAGTCTCTAGATACACTGAGGTTCTCCTTTTCTGGCCTCTTATGCATCCTTCAATCTCTTCATCCCACCCCATCAGAGGTTATGCCTTCAGCTCTCTAGGACCTATGTCATACAGTCATAGAGATGTACACCACAGAAACAGACCCTTTGGTCCAACTCATCCATGCCAACCAGATATCCTAAACTAATCTAGTCACATTTGCCAGCATTTGGCCCATACCCTCTAAAACCGCCCTATTTTTATATCCTACTGTTGGAAATTTCTCCCCAAATACTTCTACTTTTCATGTCTCACTGTAAGACCATCCTTAAAACCTCTGACTAAACCTTTATTCACCTTGGGACATTTATATATGCTGAAGGTGCGATATAAATGCAAGTTGTTGTTACTCATCACCCCTGCCCCAATAACGCTGATTCAAGCAGGACCATAGTTTTGATGGAATTGTGATGTTCACTGGGTCAGAGCATTGAGTACAGGAGTAGGGCTGTCATGTTATGGCTGTACAAGACACTGGTCAGGCCACATTTGGAGTACCACGTACAATTCAGAAGCAAACTGGCAACAATTCAAATAAAGATTTACAAGGATGTTATCAAGCCTGGAAGGTTGGAGTTATCAGGAGGGATTGGATAGGTTGTGATTTTTTTTCCCTGGAGTGTAGGAGGTTGAGGGGTGATCCTTTGGAGATTTATAAAATCATGAGAGTTATCAATAAGATGAATAGCCAAGGTCATCTTCCCAGGATAAGGAGTCCAAAATCAGAAGACATAGGTTTTAGGTGAGAGGGGAAATATTTAAATGGGTTAGCAAGTTTTGAGAAGATTTGTAGCTCAAGTTGATGTTCTGGATGTAGCTTGGCTCGCTGAGCTGGAAGGTTTATATTCAGACATTTCATCACCATACTAGGTAACATCTTCAGTGAACCTCCAGACAAAATATTGCTGATGATTCCTGCTTTCTATTTATATGTTTAGGTTTCTTTGGATTGGTGATGTCATTTCCTGTGGTGATGGCATTCTCTATGATGTCATTTCCTGTTCTTTTTCTCAGGGGGTGGTAAATCAGGTCCAAGTCAATGTGTTTGTTGATAGACTTCCGGTTGGAATGCCATGCTTCTAGGAATCCTCGTGCGTGCCTCTGTTTGGTTTGTCCTAGGATGGATGTGTTGTCCTGATTTACCACTCCCTGAGAAAAAGAACAGGAAATGACATCACCATAGGAAATGATATATCCACAAGAAATGACATTATCAACCCAAAGAAACCCAAACATATCGTTTGGGAATCGTCAGCAATGCTTCGTCCCGAGGCTCACTGAATATATTACCTATTATGGTGATGAAATGTCTGAACATGAACCTTCCAGCTCAGTGAGCTACATCTATTTAAAAGGTCCTGAGGCAAACAACTTTTTCACACAGAGGATAGTATGTGTTTGGAATTAGCTGCCAGAGGAAATAGCAGGGAGGAACAATTACAATATTTAAAAAGCATTTGGACAGGTATATGAATAGGAAAGGTTGACAGAGATATGGTCCAAATGCAGGCAAATGGGACTAGTTCAGTTGAGGAAAACTGGTCAGCATGGATGAGTTGGGCCAAAGGGCCTGTTTCTGCGCTGTATGACTGACTCTGCTACAATTACTAGACAAGGTGCTGCTGAAGTAGGGTGACTCTTTGTGAGCTCTCTACAGCAGATTGTATTGTCACATTTCTTACCTTCGTGTCTTTGTATGTTATGATCTGCTGTACTGCATGCAAAACAAAACTTCTTAGATTAGATTCCCTACAGTGTGGAAACAGGCCCTTTGGCTCAACAAGTCCACACCGACCCTCCAAAGAGTAACTCACCCAGACCCCTTTCCCTCTGACTAATGCATCTAATGCTATGGGCAATTTAGCATGGCCATGTACTACTTACTGTACATGTGACAATGATAAATCAAATCAAATACTAGCCAGTGATACCCAAATGCCACGAGTAAATATGTTCTATAATCCAGTTACTTAGAAACTAACCAAGCATGTCATAATTCAAAAATCCAAATTCTGAAAATGATAACATTTATCAGATAGCTTTCGTCACACTAGGATTTGATTATTGAACTGCATAGGGCTTTTATGACCCAACTTCTAGCAGAGGGTCACTGGCTTATTGCTCAAAGGGCAGTTAGGGAGTCAACAACAGTGCTGCGGGTCACATGTCGGCCAGACCAGGTAATGATGGCAGATTTCCTTCCTTAAAGCATATTGGTGAACCAGATGGGTTTTCCTGACAATGGATTGACGATGGTCATCATTGGACTCTTAATTCCATACTTTTTAAAAATTGCATTCAAATTCCACCACCTGCCATGGTAGGACTTGAACCCAGGTCCCAGGAACATAAACCAAGTTTCTTGGTTAATAGTCTAGCCATAATATCTTTGCCATCTTCTCGAGGTCAGCACAGATCTGGAGGCACGTGGGTCATGTTCCAGAGACCTGACTCGGCAGGCTTCGGGAATCCCTCCTAGTTGAAGGGAGGGTAGTTTTGAGGAGGAGGTAGATTGCCTGTTGCTGGGAGTTATTAATATTAATAGGGCCCAGTGACGCGCCGTGATGAATCGAGCTCCGTCGTTTCTCACTGGCGTGTCGTATCCGGCAGATGGAGTATTTCCTGCAATTGACAGCGGGCTCAAACAGAACGCCCCTTGAGCTCCTTCAGCGTTTCCCTCTGCCACAACTTGGCCAGAGAAAGCACCCCTCCCTCCAGCCAACCCTGCGACTCACTCACTGCCAGCGACAAGGCGAATGGGAGCTGCGACAGGGAGAAGCGTCTGAAATTTGGAGATATGACAGAAAGCCCGCAGGAACCCGGCCTCAACACAGGAAACGAAGCCGAGAGCCGGGAACAAGGGGAGAAGGCGGAGGGAGCCCAGCTCAACCTGCTGGAGACGTGCGCCGTCTGCAAGCTCAATTTCCAAAGTCGAGATCCCAAGCTGCTGCCATGTCTGCACTCCTTCTGCAAGAAGTGTCTGCCCGAGCCCCTCAGGCACTTAGTGCTGCCGGGTGCAGCCGCCGCGGGCAGTCTGACAGATTCCTCTCCTCCACAGCATCAGCAGAGTGAGTATATTGGCCAGGGAGGGATCTCGCCCCTCTTCTCACACTGGGATCTTGCGTAACGCACGGATTCGTTAGCTCTCGTGCAAACACACACACAGAGTAGGCCGAGTGTAGAAGCCTTTGTCAGCCTGGGTGCCCCTCTCAACCCAGACACCTACTGAATGATTAATGTACCTTTTTATATATTCTAACTTTTCTGTTGTTTATGGATAAGTATTTCAGAGCCTGCTGCCTAATCGTATCCAGGCTATTACAGTGATCGCAGGGAAACGGTGTTCAGTTAGTAGAATGTGATTTGTTTTCTAATACTTGGGTGCTGTGGTGAATATATACTGACTTTTTTTAAAATCCACTGTCGTTAGCAGGCCAGTTCGGGTTGTGAGTTCAAATGGCTACATTATAGTTTCATTGAATATAATTGCAGGGTAATATTTTAACCCCACAACTAACTGGGAATCAGTAACCGCGTCCTTTTACAATCTTTGTATAAACACCATCTATGAGAGTTGAGTCTTTTAATTTGCAACGTCAGTCTGGCAATGGGACTCGATCTCTCCGCCCCCCGTACTTTGGGTTTTACTTCCAGTGAAGGCGTCCAATTCATTCGCTTTTTGCCTCTAGCTGGCATTTTCAGTTCAAGTTCATAAACGAGACTTGCTGAAATTTTTGTACAAAAGGTCTCTTTTTCTATTTGGCATTCAAAAATCAAACATCTAATCCGACCCGCAGATAACAAAGAGGGTCTTTGTGAGACCGACCATCTCCCAGGTGAAGTACTGGAGAAACTGAAGGATCTGAATCTCGTTCCTCTTTAATTTACTTAAGATGGGCCTATTTTAAAGTCTTTCAGTTGTCACAATTAGTTTAAACAATATAACCTTTCGAAAAGTTTATCTTTCTGCTGCTTCATTCTGCTGGGGAAGCTACGTGTAGTAGTGCAGTTAGCTCACGCTAACCTCAATGCAGTAACACAAATCATTCCACATCCGAGGAAAGTGGCACACACCATTTGATCCAACAACCCGGGACTAAAACCAATTTGCACCACTTTAATGCTTAGGAAATGAAGCCTAAATGCGCTGGGGCCGACCAGTTTCTCTAATAATTTGTGTAAGTGTTTTAAACGGTGGTCGAAATAGCAAGATGGTCTCAAAGAGAAAGGGAAAGGTTCCCGAAACTGACAAGCCAGAATTATTTCCATTCGGGCCCGATTCACTGGCGGTGGTGGATAAGTTGTTGCCAAGTAATGTTTTGGTATTCAGCGTGTATATATAACGTTGATAAAGTTTAATAGTCCCTGGGGAGTAGTTACATTGTAGCAGTTCTTTGCTGCATTGTATTGGAGGTGCTGATTAGTTACCTCTCTCGTTGCTTAGCCACAATGTAACAAGCAGCGAGGAACGTACCGCTTCCGCCCAACAGGCAGGGGTGTGCACAACTCCCTGACGAGAGCTGCTCCCTTTTCTGTTTTTTATATTTTTTAAAAAAACAAACTGTGAAATGATTGCAGGGCACGGCAGTTGGAGAATGCGCCTCACTGGCGCCAACCTGACAGGCAGGGCTTTAAGGTGGCGTTTCCCTCCAAACCTCCGCCCCCATGGGGAAGCTCCGAGTGGTAGAGGCAGCTGAGTCACTCCGGGCGGTTGGAACCGGTCAAGGGCGGCTGGAACCGGTCAGAACCGGATTGAAGTGGTTTCTTGGCAACTCAATGGGAATTAATTGTAGTGGGGCTGTCTTAGGCAGGGCCAGCTGAATTGCAGGAAGACTAAAGGGCTGAACTGATAAATCCACCCTGTCCACTTCCCCAGGACAACAACATCTTGGTCTATTTGTAGCTTTAAGTAAATAAATAGAATAGGAAACACCTACATTTCAAGGGGCTTCCACCTTGGAGCACTATATGGCTAGTGAGTTTCCACTGATGGGCTGCACTCTCCTCTGAGACCAGTCATTTAAGGGTCTTGCACTCCACTCTGGAGGGATTTCTAGCCACATAAATGACTTAATTCGATTCTTATTTGTGGGGTCACATGTAAAAGTGCCCAATAATCTTTCAAGGGCATTGATCTCTGGACCAGATTTTCAGAAACTAAAGTGTTGCTGCTTATCTCGGGTATCAACAGAAAATGCTGGACACGCACGTAAGGACAGGGAGCATTTGGAGACAGGCAAAACAATTCCTATTTTGTTGACTTCTTTGTCAGAACCAGTTACAGTAGATCTGTAACAAGGTATCATCTGGCAGAGGAGATTGAATGACAAATGCATAGTGTAAGCCAAAGTAATATGATTTTGCTGTTCACATTTATCACTACCAATAGCCACTGTCTAAAAATTGGAGCAGAGGTTACCAAAATGGTCGAATGTTTGAGCTGGTTTAAAAACTTGCCTTTCTTGTAGATTTGCTTGTATGTGATTTTTTTTTAAAAAAGAAGGCACAATGCTTTGCTTATGCCTTCCCTGGTGTGAGAGGCCTATCAACTGAGCCTCTGGCAACATGTAAATCTGTAAGTATCTTTGCGCAAACTGTGAAACATTGAATTGAATTAGCTTAATTGTCACATACTCAAATGAGTCCAGTGAAAAGTTTACAAATTGCCACTTGTGGCTCCGTCTTGGGTGCAAATGTACCTGGGTACAGATTCTTCAGTACAACTTCTGAGGAAAAACAAATGGAAAAATAAAGAAGTCAGTCCAACATTACAGATCGTAGGAATAAATGAGAAAGTAGAGAAATAAAAAGTTTAAGAACAACAGTCCTTCCAACCTGTGGCAGCATAACATTCAAAGAAGTCTGACTAGAACATCTAACAAATGGATACTACTATAACTATAGCAAATAATCCAGGTTGGGTGGCATCTCGCCTCCAGTCTGCTCTGCACCTTGACTCCAGACCATTCCGGGCTTGCTGTTGAGGTTGGGAGACTGCTCTGGAATCACTTTGAGGCTGGAAGTCCACGTTGGGCTAAGAGACCACATCAAGCTGAGAGGGCTGCACACTGCCAGCTGAGAGGTGTGGGTCAGGATTTGGCCTGCTCTGTTACGTTGGAGACCCACTGTAGAAACTCAGAACAGAGAGGAGGCCCCCATCCTGAAATCGAAGACCTGCAGATCCTGTTTTTGGGAGCTTGCTGACTTCCATGTTGTGTACACTTTTTTTTTCCTTAAGAAAGGAAAGTGCCTTTTCTTGATAGATACTGGCTTGGCAATATGTGGTGGCCCCCAAGGCAAAGGGAGCTGTCCGTCCGAGATCCAGCAATTTGTTTCATGTTACCAGCTACAATTGGAAAAGCCCAGTATTAACAAGATGATGCTTCAAACTACCTGGTGTGTTTACTGTGCAAACTCAACATCACCAATCCTCCACACTCCAGAAAACCTGGAAAATATTATGGATCAGGCAATTAGAATCCCTACAGTGTGGAAACAGGTCTTTTGGCCCAACAAGTCCACACTGACCCTCCGAAGAGTAATCCACCCAGACCCATTCCCCTACCCTATATTTACCCCTGACTGATGCACCTGACCTACACATTGCTTAACACAATGGACAATTTAGTGCAGCCAATTCACCTAACCTGCACATTTTTGGACTGTGGGAAGAAACTGGAACACCCAGAGGAAGCCCATACAGACACAGGGCGAATGTGCAAACTCCACACAGTCACCCAAGGCTGGAATTGAACCAGAGTCCCTGATGTGTGAGGCAGCAGTGTTAACCACTGTGCCGCAAGGAAGGTGCTACAGTGATGCAGGTTCGTTACTGAAGTCCTGTCATAATGCTGTTGGCAAGGAGCTTTTAAATCCATCAATCAACACTTTAAGAACTGGTTGGCTGTCCACTTTGTCAATCTTCTACAGGTTACCATTGGTTCTGATGTTCCACAATTTTTTAAATTCAGGTTAAGCTGCAGTTCTCAACTTTGTTTTGCATATTTCTGACATCTGTATGGGATCTATTTCAGTAATTAGTTTTGAGACTTTGTTGCTCTTGCATTTTTTTTTTCACAGATTACTTGCTGTAGTTACAGTAGCTATCACTGGTTACCTGATCTAGTCAGACTTCTTTTGAATGTTGCCACAGGTGGTTGTGTCACAGACTTGTTTCTGAATTAGGTGACTTTTTTTTTAAAAGAACTTCCTTGGGGACTTGAGTGTAACATTTTGTGTGACATTCCTATGTGTTTCAGTACTGCACTGTCAGCTGTGCATTTCCTTTGGCTGAGGTGTTTTTTTAAAAGGCACTGCATAGTCCTTTGGCTACTGTTAAGGTTCTTGTCTATTCCGATTGACTGGTTAGAATGTGAAACTTGCTACCACAAGGAGTCATTGAGGTGAATAGCATAGATGTACCTAAAGAGGTAGCTGGATAAGTTTGTGTGTGAGAGAGAGACAGGATCAGTGGATTTGTCGACTCTCATCAGTGAAGAAGAGGAAGTTCACGGAGTATAAACATAAGTGTGGATCATAGAATAATCTTTTTGTGCTGTAAATAACTTCATAATATTTTCTTACCCCAAAGAATGGG
This sequence comes from Chiloscyllium punctatum, assembly GCF_047496795.1. Taxonomy (NCBI): domain Eukaryota; kingdom Metazoa; phylum Chordata; class Chondrichthyes; order Orectolobiformes; family Hemiscylliidae; genus Chiloscyllium; species Chiloscyllium punctatum. Next base: position 63,090,844 of record NC_092770.1, on the reverse strand, counting down.
GGAGTTCTCCCCAGTTTCCTGAATAATATTGTAACCGAACCAATTTGATAAAATGAGCTGCCAGAGGAAGTGGTGGAGGCTGGTACAATTGCAACATTTTAAAAGGCATTTGGATGGGTATATGAATGGGAAGGGTTTGGAGGGATATGGGCCGGGTGCTGGCAGGTGGGACTAGATTGGGTTGGGATATCTGGTTGGCATGGACGGGTTGGACCGAAGGGTCTGTTTCCATGCTGTACATCTCTATGACTCTAATTGACACTAACTGATGGCACAGCAATCTCTCGCAAACAACAAAACTCTGCTCTCTGTTCCTATCTCATGACAATGGTTGATTTCAAAAGTACCTCACTGGCTATTAAGTACTTTGGAAAGTCCTGGAGTGGTGAAAGTTGCTATATGAATGTAAGTCTTCCGACAATAAACTCTGTTCCAAGCTAATTTTTGTGGCATTGCAATGTCTAGCCTTCCACATCCTTCCTTCATCTGTTCTTCACTATCCACCTTGTCACTCAACAAAGGACATTATTGAACTGTTCAGTCATGGTAGTTCAGCCTGTTTAAGGGAAGACCAGTGGTACATTGGAGAAATCTGAGTGGGGGAAGTGTGGTTTAATTAGCTTCCTCCCATGAGACCTAGGGTACAATGTAAATGTGGCTATTAACGACATCCTCTTGAGATGAAGTAGTCATTAGACAGATACATTTAATGAGTGGAGGGATTTCTGCAGCAGAACTGCTTTGCAAGTGCACTAATATTATGGAGATAGAGGGAAACAGTTCATCCAGCAATGGCTGCTTTCCCATGGCTTAAAAATGAGGCCTGCAGGATCAGTTATGTGGAAGTTGATTCAACAGCATGTTCAAAAGGATAAATATTTGAGAAGGAATACATTCCTAGGTTTACAGGAAAAGGAGCAGGAAGTGGCAATAATTGGTTAGCTCTTTCAAAGAACTAAAACCGTAGAATGAGTTTACTCCCTCTGGTTCTGTAAGGGTTTGTGGAAGCATTTGAAGTGACATGGTCAAAATCATCCAACAAGAAGTCCTTCCTTGCTGTACACTTCTGCCTTGTGACAGCATACATTTTGAAGGCGTGTCGCTTTAAGAAATTTGAAGTTGTGTGAGCATTGCTTGTTCTGTGAAAGGGATCTGTGTATTACAGGGAAAGAGTCCAGTGTTGAATGCATGAAAGTTACAGGTCAGCCTTTCTCAATAGGAATCAGAAAATTGAACAAAGTCAAAGGGAGATAGCGCTTGTTTTGTTTCTGTGATGTCACTTCTATTGTTGTGTTTCTACATCTTCCATTGTTGTTCTTCACCTTGTGCTGCCCAATCTATATTGTTTCCAAGCCTGGCCACAGTTTTGTTTTTGATTACATTTGTCTTCAAATTTTTCTGTTACTTTGTACCTTGTGCTCTCATATTTTTGAAATATCTACAATCCTTTAGTGCCAACCTCTGTGCATCCCTGATTTCAATCAGTCCATTAGTGGCAACCATACTTTTGCATGCATGGTCCTAGAATTCCCTCCAAAGTCACTCCTTAAAACTCAACTCTTTGACCAGATATTTGGTAATCACTGAATATCCTGCTTTGTTGGATAGATGTCTGTTTGTTTGTAAAAGCCCCTCTGAAGCACTTTGGGCAGTTGACTACATTGAACATGCTACATAAACACAAGACACTGGGCTCACTCCAAGTCAGGCTGTGTTCTGGTTTTCAGGTATGTGAAATGAGAGATATCATACAGCTGTCTCAAAAAAAAAGTTGAGTAGATTGCACCGTTGATCAAATAGTTCCCATCACTTTCAAAAGTATATTGAGTTTCACATACTAAGTGGCCTCTATCTCTGAAATTTGGATTGCAATTTAGCCCAGTCTCTTGGGTTAAGAATGTTGTCTGAATCCTGGCTGCAGGGGTCCTTGCTAAAACTAGTTTGGGCAGCTTTGTTCTAGTAGCTGCCAAGCATAGGCTCACATCACAAATTTCAATTGGATGCCTTAGGCCTGTCCAAATAGTATTACCAAAGGATGGTTGATACGTGGCATGGATAAAATATCTTTCATACAACAGGTGAATGGTGTTCTTGAGATTAAGTATAGAAATAATTTTTTAACATTGAGGGCAGGGAAGGAATAGTTTATTGTATATCTGACTTGACCCAGAAATGCTTGATAATACTAGTTGTGGATCAGATTGCTTGGGAGACATTTTGGAATCTGTCCTGATTCATTCAAAAGCAAGTAGATTCTGTTCAGGAAATGGGGCTGAAGGCTGCATTAAGGGAGTAATTTGAGACGATGTGGTAAATTTAACATGCTTAGGACAAACTGGTGACTTTGGACAAATAGTTCCCAAAGATTTACAGTGCTTGGGTTTTCTCTCATGCTTGTCTGGGTCTGTTCCAGGTGAATTGATAGAGATTGATCACTGGGCAACAATCCATTAATGTTGCGTCATGCAACTAAGAGAAGCAAACTAAATGGGCCATAGGAACTGATAAACAAGAAAATAGTTCCTTTTTGTTACAGCTTGTCTGAACTGGCAAATGTTCTGTTCTGCAGCACTTAGTTCCTTTTGCTTTTGAAGTTGTATAATTTGACAAAGCAGGAGTTTGAATCAGTGATATTCTGCAGACTGAGCTAGGTAATTGTCCAAGTCGGTTATGTTCAGGCACTACTTGAGAGAGGGATGTTAGCCCTGGCATTGGGTGAGTCTGGGTGGAAGCTTCCTGGCCTCCAGCTATTGGGTAGGAAGCTGGGGACTGGGCAAATTGAATTGCTTGGAGATGTTGGGGTGACTTCCCAGAGACCGGATGCAAGCTGGGTTAGCTGGCTGCTGATTTGTCTTCAGAAACCTCCTACAATGGTCACTTTATGGGATGTGGGAAGATCACCTGCTTACTTGGGGTAGTTTAGAATCAGAAGTTCCACTGCCCAAGGCAGAGTCTGTGGGCAAGGAAGTCTGTGTGTGTGTGTGTGTGTGTGTGAGAGAGATCCTTATGATCCCCTGAGAGAGTCCAATGCTGTACAGACGTAGTGTTGCATGTGCCACTTGTGATGAGAAACATAAACTAGGTTGTGTCTATTGACACAACAGAAAGCTGCAACACTGTTTCCAGGAGCAGGGTACTTCTTCCAATGATCTTGGTCCAAAAATATCCCCCATCACTGCAGAAAAATAGATCTAGTCATTATTGCTGTTCGTGGGAACATGCTGTGTAAATTGTCAGTGACTACATTATTCGTTAACTGTAAAGAGCTTGGAGATGTCTGGTCATGACTGGTTCTATTGAAGTTCTGTTGGTACGAGGAGTGGCAGACAGAGTTTAAGCTCAAATGTGAGGTGTTGCATTTTGGTCAGGAAAACCAAGGCAGGACTTGTGGTCGGGCCCTGGGGACTGTTGCTGAACAAAGTGACCTAGGGCGGGAAGTGCATAGTTGAAAGTGGAGTCGTAGGTAGACAAGTGGTGTTTGGCATGCTTGCCTTCATTGGGCAGTGCATTGAGTTGGGATGTCATTATTGCAACTGTACAGGACATTGGTTAGGCCACTTTTAGAACACTGCATGCAATTCTGGTCTCCCTTCTATAGGAAGGATGTTGCCAGGGTTGAAGGTTTTAAGCTATAGGGAGAGGCTGTTGGGCCTGCTTTAAGCTGTCAGCTACCCATTCACTGGATTCTTTCCTAACTCATTCTTTGACTGTGGAGAAGCTATGTCACGAAAGGGTGGAACCGTGTTGTGTTTGGATTTTTGAAGTTTCTGACCAGCTGTTTCCAATTATTTCCATGACCTTTGACTGGTTCTTGGGATTCCAAGTTGCCTATATTTTCTTTTTTTTTTGATGTCTTTCTTTCTTTGTCTTTATAGCTCAGGCAATGGTTGGGTAAAGAAAATGGTAGTTGAAACTGGTACAAACATTGGATGAGGGATGACCAGGAGTAACTCAATAGGAAGGATCTTTTGTACTATGTGCACAATTCTGGAATTTCACAAAGTTCACAAGGATTTTTCTGAGGATTTCTTTTTCCCCCCCCAAAATAAAACAACAGAATTAATTGAAAACTGCTGATATCACCATAGAACCTCCTCCACCTCTATAACCACTGGCTATTGGTGACACAGTCCAGAACAATCTTCCTTTCTTAATTCCCATCCCTTGCCTACCTTTTTTAATTTGACTTCAGTGAGGGGATTTGAGTATGGGAGCAAGGACATCTTGCTGAAATTTGTACAATGTCTTGGTGAGACCACACCTGGAGTATTGTGTGCAGTTTTGGTCACATTCTGAGGAACAGCATTCTAGCTATAGTAAGTGCAATAAAAGTTTCCCGGACTGATCCTGGGATAGTAGGATTGACTGATGTAAGAAAGACTAGGTCAGTTAGAACTATATTTGCTGGAGTTCAGAAGAATGAAGGAAGATCCCATAGAAACTGATAAAAATCCTAACAGGACTAGACATGGTAAAAGGTGTTCCTGATGATTGGGGAGCACGGAACCAGTGGTCACAGTAAAAGGATGTGGGGAGGTAGGCCATTTAGGATTGCGATGAAAAACTTCTTTACCAACAGAGCAGTGAGCATGTGGGATTCTCTGCCACAGAAAGTGGCAAAGCCAGAACATTGAATGTTTCTGTGAAGGATTTTGATATAGTTCCTAAGGCGAAAGGGTTCTAGGGGTATGGGGAGAAAGTGTGGACAGGATACTGAGTTGAATGATCAGCCATGATCACATTGAATGGCAGGGCAGGCTTGAAGGGCTGAATGGCCTATACCTTTTGTGTTGTTTTTGGAAGTACTCCAAATTCATTTGATTTGGCAGGGTAGGTTAAGCTTGTTTTTGTTTCACTTTGAGATTTCCAAAACCAAGAATGTCAATATACGAGTCATAAGTCCAGAAAGGAATTTGTGAGAAACCCCTTTACCTAGGGAATGGTTAGAATACCAGATTACTCTATAAAGTTGAGATAGATAATAAATTCATTTAAGATGAAGCTTGAGTTCTAAATTGAAAAATAAATAAAAAGATCTGCAAATCCATTTAGTTGGGAGGGGATGTATTGCCACACAGGCTGGCAGAGACAATTTGTACTGACCGCCTCTTTCTATGTAATAAATTCCATGTACCATAAATGGCAGTGATGACTTGCTGCAGTGTAGAAAGTGACTGAAATTATTTATGGATATGCAGCTCCCCTTTTGTTTGAAATATGACCTGCTATACTGTCATTCGAGCTAGCTTCTGTATTTCACCTGTAAGGAAGGTAATGGGTCAGAAGTGATCTGGCAGGGAATACAATGTACTGTCTCCTCATGTAAAGTCGATTTGGAATGATGATGGGGCAATTTAAGGAACAAAAGATATGACTAGAGGAGGTGTGAATGACAGGACAGCAACCTTGTGAAGGTTAGCTAGAATAACTAATGAAACAAAAATGACCAGTGCAAAACGCTGAACAAAATTTGAAGCAGAGGTAATGATCTAAACTTATAGAACTGCAAAGTGCCCAGTCAAAGCATGCGGTGATGTTTGTTTCTTTAATGTAGGTTAATTCAAACTGCCTTGTCACTTCGAAGAAACCTAACCTTTTTATTTGGAATATGAGATAGAGATGGAAGTAGTAGTGATATCATCCTAGGAACTGGAATAAGCCCCTCAAATCTGTCCCATTGTTCAAATGAGGTTTTGTCTGTGTGCCTAACTTGATATACCTGCCTCTGGCTCATATCTCCTTAATACCTTTGCTTAATAATAACCTATCTATCTCAGATTTACAAAAATAATACCTCCCTGAAGTTTGGTGTGATTGTGACCCTCCATTTAATTACCTGATGATTTGATTGTTGTTTGGTTTTTCTTCTGATACCGTCATGTTGCATCTCATGTGAATGTCACAATGAGACACCGTCATTAGCTATCAGGAAGCAGAGAGTAGGTATAAGTGGGTCATTTTTAGTAGGCAAGCTGTGGAGTACTAGAAGGATTGGTGTGGGGCCCTCAACTATTTAAAGTCCCCTATGAACAACCCTGGATGAAGGGTCTGAACGTATCTTTGTACAAGCATATGTGGGAAACTTAAGCTGAGAAGGGCATGAAGAGTTTATTATGGAACTTGGGCAGAGTGAACAGGCAAAAAAATTTAGCCGCTGAAGGATACAATTAAGAAAATGTGAACTTATGCATTTTTGGGAAGGATAAAAGCAGCAAGATCCCAAAGTGTTATGCAGAGGGATCTGTGTAGCCTGGTATCTAAATCTCCAGAGTTAGTATTCAGTTTGAGTGAATGATTTGGGTAGGCAAATGGAACATTGCAATAAACAAGGGTTATTGAACATGGCAAAACTTCTATGATGCTAAATTGGGGTATTGGTGAGGCATCAGCAGGTGTACTGTGTGCAATTATGGTCGTCTTACTTGAGAAACCACATAATTGCATTAGAAGCAGTTCAAAGAAGGGTGATTCTACTGATTTCTGGGTTTGAGGAGTTGTCTTGGGATGGAAGTTTGGATCCATTTGAGTCTGTTCAAAGCTCAGATGGATACAATGAGGGGCAACATTGTAGAAGGTGCTGAGAGGACCTGCCAGTGGGTACTGAAGGTGTATTTTTCCCTTCTAAGACTAGGGGGTACAATTTCTCAGTAGAGTTGAGGTCACAGTTAGACTAGCCGGGATTTTATCAAATGGTGGAGCAGGCTTGAAGACTGAATGGCCTCCTAATTAATATTTGTATGAGTTAGAAATACGTAAGTGCGTCTGCCATAAACTGCCTGTTTGTGTCATCACATCATGTGGATGCTGGAATTTAGAAAGTACAAACTGATTGCTACTATTCAAGAGGTCAAGTGAAATCTGCGGGGTGGGGGCAGAGCGAGCGCGATGAACAGCCAATGTTTCAGATGGAAAATGTCAGACAGCTACTAAGCAAGTGTAAAGCTAGGGAAAAGATAGGAGTGGGTGCAGTGGACTGGTGTGATGAATGTTCATGGTATGTTATTGTTTAGGAGGTTGGCTTGCAAACTGAACTGCATAATTTTGCATCTGATTTTGTATGTTGTGAAGATACTAAGGCTTTAAGAGGTGTATTTGATCCTGTTGTTTTTTTTTCCCCAATGAAGAAAGATTGAGACAGATGTAAGCGGTCTGCTTCAAAGCTCAAAGTAAACAGCTTGAGGCCTTAGGTTTTTTTTCTAAATTTGGAACGATAGAAGCCGCCTGAATCGGTGGGATCAAGCTCCCAAAGAACCAAGATTTTTAGTTTTAGTTTTTCAGTCATGATTGCTTGGTTCTTGAAGCTGTGTTTGGAAGTTGCAGTACATCTCTACCTGGTGCTCTCCTGAGTTTTGTTCTTCATGCTTTTTCCTCCGAGACTGGAAAATTGCATATGAAATTGCCTTTTGCCAAGGGTGTAATTATGGGATGTGACTTTATTGGAATAAGTTAAAAATCATACAACACCAGGTTATAGTCCAACATGTTTATTTGGAAGTACAAGCTTTCAGAGTGCTGCTCTTTCAGTTACCTGATGGAGTGGTGCTCCGACAGCTTGTACTTCCAAATAAACATGTTGGACTATAACCTGGTGTTGTGATTTTTAATTTTGTCCACCCTAGTCCAACACTGGTACCTCCACTTCATTGGAACAGTTACTGTTTAGTAGTTTTCCAATGGAGTTAGATTATTCCAATTTCTTCTTACTTTGGCAGTGGTATATGAATGAATTGTTTTGTTTAATGTTGAACAAGTTGCATCTGGAATGCAATGCCTAGCACTTGTATTTAAAATGAGAAAAAGCTATATGCCCATAACGTTTTAGAGGCCGTTTGGTGTGGTCTATAACAATGTCTACTGTGTGTGTGTGTGTCTAAGATGGGGAGACACAAGTGTCCTGGTGTTTTCCTGCTCCCCATAGTTGTCTATCTTTCTCAACTTCTAATATGTTTCCTTTTAAGTTGGTCTTTGCCGTGGGAAGAAGCTGAGGCAAAGTATGCAAGCTTCAGCTGTCTTCTAGGAAAACCATTTTTGCAAAATCAATTGCCATACTTCAGTGTTTATTTGGCTCAGGATGGATTCAACTTTTTCACACAGGAAGTGTGGAGGCTGGTACAATTACAGCATCTAAAAGGCATCTGGATGTGTATATAATAGGGAGGGTTTAGAGGGATATGGGCCAAGTGCTAGCAAATGGGATTAGATTAGGTTAAGATATCTGGTCAGCATGGATGAAATGGGCGGAGGAGTCTGGTTTTTATGTACATCTCTATAACTCTAATTCATTCAGAGGATGTGGGCGCTGTTGGCTAGTCCAGTGAATATTCACCACCTTCTTTAGGGCAATTAAAAATCTAAACTGCCTTGGTGAACCACAACAATCCATGTTAAGCATTCCCAAGGTGCTGTTAAGGTTGGAAGATTGTGACCAATGACAGTGATGGAACTGTCATGTATTTCCAGTTCCGGATGGTGAGTGGCTTGGAGGGGAGCTTGCTGCTAGTGGTGTTCGCATGTATCTGCTGCCCCTTGTCCTTTGTGTTGGTGTGGTCACAGGTTAGAAGGTGCGGTGTAAGGAGCCTTGGGGCTTTACTGAGCATCTGGAAAATAGTAAATGCTACTGCTATTGGCTGTCAGTGGTGAAGGGAGTAAATGCAGTAAGTGGGAGCCAGTGAAATTGTTTGTTTTTGTTGCTGAGCTGCACTCATTCAGTGCAGCTTGTGCCATTTTTTTTTTTATAAATGGTAGACTGGATTGGGTGAGTTACTCGCTGCAGAATTCCCATTTTTCTTCATGCTCTTGTAGCCACTGTTTACGTGGCTGATTTCAGTTCTGCTTTTGGTTTGTGATAACCATCTGAATGAAAGTGGTTAATTCAGTAATGGTAATACCATTGAATTTTAATGAGCATTGATTGTGTTCTTATCTTGATTCAGATTATCTTTGCCTGTCATTTTACGTGGCGTGAATTTTCATAAAATCCCGACAGTGCAGATAAAGGCCATTTGGCTCATTGAGTTTGCACCGCCCTTCTGAAGACTATAGCAATCAGACCCAGTCCCATAACCCCATATGGAGTCTTTTTTAAACCTAACCTGCACACCTCTGGACACTACATGGGCAGTTTAGTATGGCCAATCCACCTAACCCCCATGTCTTTGGACTGAGGGAGGGAATTCGCGCAGGCAAGGGAGAACATGCAGTGTTTCAACAGATTCACAAACCTCCTTCCCTGCTGTTTTCAGACTTATGAACGGACCTCTCATGAGAGTTGATCTTTTTCTGCACCTTCTCTGTAGCTGTCACACTATATTCTGTTCTATTACCTTGGTTTGCATATGTAAGTTATGATTTGGCCTGTATAGCGCACATAGTACTACTTTTCAGTGTGTCTCAGTACGTGTGACAATAATAAACCGAATCAGAATTGAATCACCTAAGGCAGGAATTGAACTCCTGGTGCTGTGAAGCAGTGCTGCTAACCCCTGTTGCTTGCCAGTTGTGAGCCCAAACTTGGATGTTGTCCGGGCCTTGCTGCATTTGGACAGGGACTGCTTCAGTCACAAATCGTGCTGAACATTGTTCCATCATCAGGGAACAGATAGGGTGTGACATTATGTTGGAGGGAAGATCATTTGAAGCAGCTTAAAATGTCTGGTCTTGGGAGATTACTCTGAGGAATTCCTCCAGAGGGTTGGGATGATTGACCTCCGATCACAACTCTTCAGCAGAGTGTTTTCCAATTCCCATTGACTTCAGTTTTGCTACAGGTCTTTGCTGTTTCTGATCAAATGCTGTTTTGATGTCTGTAGCAGGTAACCTTTGTTTTCCTTAAGCCTTCACAGCCTCTGGGCTCTATTGAGTTTAATTACTTCAGACTATAATCTTTGTTCTCTAATTTGTTTGCCCACTTGCTATGTGTTTTTCTTCTGGCAGAGCTGACTCATGCTGCTATTATCACCTGGTAGAGATCTCTCCATAAAATATGTCCACTCTTTTTTACCGTTTCACTCTGGCAAGTGATCGCTAATCGCATTTGCCCTCTAAACTTGCACTGATCTTCCCTCTTGCCTTACATCTTTCTCTTTGCCACCTTGTACTCTAGAAACTGACTTTTCAATTACTGCCTTCCATTCCAAAGCGTAACATTTGGTTTTTCTGTCTCTGCTGTACAGATGATGCCAGAATTGCTGAATTCCTCTAGCTCTCTGCTTTTCGTTCTGATTTCCACTGTATTATTGATTTGGGGGATGGGAGCTGACTGTTTAACATCAGAGTCACCAGTTTGTGGCCTTGCTAATCAGGGCAATGGAATGCAAATAGTGGTGCCATGTCCTTTTTTATGTAGTCTGGACTGTTGGTGGGATTAAAATTCACCAAAACATGTTTCTGCATGTTGGTTGGTTTATAGTTCACCTTCCCACTATTGCTTATCTACCTACTTGGTGAAATTGCTGCATTTAGTTGCAAGTGAGCAATTCTTATTTGTAAATATTATGAAGATGTAAGAGACTTGAGGGTCAGTGATATCAAGCTCAGTAACTGAAGGCAGTATGGAATTTATCACATCTGTGCTCAGTTGAAACACTCAACAGAAACAACTATGTTTGCCTTGTTTCCTAGGAAACATGTTCTTTGTTGCTACTTGCATCAAAACCACACAGATGAAGCAAGTCATGGAGGAATGAGCCTTATATTTAAGTAGGATCTGCAGTGTCAGCTGAGAGTGAGGTGGACACACGTTCAATGGTGGGAATGGAATTGAATCAGCTCCTGAAGACAATGTTCACAGGGCTAAAGATTGGTGGGGGGAGGGTAGTGGAACTAGCTAATTTACCTTTGTATTGAATTTTCATAGATGCAAGAAGCTGAATGTCTACAATACTTCAGCTAAGGCCTCACCAGTGCTTTAGAAAGATTTGAATGTCTTCCTTGTTTTACTATGCACCTCTGCTTATAAAAGCATATTCTTTATAAGAATCTCCTCCATTTTGGATTTCTTGAACTTGTTTGAAGATTTTGTTTCCTGTATGTAAACCCCTCTATTCCCTTTAGAAATGTACCATTTAATTTGCCTTAGCTTTCCTTCCAAAAAGTGCTCATGTTTTGTGTGAGGCCATGAGGGGAAAAATAATAGCTTAGTCTATAATCGTGAGAAATATTACTGGTGAACAAAGCATGATATCTCTGTTCCAATTTAATCTCGCATCTTTTGAAATTTAATTTGGTGTGGTAAAGTGGCATGTTTTAACACTTTTTTTTGTCTTCCCTCTTGAACCCTTCTCATGGATGACCTTTGCTCCCATAGAGGTAAAAACAATGACTGCAGATGCTGAAAACCAAATACTGGATTAGTGGTGCTGGAAGAGCACAGCAGTTCAGGCAGCATCCAACGAGCAGCAAAATTGACGTTTCGGGCAAAAGCCCTTCATCAGGAATAAAGGCAGTGAGCCTGAAGCGTGGAGAGATAAGCTAGAGGAGGGTGGGGGTGGGGAGAAAGTAGCATAGAGTACAATGGGTGAGTGGGGGAGGGGATGAAGGTGATAGGTCAAGGAGGAGAGGGTGAAGTGGGTAGGTGGAAAAGGAGATAGGCAGGTCGGACAAGTCAAGGAGACAGTGCTAAGCTGGAAGTTTGAAACTAGGATGAGGTGGGGGAAGGGGAAATGAGGAAACTGTTGAAGTCCACATTGATGCCCTGGGGTTGAAGTGTGCCGAGGCAGAAGATGAGGCATTCTTCCTCCAGGCGTCTGGTGGTGAGGGAGCAGTGGTGAAGGAGGCCCAGGACCTCCATGTCCTCAGCAGAGTGGGAGGGGGAGTTGAAATGTTGGGCCACGGGGCGGTTTGGTTGATTGGTGCGGGTGTCTCGGAGATGTTCCCTAAAGCGCTCTGCTAGGAGGCGCCCAGTCTCCCCAATGTAGAGGAGACCACATCGGGAGCAACAGATACAATAAATGATATTGGTGGATGTGCAGGTAAAACTTTGGATGTGGAAGGCTCCTTTAGGGCCTTGGATAGAGGTGAGGGAGGAGGTGTGGGCACAGGTTTTACAGTTCCTGCGGTGGCGGGGGAAAGTGCCAGAATGGGAAGGTGGGTCGTAGGGGGGTGTGGACCTGACCAGGTAGTCCCGGAGGGAAAGGTCTTTGTGGAAGGTGGAAAGGGGTGGGGAGGGAAATATATCCATGGTGGTGGGGTCTTTTTGGAGGTGGCTTTAGGGAACATCTCCGAGACACCCGCACCAATCAACCAAACCGCCCCGTGGCCCAACATTTCAACTCCCCCTCCCACTCTGCCGAGGACATGAAGGTCCTGGGCCTCCTTCACCGCCGCTCCCTCGCCACCAGACGCCTGGAGGAAGAACGCCTCATCTTCCGCCTCAGCACACCTCAACCCCAGGGCATCAATGTGGACTTCAACAGCTTCCTCATTTCCCCATCCCCCACCTCCTCCTAGTTTCAAACTTCCAGCTCAGCACTGTCTCCTTGACTTGTCCGACCTGCCTATCTTCTTTTCCACCTATCCACTCCACCCTCTCCTCCTTGACCTATCACCTTCATCCCCTCCCCCACTCACCCATTGTACTCTATGCTGCTCTCTCCCCACCCCCACTCTCCTCTAGCTTATCTCTCCACGCTTCAGGCTCACTGCCTTTATTCCTGATGAAGGGCTTTTGCCTGAAATGTCAATTTCGCTGCTCGTTGGATGCTGCCTGAACTGCTTTGCTACCATAGAACCAAGTTACATGGAAACCAGCAATCACTTTGGTACTTGAACACAGACACACGTCTGCAGATGATGAAAATCTGAAATAGAAATCAAAAACCCTGAAACAACGCAGTATGTCTGGCCCTCTGGGAGCTGCCTTGATGCCTCCCCCAAATATTTTGTTGCTGTGATCAAGCTCAGAGCTATTGTGTTAACGCACCTGAGAAATGGTTTTTGTACACATTCTGAGGTTAATTTCACTTATTGTCTCCATCGCCAGGTTTGATTCCATTCGCACTTCTAATTTCAATCTCAAGTGTAACATGTTTTAGAGCATAACATCTACTCTATTGTTTTGCTTTTTCTTGTTGGTGTCTCTCTTGTTTCCCTTCCCTTTCCCCTTTTTCTGTTCTTTTTGGGGATGACAGCTATTCATTACTATGCCATTCACACCTCTTCTGGACACACGTTCTCTTGGTTTTTTTCCACTGGTCTTATTACCACTCCCTTTGGTCTTGCTTTCTTGTCATTTTAATCCAGCACTCTGGCATGGACTTGCCCTTTTGCTGTTCTTCTCACTCTCCTCCCTCCTTTTTTCACTTGCTGAAACTTTATTGGAATTCAGCAGTAAAAGGTCGTTTTGACTAGTTCAGTGTTCAGAGATGCTGCCAGACATACTGCATAGTTCCAGGGTTTTCGGTTTCTATTTCAGATTTTCATCATCTGCAGTTTTTATTGTATGTTCAAGTACCAAAGTGACTGGTTTCCATGTAACTCAGTTAATCAATTAACCATGTGCAGTCGTGCACACATCTGGAGTGTTAGTGTCCTTGACTCTGGGGCAAGTGGAGGTTTTGTGCTTTTAACCCTATTCCCTACCATGTGTACACAGAGGCAGGTTAATACACTGAGGGTGATTGAGCCATTCAAGGTTGCCATAGTCCTGCTGGGCCATAGGGCTGTTGTCTTATTGGAGAGAGGCGGCTTGTTGTGATTTAAGCTGAGGGGCAAAAGTTGTGGAGGAGAGTCCTTCATGGTATTGTGAGCCAGTGCAGGAATTGAACCGACACTATTGGTATCAGTCTGTTTTTGGACCAGTCATCCAGCCAACTGAGCTAATCAGTCACACCCCCACTGAGCCAAATAGAACAAGAGATGGTGTGTGTTTTTTGGATTCAGGTAAGCAGTCTGTTTTTCTGGGTGGGGGTGGGGGTATAATTTTATAACTTGCCCTATGGGAAGCTGTGTCTGGTTGTCTTGTCTGTTTTACATCCTGTTGAAGTTTTAATTTCCTATTAGCTTTCAGGAAGCCCCAAATAGAGTGGCCGGTAACATATCCAGCATGAAACAAAGTTCTCTTCTCTTTTTCCTGTTCTGTGCACATGTAGCTAGAGTGGTCTCTCGCGCTCTCTCTCTCTCGAACTGTGCACTTAAGCTCTGAATTAGGGCCTGACCTTTTCTCTCTGGTTAGCTACTTTCTAATTCTGCTTTTTCCCATCGTTTCAAATCAGAGTCTTTCAAATGACACTGACCCTGTCAACTTTGTACCATCTGCACTTATGTCATTTTCTAATTTTTTTTTGTCCCAGTTTTGCTTTGCACTTATTCCAGTCATACTGTGCTTTGATTTGAAGAGACAAATTAATTTCCTTTTTTTGTTTTCTTTCACAGAAGCTTCTTTATGATCTGTTCTTCATGTTCCATTTTGCCACTTCGGAGCTTTTCAATTTGTTTGCTGTTCTTCTCACCATGTTTTTCCCAATTGCACTGTATTCCACTATCTGTTCATGCCTGTTTTTATCAGCAAATTTTATATTCCTTTTCATCGGGTCTGACCTGTTCAAGCAACTTGATATCAAGGATTTTGCCTGAGGAATTTGCATTTGTTCTAGATTTTAGGCTGCCAGTAGAATTTGAACAGCTTTCCATTGATTCAACGTAAGCAACAATGCGTTCTTCATCACTGCATAGAATCCTCCTGTTGTATCCTGTGGTTACTCATGTCAGGGCTGTGTCTGGCACTGGTGTTGATCACACAAGTTTGGAAAGTAATACTGGGTAATGCCAAGTCAAAGCCGTGGATTGTTCTGTTAAATTGTATAATATAAGCTCTCTGTTAAAGTGGGGGCCGAGTTTTTAGTGACTCTGCAGGCTGTAAATCGCAGCGTTGGCTGATGTAAGTATGGGCAGCTGGATGACCGCCATGTTAACTCTTCAGTCAGTATCTGCTTTCCTTTCCTAATAAACATTGAAGTGTTGAAAAGAGTGTGACACTTGAAGCCTAAGCAGTAGTCGTCTGCTGGCAGGATCTTTCAGTTGAGTGGCTGTGCATTTGCGTGTGGCAGGTCTGAGGAGATCGCCACTTATTCACCTGCCTTTCTGGTGTGCCATTTTCTTAGGCCCTTGGATCTGCTTTACTGACTTTTCCTTCTGCTTCTCGTCCTTTTTTCGGGTGAGATGTGGAGGATGTTGCACCACTGGACAAAAGAACAGCAGCTGGACAAGGAGGTGGCTATTACTGGTATCACTTGATTGAAGAAGGGGTTGTGAAAAGGGGAGTGAAAAATGTAGCATTTATTGGAGGAAAATATTGCAGATGCTGGAAATCTGAAACAAACACTGAGTACTGGACAAACTCAGCCAGTCGGGCAGCATCTGTAGAGAGAGAGTTCATCATGTGATTTGATTTCTCTTTATCTTCAGATGCTGCCAGACCTGCTGAGTTTCTCCAGCATTCTGTCTCCCTGTCCTAACTATGAAGTGACAAATGTTCACACTATTCTCTTCCTTGCAACTGTCACCTTGCTATTCTCTTTTTTGAAATAGAAACTAAGTGTATATAGCGTTCCACCTTTATCCTGTCACTGCACTCAGTCTTAAACATTCATTAAATACTGTTCCTACTAGTGTAGAAATGAAACACTAGAGGCTGCCTCGCACCTTATTTCTGTAATCATTTTTCCCCTTGCTTTAAGTGACTGACAATACAAAGTTTTATGTTGGAATTTAATCAGGAGGGCAAGAGGCAGACAAGATATTTTGTCCACTGTGGTGACAATAAAGTGAAAGATTGGCTAGATTTGGTTTTGGGAGGAGTGGACTTGAGGCGAGAGAGAGTGTGAAGTAAATTTGGCCTATGCACTTCTGAAGAATGAAAGGTGCTTTTGTTATAAATCATTGAAGGGCCTTTTAATGGGTAGCTGCTTGAGCATGTTTTCCCCTGACTGGGGAATCCAGAACACTGCCTACAGCCTTTTCACACTCCGATGTGGAGAAGGCTCTTCATTGAGAATTTGGATCTTTTGGAATTGTATTACCTCAAGAGGGTTGTGGATAGTCCATGTTTCAATATATTTAAGGCTGAAAGCAGTACGTCTTTGGTTTCTCCAGGAACTATGAAATATAGGGAATAGTTGGAAAATTATAGCTGAAGCAGAAGATCTACCATGATTTGTTTTGAATGATGGAACTGGCTCAATGGTTTGAATGGTTTGCTTGCTGCTTATGTTTTTGTTTCCTTTTGCAAACTTAACTTTGGAAAACTGAAAGAATGCTGTGGATGCTGGAAATCCGAAATATAAAAGCATTTGCAGAGGGAAAGCGGAGTTTACGCTTTGGTTCCAATAACCCTTCTTCAGGACAGACCTTGAATTCTGTAGAAGGGTTACTGGATCTGAAACTATATGCTTTCCCTGCACGGATGCTGGCAGATCTGCTGAGTTTCTCCTGTAATTTCTGCTTTTGATGCTTAAAACTTTGGTGATTTGGAATGTAATTGTCTGCATCTTGAAGCTTCAGTCTCGCGCTGAAAATGTACCTTTTCGTGGAATGGGTCTGTTGAAGAGGCTGTGGTGTCTGGGAATGAAGGGTACTGTGTGCAAGCTGGGAAATGCATCTATTGACTGAAGAGTGGAAGTAGGGCAGTTTCTTGGAGCATAAAGATCAGATGCTAATCTCAGACCAAAATGTGTCTTAAATCTGTTGGCACTATAAATATTGTGTGAACCAAGAAAGTGTAAAGATTTATAGCTACTTACACCCCAGTTGCTTGTTTCTGCATTCATTAGGCTTTAAAATAGATAGAGACAGGCTGGAACAAATAAACATTGTGAAAAATTGCTATTTCATTGCGCAAACAAGCGTTGAGCTTGTGCTAAGTTCTCTGTTTCTAAGTGAGAGCAAGTTAAAGGCTTCACTACCCACCATATTGGGGTGAGTATGCATTCAAGGTATCTGCTGGACTTTAATAGTTGCTGTTGTAGTTGTGACAAACATCACATTCTGTTAAACATGAGGTTGAATGACTAAATCCCATGACCACCATGAGAGGTTACCTAATTGAGTCTAGCCTCTCTACGTGACTGTTCATTCTGCTCTCTCACACGGGATATTACTCACCCCTAATGGGAATACTTGACTCCCTTCAGTAAGGAGACCACTGAAGTCTGTGGACTGTGCGGCATGTCTCTAATGTCAGTGGCTGAACAGAGATTGGGTGCTTCCTTCTGATGAAAAGTGCAGCAATCTCAATGGATCAACAGAAGGACAGGGTTTTGAGCTGTTTAATAGAGTTGACTGAGTACATTTTGCCAAGTCAGATTCTTGGAGTTGAGCCCTCATTTTACAAAGTATTGTTTCGAGGTTGACAGACTCGATTAACCATGGTTTCTTTTGGATCTGGTATTAATATTAAGAAATGGAAGATTTTGTGTGCAATCAGCTCCTCACTTGATTTGTCATATCTAGACTTCAAGTGATACTGCATGGTAGGAGCTTTGCAAATGTATTTTAGGGAAGTGGTCTGAACCATCATTATTGAAGTAATGTCAGACATACTCCCTCTCTTTCCCCCATTGTAAGAAAAATCTCTTCTAACTTCAGCTACATAGTTGTCACGACTCATCACGAATTCATATGGCCAGAAGAAGGCCATTCGGCCCCTTTTATACTCTCAACTCTCTGACAGCGCTATCTGACTTGTAAGTCCTTGCCATTTTTTAAATTGACCTGTGAAGCTTTCCTTTTTGAATATTTATCTGATTCCCTTTTTAAAAGTGACTCTTTGATCCATTTCCTCTCACAGGCAGTGTAATTTATAACGCACGCCTTCAATTGTCTTTGAACCTTTCGCCTAATATAAATGCAGTTCTGAGAGTCAGAGGGCTTTTCCTGATCATCATCCTGTAAGGAAGAGCTGAGCAGGAAGCATTTCTTACAGGCCTCTGGGATTCATTTCTCAACCTGTCCTCTGTTAACCAAATCCAAACTGTTTTGAATTATACTAGCACACTTAAACAACACTGATTTATTTGGTTTATTTATAATTGTCACTTGTACCTAGGTGCAGTGAAAAGGTTTGTTTTGCATGCTGTACAAGCAAATCATACCATACAAAATGCGCTAGGATAGTAGAATTGAGCAAGGAATGCAATGTTATAGCTGTGGAGTAGGTGTGTAGAGGCAGAGATCAGCATTAACTTTGGGTTTAATCAATAGTTAGAAGATTACTTGTGAGGGGGAGGGGAGAAGCTGCAAGCCTGATAATCTGTGGAACAGAAAGGGCTTGAGTTGCATTTTGACCTTGGTCTACATTCACTTGTCTGGGCTTATCTCCTTGTGACTAACTCTGCCATTCTGGTGCTGTGCTAGAACTTTCACCTTTCAATAAAAATATCCAACTTTGGAGCAAAAACAGGAATTGATGGCAAAACTTAACAGGTCTTGTGGGGGAGTAAAGCAGAGTTCATATTCTGAAGGTATGGGTGTTCAAAACTAGGTCTAAGGTGGGAGGAGAAAGATAACTTTTTTTTTACACGGGATGGTTCAAATCTGGAATGAACTGCCAGAGGAAGTGCTAGATGCAGGTACAGTTACAACATTTAAAAGAAGTTTGGACAGGCACGTGATTCGGATAGGTTTGGAGGGATAAGGGTCAAACTCGGGCAAGAGAGACTAGTTTAGTTTGGGAAGCTTAGTCAGCTTGGATGGGCTTGGCTAAAGTGTGTTTCCATGCTGTGTGACTGACTTTAGTGTGACTGACTCTTCTTCAGAACTGTTAAAAATTGCACAACCCCAGGTTATAATCCAACAAGTTTATTTGGAAGCACTAGCTTTTGGAACTTGGAGTCTATAACCTGGGATTGTGTGACTTTTAACTTTGTCCACTCCAGTCTAACACTGGCTCCCCCACTTCAGAACTGATAACTGTCTGCTCATTTGGATGGGCATGAAGGATCCTAATTTAAAGGGAAGTCCTTCTGAATATTTTATTCCTCAGCTAAGTGAGAGGAAATGTATGATCTGGTTGTTGCTCTTCTCTTATCCCGTCTTGCTGTCTGCAAATTGGCAATCCTTACTTATCAATAATTCCTGTGAACCCTGTAAGGGTTCAGGAAAGATTTGAGGATGTTCCCAGGGTTGGAGGATTTGAGCTATAGAAAGAGGCTGAATAGGCTGGGGCTGTTTTCCCTGGAATGTCGGAGGCTGAGGGGTGACCTTAAAGAGGTTTACAAAATCATGAGGGGCATGGATAGATAAACAGACAAGATCTTTTTCCCTGGGGGTGTAGGGGGGGGGGGAATTAATTCAAAATTAGAGGGCATAGGTTTAGGGTGAGAGGGGAAAGATTTAAGAGACCTAAGGGGCAACTTTTTCATGCAACGGGTGGTGCGTGTATGGAATGAGTTGACAGTAAGTGCTGGAGGCTGGTACAATTACAACATTTAAAAGGGATCTGGATGGGTATATGAATAGGAAAGGTTAGAGGGATATGGGGCAAGGGCTGGCAAATGGGACGAGATTAATTTAGGAGATCTTGTCAGCATGGATGAGGTGGCTGAAGGGTCTGTTTCCTTGCTGTACACCTCTATGACTCTCTAATTCAGAAAGTACTTATTGACTCTGAAATATATTGGGATGTCTAAATGTGGTGAAAGATGTTCTCTTGATTTTTAAAAAAGATTCTTCATATTTTTACTGTCACTGAGGAAAAAATCTAGTTGATTTTTAAGATGGTCAGCGTCTGCATGTATCAAACACCAAATTTCATAGCATCTTTTTCAGAGAATTCCGTGTGGAAACGGGCCATTTGGCCCAAGAAGTAAGTCCACATCGACCCTCCGAGTATCCGACCCAAACCCATTCCCCTACCCTACCCTATCAGTTCACATTTTCCCTGACTAATGCAGCTTAACCTATACATCCCTGAACACTGGGCAATTTAGCAGGGCCAATTCACCTAATCTGGAGGTCTTCAGCCTGAATGGCTGATTAGCCACTGGATTTACTCACTGGGATGTGAGGGAGGTGGCCTACCTTAATAGATTTTAACATGTATTTCATGTTTCTTTTAAAAAAAATTGTTTAACTTAATCTTTTCATATGCCTGAGTCAGTTTCTTTCTGCAGAAAATCGTTGGACCTCCATCTCCTCCCCCTGCTCTTGGTTGTAGGGCTTGGAATGTTTTTTTTCTGCAGCTATTTCCTGCTTTTGTGACCTGGGCTTGACCTGAAACTCTGAAAGAGATGTGCACAGGCTCCTTTCATCGTGACTGTGCTCGGACAATTGCCCTTTTCAAGCAAGAGTGACCACTGGCAGAGTGGAACAGGCAGCTCGGTGTTCAGAGAGACTGTTAATGGTGCAGCTTACAGTTCCATATATGTCATTGATGCCCCCTTGGTTCAACCCGTTCGATTTATATCGGAAGTGAAGCCTCCAATGAACGTTTTACTGAAACTGATCTGTGCCTCATTGGAGCGTTGCTTTTGTTGTTTGTGCCTGTTTAGAATGACTGGTCTCTTTTCCTTCTCTGTGCATTGACTGACCCAGTTTTCTAGAAATCTTTTGTTGCCAGCTTCTGTCTCGTGTAGGGAAACTTCCAGATTATTCAGAATGAATTGGTGCTGCAGAACAATGCAGATAGTTATGTGAGTTAGAATTATAGGTAGAGTACAGCATGGAAGCTAGCACATCAAACGGTTGATGCTTCAATTGGCCACCTCATCTTCTCTGTATTTCCTTTTATCCCTTTCTCCTTGGGGTAGCTATCTCACTTATCTCTCCACCACCCCACTCTTCAGTTCGTTCATTCATTGAAAATTCACGGGTGTTGCTGCCTGGTCCAGCACTTATTGCCTGTCCTCAGTTGTCCTTGAGATGGTGTCATCTTGAATTGCTGCAGTCCATGTGTTGTAGGTAAACTGTTAGGGAGGGACTTTCGGCATCTTTATCCAGCGACAGTGAAGGAACAATTACCTATTTCCAAGTCAGGATAGTGTGTATCTTGGTGGTGGTGGTGGTTTCCCCACAGGTTTGACAGGTGCTGCCTCAGGAGCCTTGGCAAATTACTGTAGTGCCATCTTAAATGCATGTATCCTATTCATCTTATCGGAGCTCTCTATTAACAACCTTTGCTCTTGCATACTTTATCAATTGTTTTTGTTCTTGGTATGAATACACTGCGACTCAAATACTACTTAACAGCATCTCGCCAGACTGACAGCCGTGGAATGCAATACTGCTGTTTTTGCCAAGCGAGTGTCTATCATGGTGTCACACTCATCTGCCTTATGCCATTCTTATACATCCACTGTAGCTTATCTGCAACTGTTCAGTGGTGTCTATCATCCAGTTACATCTAGGTTAACCACTTTTTTTTTAGGGCTCTGAACTTCTTCCTCAAGAAGAAATCACTGTAGGTTTTCAGTCCTGTTGCTAAATGTCCTGACTTTTATTTTTGTTCTGGTGTTGCTTTTAGTCTCGCATTCCTGCATTGCGTTTTTATTTTTTCAAATTTATTCTTTTGGGATGTGGACATCACTGAAAATGGCATTTGTTGTCCATCACTTATTGACTTCCCTATGTTCAAGGACAGTGGTCTAGTGGTATCATCGTTGGACTGTTAATTCGGGACCTGGGTTTGAATCCCTCCACAGCAGATAATGGAATGTGAATTCAATAAAAATCTGAGATTAATGGTCTCAAACCCATTGCTGCTTGTTGGAAAAACGCATCTCGTTCACTAATGCCCTTTTTTAGGGAAGGAAACTGCCGTCCTTACTTGGTCTGGCCTATGCGTGACTCCAGACCCACAGTAATGTGGTTGAATCTTAACTGCCCTCTGGTCAATTAGGGATGGGTGGTAAATGCTGGTTTAGCCAACAGTGCCCTCATCCCATAAACAAAAAATGCACACTGAGGGGGGTAACTTTGCAGTCTTGCCTTGGCAGTTTTGGAGAGCAGATGACAATTGACCACATTGCTGTAGATCTGGAGGCCAGATCAGGTAAGGATTGCAGATTTCCTTCCCTAAAGAACTTTAATAAGACCATAAGACATAGGAATAGAAATTTAGGCCATTTAGTTCGAGTCTGCTGTGCCATTCAATCATGGTTGATAAGTTTTTCTCCTCCCCATTCTCCTGCTTTTTTCCCCATAAGCCTTGATCTTCTTGATACTCAAGAATCTATCTATCTCCATCTTAAATATACTCAATGACCAGGCCTCCACAGCTTTCTGTGGCAATGAGTTTCATAGATTCACCACTCTCTCTCTAGCTGGTGAGATTTCTCCTTATCTCCATTCTAGAAAGTCTTTCCCCTTACCCTTCTAGTCTCACTTACCAATAGAAACATCTTTCTAACATCTGCTCTGTCTGGGCCATTCAGTATTCTAATAAGATCTTCCCTTCCCTTCCCTGCCCCCCCCCCCCCCAAAACGTCGCCAATATGGTTAAGCCTCACATCCCTGGGACCATTCGCATGAACATCCTCTGAACACACCCCAGGGTCAGTACATCCCCCCCCCCCCTCAGATATGGGGCCCAACATTGTGCAGAATACTCCAATTGTGGTCCGCCCAGAGCCTTTGAGTCCCAGAGGTATATCCTTGCTGTTATATTCAAGCCCCAATGAACCACACATGTTTTAGAAAAGTGATTTTTAGCTTAAATCAGGCATTATAAATAATGATATTATGAATAGAATTTAAATTCCACCACCTGCCACTGTAGAATTTCAATCCACCTTCTTAGAATTGGCCTGGGCATCTGGATTGCTAGTGCACTGGAATTACATTACATCACAGAATTCCTTGTGATTTTTTTCTATATTGGAGGATTTGAGCTATAGGGAGAGGTTGAAAAGGCTGGGACTGTTTTTCCTGGATTGTTGGAGGCTGAGGGGTGACCTTAGAAGTTTATAAAGTCATGAGGGGCGTGGATAGGGTAAATAGACAAGTCTTTTCCCTGAGGTGGGGGAGCCCAGAACGAAAGGGCATTGGTTTAGGGCGTGAGAGGAGAAAGAATTAAAAGGGACAACTTTTCATGCAGAGGGTGGTGTATGTGTGGGATGGGCTGCCAGAGGAAGTGGTGGAGGCTGGCATAATTGCAAATTTAAAAGGCATCGATGGGTAGACGAATAGGAAGGGTTTGGAGGGGTATGGGCCAGGTTCTGGCAAGTGGGACTAGATTAGGTTAGGATATCTGGTTGGCACAGATGGGTTGGACAGAAGGGTCTGTTTCTGTGTTGTAATATCTATGACTCTATGGGCCACATTGTGGTGATAGTACTGAAGACTTATGTTCCAGAACTTGTCATGCCTCTTGCCAGCACAGCTACAACACTGGCATCTACCAACAAGAGGAAAACTTTTCCAGGTGCATCCTGTACACCGAAGGATAAATCCAACTGATCGAATTCCATCCCATCGGTCTACCCTCGATCATCCAGTGATATTGTTGTTGAGTGATATCAAACAGCCATTGCACAGCAATATCCTGCTCAGCACTGCCTGGTTTGGGTTTCACTCAGCGACAGCTTTATTACAGCCTTGATTCAAACATGGATAAAGGAGCTGAATTGCAGAAGCAAGATAAGAGTGACAGTCGTGACATAAAGGCCACATCAAGGTGCCCTAGCAAAACTGGAGTCCATGGGAATGGTGGCAAACTCTCCGCTGGTTGGATTCATACCTAGCACATGGAAAGATGGTTGTGGTTGTTGGAGGTTGGTTATCTCAGTTCCAGGACATCTCTGTAGGAGTTCCTCAGGGTGGTGTCCTAGTTCCATCCCTCTTCAACTGCTTTATCGATGGCCTTTCCTCCATCAGGTCAGAACATTGATTACACTGGAGCAGGATCTGATGTGATGTGCCAAGGGTTTGTGTGCTTATCCCCTAAGCTTCTCTGTTCCTGCACCTCCAGGTTAGTAGCGACTTCTTCACATCTTTTCTTTACAAGGGACCATGGATGGATTTGAGAAAGCAGCATAAGAATGTTAGAATTGAGATGTTGCCACATAGGTCAGTGAGCCCAGGGAAGATGGTGAACAGGATTCCTTGCTGTAATCAGAAGCTGGGCAAGGATGATCTCAAATTACTCGTAGAATACCTACAGTGTGGAAGCAGGCCACTCGGCTGATCAAGTCCATGCCAACCCTCGGACGAGCATCATGTGTGCATGCGCGCGCGCACGCGCGCACGCACACTCTTCCTGTAACCCTGCATTTCTCATAGCTAACCCACCTAGCATGCACATCTGTGAACTCTATGGGTCAATTTAGCATGGCCAACCCACCTAACCTGCATATCTTTGGACTGTGGGAGGAGATCGGAGCATCTGGAGGAAACCCATGCAGCAACAAGAGAATATGCAAACCCCCCGCACAGACAGTTGCATGAGGATGGAATCGAAAGTAGGACCCTGGCACAGTGAGGCAGCAGTGCTAACCACTGTGCCATACAGTGGGGGACTAAAGCCAGGAATACCTTGGTCAGTTGACTCTGGAAGTAGCAAAGGATTGGTGCTTAATTTTACAGCAGGTGTGTTAAGGTGGGTGAGGGCCTGTGTGGTTTTATTTACAGTGAAATAGGTGGCCTTGGAAAGGCTATGGATATTTGGTCGGAAGCTCACCTTGAGTCAAATCCTCTGCTATTTCCACCCTCCTTTCCCTTAGCAACCCAAGATAGAAATCTTATCTGGGTTGTGCAAAATTTCAACTTTTTTACTGATGTTCTATGCATTTTTGATTTTGCTACTGCCATTATTCTGAGAGATTGGTGGTATCTACAGTGAAAACAAAAGGAAATAAATATGCATACAACAGTCATTCCTTTGTGGGCTCTATTTCATTTAGGTTCCTAATGTTTTGCTGTGTCATTTCTGAATTTTAACCGGTTAGTAAAATAGATGTTCATTTTTTACATTATTTGCAACATTTTTCTTGTGCTCTTTTTTTTTTAATTGGCTGACCATTTTCTGTGAAAGGCTCAATATAAAGCTGAACTGAACTATTATTTGAAATGTTATCTTTTGTTTTTCCTGTTTGATTGAAATATTTGCGTCATTAGGAAAACAAGGAGCTTGAGCAATGCATGCCTTTGCTTTTCCCTTCAGCAATATTCTGGTCATTGTCAACTTGACCAACCACAACGTGAAGGTACAGTGTAGGAGGTGAGGGTGAAGTGTTTGGGGTCTCCACCACTTAATCAACTATGTTAATTAATTACTTGGATGAAGAAATCAACAATATTAGACCAGATTCGTTGCTAATGCAAAGATTTAAACAATAAATGTTACTGCCACATCCCATGAACAAGTATAAGAAAAATTTGAAGCTTAGTTGTTTGTAAAACCATCGCCAAACTTGCCTCCAGTGTCCTCCTACCCTCCCATTACTTCCCTAAATAGAGTGCTTCATGTTAACTCTAGTCTTGGTACAGGGCACCAGCTAATTGGCTACAGGACAAGGATTTGATCTAATGCATATTAGCTAGTCAGTGCAACTCTAAAGCCGGTCTGATAGGTGACTAGATTTCACCCTGAAGTGTTATTGATGTAATTGCTGAAACACGTACCAATGTCAGAATGTTGTGAGCATACCAGATTATCTGGCTACCATCCAGATTTTGTGATGTGTGGATCAGAGCAAGCAGAAACTTCCCACTAGTATATTATTGTGTATCAGATGTGTGTCTCTTAACTGAGATTGAAGGACACGCTTAAGGGATTTGAATGTCAGCCTAGCTTGATGCTCCATTGACTTGTTGGTGGAGTCCTGCACTGTTGTAGGTCTTTGAATGGGATGTTAAAATTGAGGTACTGTTACAGTCTCAGCTATAGCTTTTTAAAGTATTCAAACTTGCAGTTAATAGCTGAAGGAAAGACATTTGCAGATCGTATGTTTCAATTTTTTTATTGTAATACATGACTGTAAAAACACTGGTCTAAATACTTTTTTATGAGCAACTTGTACTTTAAACTCAAGCAATAAAAGACTCCATTTTACTGACCCCATGAATTACAGCTCTTATCACCAACAATTTATGGTTGCTCCAAGTTTCCAAAGGATCGTTTCCCTTTAGGTTTGCCAGCTAGGTAACCTGTAATTCCAAAATCGGTGCTCAGTGATGGTTAAACTGCTAAGTTTTTTTTCCTCTTGCTGTAAGTTTTTATATAGATTTTTCAACATTGTTACAAACTTTTTCAATCTGACTATAACTCCAAACTATACGATCTAGTTAATGATGTTAAGCTGTCAGTCTGGTTGGCTTGCTCCCTCTTGCCCTCAACCTCTCAGCTGGCCACAGATCTCATGCTTTTTAACAGGGAAGCCTGTAACCTGATCTCAAATGGGTGACTGTTCTATCTGTCCTGTGGCAAAAACAAGCACTTTCATTAATTATTCAAGGTAGAAATAATAACTATTTATCTTTCATTTCGACGATGGACTCCTTCATCTTTTTTACCCATAAGCACCTTTTCCAGAACATTTGGGAACTCTGGCTCCACTCGTTGCCTCAGACAAAAATCTTCTGCTCCCCTTGGAGGCAGCAGCATCATCTACCTGAAGCCTGCTGCTTTCCTGTTTCCTGTTGAATTAGGTTCTTGGTAGGTGGGGACGCTAACCAACCTTTTCAACTGGTGTTAGTTGAAGTCCATAAGACCATAATAAAACCATTCGACAAAGGAGCAGAAATTAGGTCATTCGGCCTGTCGAGTCTGCTCTGCCATTCGATCATAGTTGGTCAACCCCATTTTTCCACTTTCTCCCCGTAACCCTTGATCCTCTTGGCAATCAAGAACATATCTCTGATTGAAGTATACTCAATGACCTGGCCTCCCCAGCCTTCTGTGGCAGTGAATTCCCCAGATTCACCATTCTCTGGCTGAAGGAGTTTCTCCTTATCCCCATTCTAAAGGACCTTTCCCCTTTTATTCGAAGGCCATGCCCTTGGGTCCTCATCTCTCCTGCCAATGGAAACATCTTCCTATAGTCCAGACTGTTCAGTATTCTGTAAGTTTCAGTATTTTTATATGGCCAGTTAAGGACCATTTGAAGGCCTCCTTTTGCTGCCATTGGTATCAGTGCCTGAAGAAGGGATGAGACATTGGGAAGGAAGGGCTTGCCGACAGCTATCTTTTTTCCCACAACTGCATTCTCCTAATTGTGCACTGTGTGGCCTAGATTGCTCGATGATCCTGTAAATCCAGTAGATACTGTTTCTGCCACAAGAGCTGCTGTCCTCCAGCCTCCATTGGTAAGGAAGTCTGGAAGGGATGGGTTGCCTGGTGACCTCGGCACTGCCTGATTGGCTTGTTGTTCAGAGTACTTTCCTATAAGAAGGCAGCATTGGTCTCTGACTGGCCCATGAATAGGGCACACAATGGTTAGTGGGTAGAGGGTGAAGGTTGGCTGCACGCTCCTTTCTCTCACCCCTTTTGACTTCAACTTGGCAATGAGACTTCATGAACAGATCCTTCTCAGCTGCTTTCCTTCTACTTTGGATGGTTTTGAGCAAAGATTTCCCAGGTGTCAGTTGTTTTTGAAGAATATTTGAGGGTGTCCCTTCATGCACCTCCTCTGCCTTCCTGGGGTTAGCTTATTGGTGTGAAGGTCTGAGTTGAACACTTGTTTTGGGAATTTAGTATCAGGCCTGTGGCTCACTGAATAGAGCTGATTGAGGTGGTTAATTCTGGGGGATTGTTGGCTTGAGTGTAAGAATACTGATACTGGTAGGCCTATGCTGCTGCTGCTGCTGCTGCTAGTACCTCTCCTGGGTTTTGAAGTGTCTACAGTACATAGTTCACATCTCCTGAGTCATACATAGGGGTGGGTGTCTCTATTGTAATGGATCACTATATAGACTGAGAGTTTAGAATTGGATTTGTGGTCTGGGTCTTCAAACAGTATCCTCTTTAGGTGATTGGAATGTGCCCTGTCACCCAAGGCTGGGTTAAACCACATTGTCAATGTCTGCCCTTGTGGACAGTAGGCTCCTATGGTATGGAAAGTGATTAATCTTTTCTAAGACCTGATTGTACTGTCTGTCACTCATCAAAATAACCACTGTGACTGGGGCAGGTTGGTAGAGGACCCTTTTTTAAAAAAAAAGGAATGCTTAGTACAAGGCCTACGCTCTCATACACATTGGTGAAGCTGTTGGCGTTGGCACGGAGACCGGCATCCAGTAGCGTGAACAGCTTAGTACAGGTGTATGCAAAATAATGAGCGGTCTAGACAGTCATTAGCCAGAGGTATTTCCCCAGGGCAGGATTGACTGGTACGAGGAGTCATAGTTTGAAGATATTAGGAGGAAGGTATAAAGGAGATATCAGAGGTAGGTTCTTTACGCAGAGAGTTGTGAATGCATGGGATGTGGTGGTGGAAGCAGAGTCATTGGGGACGTTTTAAGCAACTGCTGGACATGCACATGGATAGCAGTGAGTTGAGGGGTGCATAGGTTAAGTTACTATATTTTACATTAGGATTAAATCTCTACACAACAACGTGGGCCAAAGGGCCTGTTCTATGCTGTACTTTTCTATGTTCTATGTAATAAACTATATCTTGTTTAAGATTAGAGTCTCTCTTTTTGTATTAGACCAGCAAGTGGTTATCCTCTGCTATGCTAGACCCATCAGTCCTGTAGATCTCTACCAGGAAAATAGCAGCAGATCTCCCCATAGTGGCAAAAGTGTAGCAACTCTCATTAGGATATAGAGTCTCGGAGACATGCGGTGTGGAAACAGACCCTTCGGTCTAACTCATCCATGCCGATCAGATACCCTAAATTCATCTAGTCCCATTTGCCGGCATTTGGACCATATCCCTCTAAACCCTTCCTTCCTATTCATGTACCCATCCAGATACCTTTTTTTTAAAAATGCTGTAATTGTGATTGTACCAGCCTCTACCACTACTTCTGGCAGCTCATTCCATACACGCACCACCCTCTGTGGAAAAGTTGCCCCTTGGGTCCCTTTTTAAATCTTTTCCCCCCCTCACCCTAAACCTCTAGTTTGGGGCTCCCCTACCTTGGGAAAAAGACCTTCACTATTCACCCGACCCATGTGCCTCATGATTTTATAAACTTCTACAAGGTATGTTGCTCAGTGGCGAGGTTCGCTCTTGTTGAGCTTTCCTGGAACAATGCAGTAATTTGAAAGGCTCGTGTGTGTGAGCAAGGTGCAGAATTAGTGATAGGTCACTGGAAGTTCAGGGTCAGGCCGAAGGCTTGAGTGGAGATGTTCTGCAAAGTGGTCACCCAGTGTGTGTGTATGGTCTTCGATGTGGAGACCCCATAGTACCATGTTCCCTGTCTCATGCTTGTTGCAGCACATACTGGAAGAACAGCATCTCATTTTCCACTCTGAGGTCCTGCAGCCCTCCAGACTCCGTATTGAGTTTAATAACTTTAGCTCTTAAGCTCTCCCATGTCCTTACCCCAACCCCCACGTGTCAAGCCTTGTTATCACACAGTCTGCTATTACACACAACCCGTTGTTAGCCACTAATTGTCCACACATGAGACCATGGGGACTGCAGGTGCTGGCGAAATCTGTTGGAAGTAGTGTGGCCCTGGAAAAGGCACAGGTCAGGTAGCATCTGAGAAGCGAGAGAGTTGGCACTTACTTTTTAGGCAGGACTGGGGAAGGGGGTTGAGAGAGAAATGGTGGGGGAAGGGGGGTGAGCCAAGGGGAAAAGTAAAAACAATAACTGCAGATGCTGAATACCAAATTCTGGATTAGTGGTGCTGGAAGAGCACAGCAGTTCAGGCAGCATCCAACGAGCAGCGAAATCAACATTTCGGGCAAAAGCCCTTCATCAGGAATAAAGGTAGGTGATAGGTGGGCAAAGGTAGGAGTGATAGGTCAATGGGAAGTGTGGAGCGGACGGCTGGGAAGGAAGATGGACAAGTCAAAAGGGTGGATTTAAGTTGGAGGGTTGCATTTGGAAACTGATGAATTCAGTGTTTGTGTTGTGTGGTTGTAGAATCCTGAGGTGGAAAAGATGTTCCTCCCGTTTGCGGTGGCCTTGTGGAGGAGGTGTAGAATGGATATGTCCTTAGGGGAGTTAAAGTGGATAGCCACAGGAAGGTGGGGTTGGTTACTGCACATAGACCAGAAGTGTTCCCTGATCCATTCCACGAGTTTGTGCTTGGTTTCTCTGATGTAGAGGAGAGTCCCTGTTAATAACTATTCACCCTCCCAGCCAGTTCGTTATCTACTCCTTCATTTGTCCGACTGTTGTTCCCTCTCTCTTTTTTGGTGTCTATTCCCACCTATCATTTACTCCTTATCCCCCTGCATTACCCAATCATCTACATATAAACTGACATTTTCCCAACTATCATTAGTTTTGAGGAAGGGTCTCTCAATCTGAAACGTTAACTCTGATTTCTCTTCTCAGATGCTGCCAGACCTGTTGAGCTTTTCCAGCAACTTCTGTTTTGCTTTCTGAGAAGGTCTTTTGTCTGTGTGTGGAGACAGTTTGAGCAAAAATGTCACATGGTCTGAAGCCACAAGACACTCCCTCCCATGTAAAGTATGAAACTACACAATCTCTTAATCTAGATAACCAAGTTCTGTTCCCCTTTGAAATACAGTGGTTTGTGTGTTTTCATTTGAGGTGTCAGCAATGCAGGCCTAAAGTCGTCATCATTATCACTAATTCCTTATCTGTTTAGTAATCGTAAAATTTGATCAGTAAGATGTAGCTATTCCTGACAAACTGTTATACTGGCTCCTAGTGTTCATTGGTTGAATATCCTCCCATCTTTGTTTTTTTTTATCTGATTGACACCTAAGGGTTGGGCTCCACTGCACATAGAACTATTTGACATGTCAACATTGATTCTTCCACCCAGAATGATTTTGGAGATGCCGGTGTTAGATTGGGGTGTACAAAGTTTAAAAATCATACCACACTGGGTTATAGTCCAACAGGTTTAATGGAAGCAGTAGCTTTCGGAGCGCCGCTCCTTCATCATGTAGTTGTGGTGTACACCATTGTACGACACTGAATTTATAGCATAAGTTTAACAGTGTGATGTAACTGAAATTATACATTGAAAAATACCTTGTTTGTTTGTTTGTTTGTTGCATCGTGCATCTGTTTGAATCCCATGATAGTTTCACTTCTTTCATGTGTAAATCACAAAACCTTTTTAAATGTTGCATTCTCAGGTTAACTGTAACAATTGGTGTTAGCTAGACAGTATGTTGAAGGTGTTAGCCCCCTGTGTTCTGTCTGTTATTCTGATTCTAATCTAAAAAGTGAGATAAGAACTCATGCAGTTTTTGAGCAAAATACAATGTAACTCTGCAAGTACAAATTCACCCCACAAACGTGTGTGTGTGTGTGTGTGTGTATAGAGTGGTCTAAGGGTTCAAAATCTGTGAGAAGATTTGTAGCTCGGGTGCTCGTTGTTGTGGTTCTGTTAGCTGAGCTGGGAATTTGTGTTGCAGACATTTTGTCCCCTGTCTAGGTGACATCCTCAGTGCTTGGGAGCCTCCTGTGAAGCGCTTCTGTGATCTTTCCTCTGGCGTTTTATAGTGGTTTGAATCTGCCGCTTCCGGATGTCAGTTCCAGCTGTCCGCTGTAGTGGTCGGTATATTGGGTCCAGGTCGATGTGCTTATTGATTGAATCTGAATCTGTGGATGAGTGCCATGCCTGTAGGAATTCCCTGGCTGTTCTCTGTTTGGCTTGTCCTATAATAGTAGTGTTGTCCCAGTCGTAACAGCACACAAACCAACAGCCACTCACTGACAATAACTCACCAGAACGAAGGACCCAATATCCAACATGAGCAAAACCAATGTAGTGTACAAAATCCCATGCAAGGACTGCACAAAACACTACATAGGACAAACAGGAAGACAGCTAATGATCTGCATCCATAAACACCAACTAGCCACGAAACGACGCGACCAGCTATCCTTAGTAGCCACACACACAGATGACCAGCAACATGAATTCGACTGGGACAACACTACTATTATAGGACAAGCCAAACAGAGAACAGCCAGGGAATTCCTAGAGGCATGGCACTCATCCACAGATTCAATCAATAAGCACATCGATCTGGACCCAATATACCGGCCACTGCAGCGGACAGCTGGAACTGACAACCGGAAGCTGCAGATTCAAACCACTACAAATGCCAGAGGAAAGATCACAGAAGCGCTTCACAGGAGGCTCCCAAGCACTGAGGATGTCACCTAGACAGGGGACGAAACATCCGCAACACAAATTCCCAGCTTGGCGAACACTAACCACAACAGTGGTCTAAGGGTGCCTGTGTGTGTGTGTGTGTCTGTGGTGCAATGGGTCGCCTGTAGTGTGACATGAACCGAAGGTCCTGGTTGAGGCCCTCCCTCTGGGTACGGAACTTACCCAGGGCTCTAACAACTTCAACATATTGTCTAGCTACACCGATTGTTACAGTCCACCTGAGAATATAACTTTTTAAAAAAATATTTTTTGTGATTTACATATGAAAGATGTGAAACTATCATGGTATTCAAACAGATGAAAGACGCAACAAGCAATTAAGTATTTTTCAATGTGTAATTTCAGTTACATCACACTGTAAACTTTTGCTATAAATTCTGTCTTATAATTGTGTCCTCCACAACCACCTGATGGAGTGGTGTTTTGAAAGCTAGTGCTTCCAATTAAACCTGTTGGACTACAACCTGGTATTGTGATTTTTAAAAAAAACTTAAATGGAAGGCTTTCTTTCAGCCCTCACTATTCAAGCCTTCTGATTCGTAGACTTCAGGGATGGGGCGCTTGGAGTAAGCCCAAGACTTAACTCAGTTTATGAACATATGAACAAGAAATTAGAGTAGGCCACTCGGCTTGCTCCCATCTTTCAATAAGATCAGGCCAATCTAAGTTTAACCTCAACTCCACATTCCTGTATACCTGGATGATCTTTCATTCCCTTGATAATCAAGAATCTATCAAGCCCTGCCTAAAATAATTAAAGGTTCTGCATCTACTGCACTTTTGGGAAACATACTCCACCCTCTGAGGAAAATAATAGATGAGGTGCGTTGTGGCATGCACTCATTTAAGCTCTGGGCTGCTTTAGATCCCATGTTTCAGAGCTACGATGGTTTGGATTTACTTGGAAAAACAACAACCTGCTTGTGAATGGTGATGTTAGATTTGCAAAGTATTTGTAGCTCACTGGTGAAGTGGAGAGGGAGGGGAAACACAAATGACTTGGTGTTTCAGTCTTTGCAGAAGTTGAAGATGCTGACAATCCTATTGTCAAACTGCAGCAAAACCACAAGCATGTGCTGGTTTATCGTAGGGTCGTTCATAAGGTCTGCCCAAAATCCCTCTTTACGCTGACAGTTTCTTAACTTAGAGTTGAAGTCATCCTGAGCAGTACTGATTTGGAATAAATGCAAAATACTGCAGATGCTGAAAATCTGAAAGAAACACAACACTGGAGAAGCTCAGCAATGCCTTTTTTGTTGCTCATTTGGCTGGAGGGCTGGTTTACAGTGCAGTGTGATACCAACAGCAGGTGTTCATTTCCTCACACTGGCTGAGTTTACCATGAAAGGTGCTGTCCCCCATGGCGACATTACCTGAGGATGGTGAATCTGGCTTCCACAGAAGGCCATGGAGGCCAAGTCATTGAATATATAAACAGGTTCTTGATGAGCAAGGAGATCAAGGATTATGAGGGTAGGCAAGAGAATGGAATTGAGAAATGTATCAGCTGTTGTCAAGTGGCAGTGAAGACTCAATGGGCCAAATGGCCTAATTCTGCCCCTACTTCTTACAGTGTTGTGGTCTAAGGTCTGACAACATCTATGGAGAGAAGGACATAGTTAACATTTTAGTCCAGTTAGATGGCTCTTCCAGTTCCACGACGCCATAATCTGTTAATTGAGTGAGGTATTATGCAGCAACCAGCCAGTAGAGTCTTGAGGATCACAATAGAAATCGATTTTAGTCTATGGTGAGTGTTCTGTGGTAAGGTGAAGTAGTACTGAAGAGATGATTTGCCAATGACTGAATGACAGGAACAAGTGGATAGCTCATTGTTGGATTCTGAGGGAAGAGAATTTGGGTGGTTGTGATGGCTTTAGAGAGAGGTCAGGATGAAATTATATAAGAATCTTTTAAGCCCTCTTCTATATGGAGTTGGGTTGGAGTGCAGTGGAGGGCTGGATTTGTCTGGAGGGCCTAGGAAGTGAAGAAGCAGTCAGCAAGGTGACCGTACTAAAAGCAATGAAAACATTTGATTGAAAGCTCCTGTTTTGATCAAGAAAATTAAATTTTGTAGAAGGCACATCATTTTCATTTTGTAGTTGCTGGACAAATTAACTGCTCCTTCCAAACTGCTTGTTTGTTTATGCCTGAGGCTCTCCTCTTTCTATTTTTTCGCTGCTATTTAAGATTCAGTGAATGCTATTCTGCATGTTTTTTTAATGCTGCTTTTGTAACAGCAATTTGCCTGGAGTGAGAAGATATTAAAGCTTTGCTTGTGCAGTTGAGATATAGTTTTCTTTATGGATTTAGTTTTAATAGATGATCAGTGGTGCCTACATTTAGGTAGTTACCCCAGGTGATCATTGAACTTGGTATGGAATGATTCCAAGTTTTCTTTTGGGTTAATGTGTTGACTGAGGATAATGGCCTATGTTGAAGAGTGGGATTACACAAGGGGTTGACCATTTGACCAATTCGTTTGAGAGCTTTTCCTGCCGGTCAATAGTGCTGGGCAGATGATTCTCCACTCCTGAGCTTTTATGATTTGAGGGAAGACCATTGAATTAGCTAAGAATGGCATTTTCTGGGCACTACCCTGAGGAACTCCTGTAGTCATACTTGGAGACATAGAACATAGAACATAGAACATAGAACAATACAGCACAGAACAGGCCCTTCGGCCCATGATGTTATGCCGAACTTCTATCCTAGATTAAGCACCCATCCATGTACCTATCCAAATGCTGCTTAAAGGTCGCCAATGATTCTGACTCTACCACTCCCATGGGCAGCGCATTCCATGCCCCCACCACTCTCTGTGTAAAGAACCCACCCCTGACATCTCCCCTATACCTTCCACCCTTCACCTTAAATTTATGTCCCCTTGTAACACTCTGATTTGATCTCCAAAAAAGCACAACCATCTTTTTTTTTCTGAGGTAGGTATTCTAGCACAGCAAATCAGTGACACAGTCATAGATGTACAGCACGAAAACAGACCCTTCAGTCCAACCAGATATCCTAACCTAGTCTAGCCCCATTTGCCAGCACTTGGCCCATATCCCTCCAAACCCTTACTATTCATTTACTTATCCAGATGCCTTTTTTAAATGCTGTAATTGTACCAGCCTCCTCCACTTTTTCTGGCAGCTCATTCCATACACTCATCACCCTCTGCATGAAAGAGATGCCCACTACACCACCAATTTTGGTGTCATCTGCAAATTTACTAACTATACAGTCTATGTTCTCATCCAGCTCATTTAAATAAATGACGAAAAATAGTGAACCCAGCACCGATCCTTGTGGCACTCCACTGGTCATAGGCCTCCAGTCTGAAAAGCAATGCTCCACCACCACCTTTTTGAGCCTTCTGTATCCAGATGGCTAGTTCTCCTTGTATTCCATGAGATCTAACCTTGATAACCAATCTCTCATGGCGAACTTTGCCATAAGCTTTTTCCTGATTCTCATTGTCTTCGTTGTTGCTAGGACTCCTTGATGCCTTACTCTGACAGATGCGGCTTTGATGCTGATCAGTTATTCTCTTGCCTTGTGTCTTTTTTTTTGGCCAGGTTTGGAATGAGATGGTATGTAGTAGGGTCAGGAGCCATATCGCTCTGATTGAAACTTGGTGAGTGTAGATGAACAGGTTATTCCAGTGTAAAGGCCATTAGAAAGAACTAATGACCCCTTGCAACAGTTTGCTGATTGAGAGTAGACTGGGGCGGTAATTTGGCTGAGTTGGACGTGTCCTACTTTTTGTGTCCAGGACATACCTGGGCAAATTTCTCTATTGGCAGTGAAATGCCAATGTTGTAGATGTATTGAAACAACTTGATCAGAGGAATATCCCTAATTCTAGAGCACAAGCCTTCAGTTGGGATTGTTGTGATGTTGTCAGAGCCCTTAGACTTTCCAAAGTCCAGTGCAATTAGCCACTTATTATTGGTGTGAATTGAATTACCATCTGGCTGTCCATGCTGCACTCGACACACACACACACACACACACACACACACACACACACACACACACACACACACACACACACCCCCTACCCTATTTAAAGAGAAAACTCCAAAATGGTAGGGAGAAAAAAGGAAACTGGAAATAAACAGGAATGGAGGAGCTCTAGTTGGAGTGTCCTGTTTATTTTCCAAAATAGCTTTTCAGTCGTGACAATAACCACCGTTACTCGATACAGTTTTCTCCAATCCTGAACAGCAAACGGTAGAAAATTGGGAAAGTACTATTTAGCGTAGAGATGGTCAGTTCTGAAGGGCTGAACCCAGTCAGTAAGGACAAACTTTGTTTTCAGTGAAAGCAGGCTTGGAACTGGATAATACGATTGGAGAACTAAAGAGAAAATGAGAAGGTTTTATGCAGCAAGTTATTGTAATCTTTTAATGTGCTTCCTGAAAGGATGGTGGAAGCAGATTGAATAGTCACTTTAATGAGTTACATAACCTGAAAGAAGAAAATGTACAGGGCAATGGTGAACAAGCAGCATAGCACACCTGAGTGATCTATTAGAACATAGAACTTTTCAGCACAGTACAGGTCCTTTGGCCCTCGATGTTGCACCGACCCGTGAAACCACTCTGAAGCCCATCTAATGTACAATAGTCTATTTTCATCCATATATCTGTCCAATGGCCATTTAAATGCACTTACAGTTGGTGCTATTTTAAAGTAGTAGTTAACTACTTTAACTAATTTGTGGTGAATGATTGCTAACTTGGCTCCCTTTTGATATCTGTGAGACCTTTTCACTTTGGATGTTTTTTTTAAAAATCATGTGAAGTCATTTTGAGGAAGTTGCAACAAAATCAGGAATCCCATAACACAGAAGATGGTTCCTACAATTGGTGATTGGGCTGAGCTTGGGAAGACTCTAGGTCTCTCTGAGCCTCTCCTACAAATTCTGAATGAAGTGAACTGTGAGCGATGTTTATAATTATGTGTTTCGTCTCCTTTTCTTTCCTGCAGTTGGTGTGATCCGCTGTCCAGTTTGCCATCAGGAATGCAGGCAGCCAGATATCATCGACAACTATTTTGTCAAGGACACGACTGAAGTGCCCAGCAGCACAGATGAGAAATTCAACCAGGTGAGAGGTGCTTGTGTTTGAGTGGAGTGTAATCTGTGTTAAACAGGACTGGTGCTTGATGCCTGGTCAGTTGGAGTAGTTGCAAAATACTGAGTTTGTTTCACCATTATCTGTTATATGACTTGGATGCTCATCGACTCCATCCTCAGTGACATGGGCTCAGGCCACTGACTCCATTCTGGACAATTGTATGTGCTGTTGAGGTTTTTTTTTAAGGAATGGAAACTATAAAAGTGCTACCTGGAATGATACAGTAGGTAAGGGGAAGGAATGTGGTGCTCTCCACATTTGGGGCCTTTCAGTTTATGAACCTGGTGTGTTGCCTCTGGGAGACTACAAATGAGACTGGCAGCAGAGTCATTTGCTCGTTGGATGCTGCCTGAACTGCTGTGCTCTTCCAGCACCACTCATCCAGTATTTGATTTTCAGCATCTGCAGTCATTGTTTTTACCTCATTTGAACTGTAACCCTAACCCTATCATGGGTATCCAGCAGAGATGTCAAATGGCCACACACGCACACGCAATAGTGATAAAGGATAAACAGTGTGTCCTAGGACCAGGCACCTGACATCATTTTTAATCATTGCACATCCATTCCTTTTAGTTTTATTTGACTTGTAACTTGATGCTTTTACAAGCGACTGCTAAAACAGCCTCCACCAATTTCTGCCCTTTCCTCCTTCCAACTCTCCAATGAAGAGATTGTAATCTTGCTATATTATAGTTCTGTTGACTGTCGTCCTCTCTCTCTTGTTTCTTAGCCTAAGCAGTGAATGCTGGCTCTGTATGGAGTAGCAAACGGGCAGATTTTGACCTGACCATGCAGAGATAACCAGCAGTGGTCTGGATTCAGAAAGGGCCACTTTCTTGAGGCAGCCATAGAACACTTGCTGGGACCAGTAGACTCAGTACAGGCTGTGTACTCTGATGAATAAATTTGTGTGTATACAGCATGGTTCAACTGCCTTCCGTGTGGTAATTCTGAAATTTACAGCTGCCAACTTGTATAGAGCAAAGACAAATAGTGTGAGAAATGAATAGATCTCCATTAATAATATTGTTTGGGGGATTAATGTTACCCTTGATGCCGGAGAGATTTCCGCTACTATGTGAGCTCAGTTCTACTCACTTGTGAGAGCAGGCATCAGTCCTGTACATAATGTCAGACTAGGTTGTGTGCTCCAGTCTGAGTCCGAAGGTTGTGGGTTCAATTCTAACATGCACTCATCGTTTGTTCAAGTATGGTTTCTTTGCAGTTGATAAGAATTAGTTGTGAACCTTTTATAGGTGGCCTTTGTTTTCCTGGTCATTTCCATAGATTCAAAGATTTCTGTTTTAAGGACAGTTTGGGGGAGGTTAATGACATTTTTGCACCTGTCTTCTGAAGTGGCCCAGTAAACCATGAGGTGGTACTATTACACCTTATTCCTTGTGGGGGGGGGGGGGGGTAATTCTCTGGAAATTGAGCTCTGCTATTCCTGGAGTCATCACAAAAGTTGAAGGATTTTTAAAAGAAAAACACAAATATCCAAAAAAAAATCTAAATTTAGGATCCAGGTTAGTAGAAAGATTTTGACAGGTTTTAGTTCTTTATCAAGAAATCACTACTTATTGGTAGTCAGTAGATTCTAGCCATGGGTAGAGCATTAAGCGAAGTAAATTCTATAAATTAATGTTCTAAATCTCTGCAAACCTTCCGCCTACACGTGTAGACAGATAGAAAGTGGGGCAATGGCCTAGTGGTATTATTGTTAGACTGTTAATGCAGAAGCTGAAAATGTGTTGCTGGAGAAGCACAGCAGGTCAGGTAGCATCCAAGGAGCAGGAGAATTGACGTTTTGGGCATGAGCCCTTCAGTCCTTCCTGAAGAAGGGCTCATGCCCAAAACGTCAATTCTCCTGCTCCTTGGATGCTGCCTGACCTGCTGCGCTTTTCCAGCAACACATTTTCAGCTCTGATCTCCAGCATCTGCAGTCCTCACTTTCTCATAGATGCTAATCCAGAAGCTCAGTTAGTATTCTGGAGACCCAGGATAACATCCCTCCATGGCAGATAGTGGAATCCAAATTTGACAAAGAATCATCTGGAATTAAGGATCTAATTGTGTCTGAAATGATAGTCAGAAAAACCCATCTGGTGCATTAATGCACTTTTTTAGGAAGGAAATCTGCCATCCATATTTGGTCTGGACTACGTGTGGCTTCAGACCCATAGCAATGTGGTTGACTCTTAACTGCCTTCTGGGCAATTTAAGGATGGGCAATAAATGTTTTTCCTCGTCAGAGATGCCCACACCCTGGAAGTAAATAACACAAGTAGGGAGGGGAAATTGGGCAAATGGTGCTGTTCTGTGTTCACAAAGCGAAATTGCAGTTGGTGGTGTTCCATTGTATCTATTGCTGTTGCCCTTTTAGTTTGTAGAGTTCAGTGGTTTGGAAGCTGCTGTTTCAGGCGCAGTGGCGAGTAGCAGCAGTATATCACATTGGGGTTGACCATGTGCACCTTCTATGTGCTATGGGATGCTTATTAAAAGCAGAACTTGTATGTTTGCATCATTAACTTATTTGGCAGCCAGTAAGTCAAGTGGAAGGTGTGCATTGAAACCCACTTTTGCAGCTTGAAGGGGTGGAGAGCATTTGAAATCTGTTGCTATTGTACATCACAGCAAATCATTGCCACAGATCTTGATGTTCAAGTATGTAAAATCTTGGTCAGCATTTAATATTGGGAGCGGTTAGTTCATTATATGTGGGAGTTGCATTGAAACCTAAATAGTGTTCATGAGCATGTTAGGGCAATTAATCTGAACCACTGCTTCATTGGGAGAATTCTTCATGCTGTCTGTTGGCTGGAAGGACAAGTGTTTGTTTGAATTCCGGAAACTCCTTGTTCCATCTATTGCTCTCTGCTGTGTTTAAGAGCAGAGTTTCTGGTTTGTATCCTGGAATGTAGGGTTAAGGATATTCCAAATGATATAAATCTTCAGGATCAGATGTTAATTGATGACCTAGGTGCATACTGTGCATTAAATATTGGTGTGAGGGACAGAAATATATTCTCCAGGGTACCTCCTGTTTTCCAGAAACATTGCAGGCACCATTTTTGCAACCAGTAGGTTTTAAAAAAACTATCCTAATGACTTGATGTTTGTCTCGTTCTTCTCTTCTTGAATGGCAGATCAGGCTTAACTGAATTGGACTTTTTATGTAAAGACGGGCTACAAGAGCAGGTCAGAAGCTAGGAATATTGCAGCAAGCAACTCCCCTCCTGACTCCCCAAAGCCTGTCCATCACCTACAAGGCACAAGTCAGGAGTGTGTTGAAATACTCCCTACTTGCCTGAATGGGTGCAGCTCCAACAACATTCAAAAAGCTTGACATCATACAGGACAGCGTAGCCTGCTTGATTAGCACAACATCTACAAACCTCCACCACTAATGCTCAGTAGCGATTGTGGATACTATCTCCAAGATGCACTGCAGAAATTTACCAAGGCTGTTTAGACAGGACCTTCCAAATGCACAATCACTTCTGTCTGGAAGGATAAGGGCAGCAGATACTTGGGAACATCACCATCTGCAAGTTACCCTCCAAGCTACTACTACCATCCTGACTTAGAAATAATCACTGTTCCTTCACTGTCGAGTCAAAATCCTGGAATACTCTCCTCAGCATTGCATGTGTGTACACGCATCTACTTCAAAAGATTACACCGTTCAAGAAAAAAGCTCATCAAAACCTTCAAGATCAGTTTGGGATGGGCAATAAATGTTGGTCCAACAGTCATGCCTGCATTCCTTGAACGATTATACTTTTAAAAAAAAACTCCTACACCCATTTCTTGTGTTCATACACAAGACCCTAATTAAAGAATGGTCTGACTGTGGATGACCAACCATCAGATAGAGATACCAAACAAGAGTGGCTCATGACAAGGAAGAAGCCATATGTAGTAGGGTAAACTCTCTGATCCAACCTCAACTCAATAAGTTAGTCAAGGCTAAGCACAGTTAAGAGTTGTGAAGCATTGACTGTGTGCAGTTTCATGGGCTTTTTTTCCCCCCATGGATCAAGTAGGTCTATGAGGACACTTAATGGAGGCTTTTTTTTTGGCTTGTTTGGGTGCCTTGTTTGTGGAAGATTGTATCTTCAGTTGAGTCAGTAACAAGTCATCAGTCTCTCTCTAAGTGAGGAGAAAAATTGATAGAAATTTATTACAGTGTTGAATGTTTAGCCAGAGGGAGTAATTGAGGAGGAACTGTATCATTCAAGGTGCAATCTTGAAGTAACTGGAGAGAAAGTTAGTAGAGTTATTGGGAGAACATGGGATACCAGCCAGTCCAGTGTAGACAGAATAGTCTCTAACTCTGAAGCAAATAACATTTCTTCATTCTGTGATGTTGCGTCCTCAGTATAGCTAGCTGTTCATGGTGTAAGACTTATCTGGTAGATTTGTTGTCGCCATCCTCTTTGGTGATGGGGACTTTGAAGGCCCCTGTTTAGGTTAGTGGGGTGAAGGGAAGCCACCTGTTTGTCTAATGAGAAGAGGCTCCTGTTCTGAATATCTGAGAAGGATTGGTTCACTATGCGGTTAGAGGTAATAAGGAGCAAGGAGATGGGACGGATGGCAGTTTCAGGAAAGTGGAGACACTGCAGGTATAGTCAGGTAGATGGCTGACTGCTAGCAATGGTAAAGAAGTAGCTACGTAGTTCAGGAGTCTCCTGTGGCCATCCCCATTATCAAACAGGTATGCTATTCAGCCTCTCTGGATTGTAGGGCTGACAGCCAGATTTCTGGTATGTGACTACTGTAATGAGGGATATGTCAAGTTCCAAGCGATCGACTGTAATAAGGGGCTGTCTAGTCTGGGGCATGGATGGATGTTTCTTTGGTTGTCAGCGAGACATCAGAGTGATGTGTTGCCTCATTGGTACCAGGGTCAACACTGTCTTTGAGAGGGTGCAGAATATTCTGAAAGGGGAGTGATCAGCAGGAGATTGCTGTGCATGTTGGTACCGGTAACATAGATAGGGGAAGGGATGATGTTCTGCAAAGGGGCTATAGGCAGGAGGTTTAAAATTAGGTCCTCGAGGGTTGTAATATCTGGAGTACTACCAGTGTGCGTGCTAGTGAGCAGGTATAGGAGGATAGAGCAGATAATTGCGTGGCTGAGGAGCTGGTGCAGGGGACAAGGATTCATGTCCAAAAAAGAGAAACCTTTCTATTCTTGAAGAGATCCCAAATGACCTCTATAAGAACAATGGGTTCCAACTGAATTGGAAGGGGACTAATATCCTTGTACTAGTGTTACTCGTGAAGCATTAAACTAGTAAGGGGTGAGGTGGGAACCAAAGCGATTAATGAGCAAAGACGAAAGACCGAGGCCAGCATAGAAGATAAGGAGAGTAAATCTAAATCTAATCGTTAATGCAGACACGAGGTAACCCTGATAACTTAAATGGCATTTACTTCAGTGCAAGAGGCCTGACAGGTAAAGCAGCTGAACATGGGGCGTGGTTAGCCCCATCCCATGTTCCTATCATAGCTATTACAGAAATATGGCTCAAGGATGGACAGGACTGGCAGATTAATTTTTTAGGGTAAAAAAGGGTGATAGAGGACTTGGAGGATATTCCTGGGAGAACATCCAATGAAGTTATATGGGTGGAACTTAAAAATAAGCGAGAGATGGAGATCTTTGGTATCTGTAATGATTATATGGTTGTAACGGTAGGGGATTTTAAATATCCAAACATAGTCACAAGTCTATCATTGTGTAAAGGGTTGGGTGTACTTGGATTTTCTTATTCAATATGCAGATTAACCGACGAGAGAAGGAGCAATATTTGACCACTGGTTGGGAGATGAGGCAGGGCAAGTAATTGAGGTGTTAATAAGGGAAGCACTTTGGGGCAGATAATAATTCTGTTAGTTTCAAAATAGTTACGGAAAAGGATAGAACTGATCAAAAAGTTAACATTCTAAATTGGAGGAAGGCCAAATTTGACAAGAACTTTGAAAAGTTGATTGTTGGAGGCCATTCACTGGTAAATGGATGGTTGAGAAGTGGGAGGCCTTTAAGAATGAGTTCAGGACAGTATGTTCCTGTTAGTGTGAAGGCCAAGGCAAGTAGGTGTAGGGAATGCTGGATGACCGGAAAAATTGAG
Source organism: Chiloscyllium punctatum (assembly GCF_047496795.1). Lineage (NCBI taxonomy): Eukaryota > Metazoa > Chordata > Chondrichthyes > Orectolobiformes > Hemiscylliidae > Chiloscyllium > Chiloscyllium punctatum. The sequence continues at coordinate 63,047,349 of NC_092770.1, read as the reverse complement.
GCTCTGGTCAAGATGAAGGAAGAGACACTAATCTGGTATAGACAGCTGGGCTTGAGTGATACCCTAGAAGAGTACAGGTAGGAATATAATAGAGGAAAATCAGAAGGGCAAAAATGGGGATATAAGATAGTTTTGGCAAATAAGAATAAGGAGGATCCAATGTGATTCTATAAATACATTGAAGGCGAAAGAGTAACTCGGGAGAGAATGGGACCCCCTTTAAAGATCAATGTATCCATCCATGTGGAACAGCAGGAAATGGGTGAGATATTAAATGAGTATTTTGCATCAATATTTACTGTGAAGAAGGACATGGGAGCTAGAGAACTTGAAGTGAATAGTGATGTCTTGAAAAGTATCCATCATTCAGAAGAGGTGGTATTGGAGGTCTTACAATACATAAAGGTAGATAAACCACTGGAACCTGATCAGGCATTTCCCACAACTTTGTGGGGAGGTAGGGAAGAGATTGCTGGGCCCTTTGCTGAGATATCTCTATTATTGAGAGCCACTGGTGAGGTGCTAGAATACTGGAGGTTGGCTAATGTGGTGCCATTATTTAAGAATGGCTGTAAGGAAAAGCCAGGGAGCTTTAGACCACTGAGCCTTAGGTCAATGGTGGGTAAGTTGTTGGAGGGGTTTCTGAGGGACAAGATTTATATGTATTTGGAAAGGCAAGGACTGATTAGAGATAGTCAGTGTGACTTTGTGTGTGTGAAATTGTCTCACTAACTTGATTGAGTTTTGTGAAGAGGTAATGAAGAGAATTGATGATGGCAGAATGGTTGATGTCTATATAGGTAAAAGATGAAAGAACTGCATATGCTGTAAATCGGAAACAAAAGCAAATTGCTGGAAAAGCTCAGGTCTGGCAGCATCTGTGGAGAGAAATCGGAGTTAACATTTCAGGTCAAGTGACTGTTCCTGAGAACTAAGTTCTGAGGAAAGGTCATTTGACCTGAAAAGTTAACTCTGATTTCTCTCGACAGATGCTGTCAGACCTGCTGAGCTTTTCCAATAATTTCTGTTCTTGTTCTCTAAACGAACTTCACTTGTCGTCCTGTTTTTTTTCCCTCCTTCGAAGCAAACTCTAAGACAGTAGTTTTCCCACCTCCATCTTTTTTCCAGGCCCTGGAGGGAGAGAGAATGAGCGCTGATGTGCACAGAGACATGAGTTCACGGTCTTCTCTAAAACAGCTGTTTCTCAATGAACTATTTAGTCATTTCACAGGGAGGAGCATCCAGATGAGGCAATGTACATATTAATGGAGTGACTGTTACAATCAGTGAGTGTCATTAGCAGAGACCAAGCCTTTTACTGTTATACAATGAATGTTCTTAACCTTGTTAACTGGATTCATACAATGGATACATTTCCCCTTTGATCTTGCATACTGAATGCTTCCAATACTGTTAGATGGCTGTACGTAATGAATGCTTTTCCACTTTGTTAACCCATTATCCTTGCCTCTAGCACCCCATTGTTAACTAAGTTCTTATCTGATCTGAGTCATGTTCAACTGAACCTCTTGTTTCACAAAACTCAACCTAACACTTTTCCCTGCATGCTTATACCCTATACACATTCTCACACTGAAGCATTTAACAAGGGTTCTGTTGTGGACCAGACCAAACCTCTTCAAAATACTTCAAGAAGCTAATCTGGACATACACTTATCTTTCAAATAATAAAAAAGTTAAAGGTCTTGTGTTCCGGATGCAATGTGATTGGTCAAACTGCTCGGTGTTGAGCTGAACAGACTTTTTATTCATTTGTTATAGTTAAAATACGACGAGAGAGAAAAACATTTGGAATACCTTTCTTGGAAGAACCTAACAGAATAATAGATAATTTAACTACTAAACAGTAACTGTTCCAATTTAGTAACACCCTTGGTAAAAGCCAAATTCAGTAAAATAGATAGTGTCACAGGCAGTTCTTCAGTCCAAGAGGAAAGATATCGAGAAAACACTTGAGAGGGAGTAGCAGGGAGAGATATACTGCAACTTCCAAACCCAGCTTTAAGACCAGCAACAGCTGCCATGGAAAAACTAAAACTATGAAACTACTGGTATTGTGGGAGCTTGACCCCACCCATTCAGGTTGCGTCTGTAGGGGAAAAAGAGGCCTCTGTGCTTATTATATGGGCTTTGAAGCAGACCAATCACCACCTCTGATCTCAACCTTTTCTTCATTTTTCGAAAAAAATGACAAAATACACCTCTTAAAGCTATAGGGTTGTCACAGTTCCACATGGTATACTGCTCAATAAGGTTAGATCACAGGTTCCGGGGGCGCTAGTCAATTGGATATAGTTGGCTTGAAGGTAGGAGACAGAGGGTGATGGTGGTGAGCTTTTCCTTTTTGGACTGGAGGCCTGTGACCACCAGTGTGCCACAAGGATTTGTGGTGGGTACACTGCTTTTCTTCATTTGTCTAAACTATTTGGATGTGAATATAGGAGGTACGGTCAGTGCATTTGCAGATGGCATTAAAATAGGCTGTGTAATGGGCAGTGAAGAAGATTATCCCAGAGTACAGTGGGAACTTGATCAGATGGGCCAATGAGCCCATGAGTGGCAGATGGAGTTTAATTTATATAAGGGTGAGGAATTGCATTTTGATAAGGCACACCAGAGCAGGACTTATATAGTTAATGTTAGGGCACTGGGGAGTGTTGCCAAACAAAGTGACGGAGGGGTACAGGTGCATAGTTCCTTGATAGTGGAGTCACCGGTAGATAGGGTGATGTTTGGCATGCTTACCTTCAGTGGTCAGAACACTTGAGAATAGGAGTTCCGATGTCATGTTGAAGCTTAACAGGAAGTAAAGCCACTTTTACAATACTGCATGCAATTCCCTCCTATAAGAAGGATGTTGTTAAACTTGAGAGGGGTGTGGAAAAGATTAGCAAGGCTGTTGCTGGAACTGGAGGGTTTGAGCTAGCGTGGAGGGTGAATAGTCATAGAGATATACAACATGGAAACAGACCCTCCGGTCCAACTTGTCCATGTCGCCCAGATATTCTAGTCTAATCTAGTCCCATTTGCCAGCACTTGGTCCATATCCCTCCAAACGCTTCCTATTCATCTACTATCCAGATGCCTTTTAAATTCTGTAATTGTATCAGCTTCCACCACTTCCTCTGGCAGTTCATTCCATACACACACCACCCTCTGTGGAAAAAGTTGCTCTCATGTTCCTTTTATATCTTTCCCCTCTCACCTTAAAGCTAGGCCCTCTAGTTCTGGACTCTCCCACCTCCGGGAAAAGACCTTGTCTGTTTATCCTATCCATGCCCCTCGTGGGCGGCACGGTAGCGCAATGGTTAGCACTGCTGCCTCATAGTGCCAGGGACCTGTGTTTGATTCTGGCCTCTGGCGACTGTCTGTATGGAGTTTGCACATTCTCCCTGTATCTGCATGGGTTTCGTCTGGGTGCTCCAGTTTCCTCCCACAATCCAAAGATGTGCAGGTTAGATGAATTGGCCATGCTAAATTGCCCATAGTGTTAGGTGCATTAGTCAGGGGTATACGTCAGGTCTGGGTGGGTTACTCTTTGGACGGTCAGTGTAACTTTGGAAACAGGCCCTTCAGCCCAACATACTGTAGGGAATCTAATCTAATCATGATTTTATAAACCTCTATAAGTTCACCCTTAGCCTGCGCTCCAGTGAAAATAATTCCAGCCTATTCAGCCTCTCCTTTTATAACTCAAATCCTCCAACCCTGGCAACATCCTTGTAAACCTTTACTGATCTCTTTAAAGTTTCATGACATTCTTCCTATAGCAGGGAGACCAGAATTGTGCATAATATTCCAAAAGCAGCCTAATCAATGTCCTGTACAGCCACAACATGACCTCCCAACTCCTGTACTCAATACTCTGTCCAATAAAGGAAAGCATACTAAACGCCGCCTTCACTCTCCTATCTACCTGCGACTCTCCTGTCAAGGCTGGGGCTTTTATTCCCTGAATCATCAGAGGCTGAGGGATTATCTAGAGGCTTAAAATTATACGGGTCATGGATGGGCTGAATAGCCAAGGTCTTTTTCCTTTGGGTGGGGGAGTCCAAAACTAAAGGACAATGGTTTAAGGTGAGGGGAGAAAAAATTAAAAAGGGACCTGAGGGGCAACCTTTTCAAGTAGAGGGTGGTGCGTGTATGGAATGAGCTGCCAGAGGAAGTGGTGGAGGCTGGTACAGTTACAATATTTGGAAGGTATTTGGATGGGAATATGAATAGGAAGGCTTAGAGGGATATGGGCCAAGTGCTGGCAAATGGGGCTGGTTCAGATTGGGATGTGTGGTTAGTGTGGATGAGTTGGACTGAAGGGTGTTTCCATACTATATGACTATATCATTTGAGTTTGGATTTCAAGCTAGTGATATGATATTGATTGATTATTTGTGTGAAGAGTTCTAACAAAAAAAAGTCGTGTCTTTCCAGCAATGTGACCTAATCCACTATCCCTTAATCAGGTGACTGCAATACTCCCTGCATTATTAATGAAAGATTTTGTTTATACTGTACTGTGGAGTTTGTGACACGGAATGAACATTGAAAACCATTAGCTTTCTCTTTGAAATTAATCCATGATTATTTTAGTTTGGAAAAACCGAGAACTTTGAAGATTTCGGTGCAGTTTTGGAAGAGACCTGACTGAAGTCTGAAGCAAGGAGTACAGGACAGACCAGGGAAAGCTCAGACCACTTGGTGTAAAACATTTTCAGCTTGTGAAACCTTCAGACCCAAGAGTGTTTGGTTAGAAATTGGCAGATTATTTATTTAAAAGTTACTGTAGGGAATCTAATCTATGGAAACAGGCCCTTCTGCCCAACAAGGCCACACCAGCCCTCTGAAGACTAACCCACCCAGACCCATTCCCCCACTCTATATTTACCTCTGACTAATGCACCTAACACTATGGGCAATTTTGGCATGACCAATTCACCTAACCTGCACATCTTTGGATTGTGGGAGGAAACTGGAGCACCCGGAGGAAACCCACCCAGAATGTGCCAATCCACACGTAGTTGCCAGAGGTGGGAATCAAACCCAGGTCCCTGGTGCTGTGAGGTAGCAATGTTAACCACTGAGCCACTGTGCTGTCCACTGTCTTTTCAGTTCTGTGTGTATTCATGCCAGGAGGCTTTGCAGTCGAGAGGACAGAAGTAAGGCACAGCAATTAAGCCAAACTTAAATGATATGGTAGGGTGATTTCTCTTGATTGAAACTCCATAAAGCAATGGTTGGGGAAAGGGCAAGATGTTTTGATTTTTGATTTTGGCTTTTAAGATCTTTCAGACTAGTTTTGATTTGTGATTTTTTTTTCTTTGAGTGAGGCAATTTTGTTTTCTTGTTCAGGACAATCTGCAGCCACGTTTATGTTTCAGTGAATGATCATTATGTTAAAATTAAAAAAAAATCATATTCAAGCCAGATTTCATTCCGGCATCTGGTTTTGTCTGGTAGTAACATAACTAGGACCATAACACATGGGTATGCTGATATTACTGAGACTGGAGGAAATCTCTTAACTGAAAACAACAAGCGCTGGAGATCACAGCGGGTCAGGCAGCATTCATGGAGAGACAGCAAGCTGATCTTTTGAGTCTAGATCACTCTTCATCAGAGCTGAGGTAAAGTGTGGAGGAGGCGCATTTATGCTATAGTGGAGGAGATTGGAGTGAGGGGGAGAAAGGGTGTTGATAATTCTGATTTAAGTGATCTGAATGTGAGGCTGGCAGAACAATGGTGTGTCTAACAGCCAGATTGGAAAGGACACAGTCCCACTGGGGTGGGGGGAGGGGAGACCAGCTAAAGGGAAGGAATGGGAGTCTGCTCACAATTTGGAGATGTTGAACTCCATATTAAGTACAGAAGTACCTAACCTGAAGATGAGATCTTGTTCCTTTAGTTTGCACTGTGATTCACTGGAGCACTGTAACATGCCAAGGGCAGATATGTGGGCAGGATGCTGTGTTAAAATGACTGACTGGCCACGGGAAGGTCGGGGTCATGCTTGCGCACGGACTGGAGGTGTTCTGTAAAGTGTCCTCCAATTTTGCATTTGGTTTCTCCAGTGTAGAGTAGGCCACATTGGGTGCAGCGAATACAAACAAGATTGGAGGAGATACAGGTGAAATGTTGCTTCACCTCAAGACTGTTTAGGTCTTTTTAAATGGTGAGCAGGGGGGAGTTGAAGGGGCAGACTTTGCACCTTCTGTGGTTACATGGGAAGGTGCCCTGGGAAGGGGGAGGTGGTGATGTTAGATGTCTCTTTAATGTTAGTTCTTTCTCCTTTTTTGAGAGACAAAGCTACTCAACTGTCTTAAGTCGTGTAATATCATTGTTGTTGGGCAGTACTTCATGCACTCCTCAACATGAACTCTTTCAGACCCTGACACAACAAGAAACCCAAACACACTGAAGTCACCATGGCTCATCCATTGTTGCGTCTGTAGCTCAAGTATGCAAGGTGGTACATATAGTCTGTATGGATTTCAGTAAGCCTTTGGAAGGTTAGATCGCATGGAATCCAGGGAGAGCTGGAAAATTGGCTTGATGATAGGAAGCAAAGGGTAATGATGGAAGGATATTTGTCAGACTGGACGCCTGTGACTAGTGGAGTACTTCAGGGTTCAATGTTGGGCCCCTTGCTGTTTGTTATCTATATCAGTAATTTGGATGTACAAGGTATGATTTAGTAAATTTGCTGATTAAACTCAAATAGGCATTTCATGGACAGTGAGGAAAGTTATCAGAAATTGTAACCGGACCTTGATCAGCTGGGGAATTGGACCGAGAAATGGCAAATTGAGATTAATTTGAGGTCTTGCATTTTGGGAAGTCAAATCAAGGTAGGAGTTTCATGGTGAGTGGGAGGGTCTTAAGGAGTGTAGTGGAACAGAGGGACCTTGGAGTTCAGGTGAACAGTTCTCTGAAAGTGGAGTCAGAGGTAGACAGGGCAGTGAAGAAAGCTTTTGGCACACTGGCCTTCAGTCAGGGCATTGAGTATAGAAATTGGGAAGTTAAGTTGCTGTTATACAGGACATTAGTGAGGCTGCACTTGGAGTATTGTGCTCAGTTTTGGTCACCTTGTTACAGGAAGGATGTTATTAAACCAGAAAGAGTGCAGAAGAAATTTACAAGGATGTTGCTAGTCTGAGTTCTAGCGAGAGATTGGACAAGCTAGGACTTCTTTTCTTTGGAGCATAGGGGACTGACTGGGTGGGGGGGTAGGTAGAAATCTTTTAGAAGTATATAAGATCATGAGAGGCATGGAATGGGTGAATGCACTCAGTCTTTTTCCCAGGGTTGGGGAATTGAAGACTGGAGGGCACCAGTTTAAGGTTAGAGGGGAAAGAATAAAAGGGAACCTGGGGGGCACCTTTTTTACACAGGGTGGTATGTATATGAAATGAGCTACCAGTGGGTGTATTAACAACATTTAAAAGGCATTTGGACAAAGACGTGGATAGGAAAGGTTCCGAATGATATGGGTCAAGTGCAGGGAAATGGGATTCATGTGGACAGATGTTTTGGTCAGTTTGGGCCAGAGGGCCTGTCTCCATGCGGTAGGACTCTGATTCTAGCTATGCACAGTGTTGTACTGGCCTGGCATTTGGGATACGGGTTAGAAAGGAATAGAAGCTTGTTATGATAGCACTGCAGAGTTTTTCCTGATGGCCCAACTGCCAAGGTTTTTTACGTGGTCTGGTGTTCATTATTGGAATTTGTCGTGACCTGGTACACCATGACCCAAGAATGGTTAGGTGTTATAAAAACCAGAACAAATCTGCTTTGAGTAGTTGATCTATTAAAGTATCGTTGTCTTTGCAACTTGTTTTACAAGTCAGGTCTCTTGTATTAGAGATTGAGCTGAACCGAGAGGATGGTGTTGGAAAAGCACAGCGGGTCAGGCAGCATCTGAGGAGCAGGAGAATCAACATTTTGGGCATAAGCCCTGTGCTGTTCCATAGCTACCTTCATGAAGGAGCAGTGCTCCGAAAGCTAGTACTTTTGAATAAACCTGATGTTTTGTGATTTTTAACTTTTGTCCACCCCAGTCCAACACCGGCACCTCCACATAATGTCCAAAGATAGGCAGGTTAGGTGGATTGGGCTGGGGAATGCAAGGTTACAGGGATAGGCTAGGAGGTTGGGTCTGGGTGGGATGGTCTTCAGAGGGTCAGTGCAAGCTCAATGGGCTGAATGGCCTGCTTCCACACTGTAGGGATTCTGTGATCTTGACTGAATTGACTTACACAATGGGATCATTCAATCTGCTTCTAGCTTTTCAGGCAGCACATTCTGATCATCTTAATGACTCTGTTTGAAAGATGATTTTGGTAACTCAATCCTGTTTGTTGTAGTAATGGGGGTAATTTAGAGGGGGGGAGATCATGTTTTACTTTGAGATTTGACTCTATTGTAGTTCAGTTTGTTGAATATTGTTGTGGGTGTGGCATGGAAGGCACATCTACCTGTTGTGTAGCTGGGTAATGTTATACAACAATAGCTATACTGCACAGAAACAGACCTTATGGTCCAACTCATCCGTGCCTACCAGATATCCTAAATTTAATCAAGTCCCATTTGTCAACATTTGGTCCACATGCCTCTAAACCCTTCTGATTCAGGTAACCATCCAGATGCCTTTTAAATGTTGTAATTGTACCAGTCTCCTCCTCCACCTCTGGAAGCTCATTCCACACGTGCACACCACCCTCTGTGTGAAAAAGTTGCCTCTTAGGTCCCTTTTTAAATGTTTCTCCTCATCTTAAATCTATGCCCTCTAGTTTTGGACTCCCCTAAAATGGTAAAAGTCCTTGCTGTTCACCCCATCCATGCTCCTCATGATTTTATAAACCTCTACAAGGTTACCCCTCAGGCTCTGACGCTCCAGGGAAAACAGTCCCAGCCTAGTCAGCCTCTCCCTAATAGCTCAAGCCCTCCAACCCTGGTTTCACCCTAGTAAGTTATTTCTGAAACCCCATCAAGGCTAACAACATCTTTCCTGTATAACCTGGTGTTGTGATTTTTAATTTTTTCCTGTAGCAGGGAGGCCAGAGTTGACCATAGTGTTCCAATAGTGGCCTTGTCCAATGTTCTGTAGATCTGCAACATGATATTCCAACTCCTATACTCCATGTTTTGACCAATGAAGACAAGCGTGGCAAATGCTGCCTCTATGGTGTCTACTTGCGACTCCACTTTCAAGGAACTACACACCTATGTTCAGCAGCACTCCCCAGGGCCCTACCACAGGAAATTTGGCATGACAGCGAATACCCTTGCCAACTTTTATAGGTGTACTATCTACAGAATGCTCTCGATATATCACTACTTGGTATGACAACTGTACCATTCAAGATCGGAGACCGTTACAGAGAACGGTGAACTTGGCCTCCCATCTATAGAATCCGTGTACCAGGCCCACTGTCGAGGAAAGGCTGCCAGCATTCTCAAAGATCCATCCCAGCCTGGCAATGCTTTTCTACAACCTCTACCATCCGGGAGAAGGTACAGAAGCCTGAACAAACCGCACCAGCCGGTTTCACAACAGTTTCTACTCTACTGTTAGAATGTTGAAAGGACTCTCAAACTCTTAGCATTTGCTTGTACCTATGTTTTTTTGTTTTTGCCACTGTTTACCTATTTATTTTATTTATTTATCTATGCTACTTAACTCTGTGATCTACCTATATAGCTCGCAATACAAAGCTTTTCACTGTACTTCGATACATGTGGCAATAAATTAAATTCTATTAGCTGTAGAAGTCCTGCCTTGGTTTGCCGTACCAAAATGCAATACTGGGTGATCACTGTCCATGAGGGATATGTTCCAGGACTGATGGCGGATACCTGAACCAGATAGAAATGAATAATACATTTAAGTGGAAAATTTACCTCCTCGGCAGCCCCTGGTCCATGGTTCTGGAATGTTCCATGTAATATGTTCAGGCCATGGTAAACAGCGGGTAACTGAAACCGTGATAACTGGACCCATGGATACAGCAATCGCCCTGTACTTCACATTTGTCTAAATTAAACTCCATCTGTCACTCCTCAGCCCATTCATCCATCTGATCAAGGTCCATTGTATTTTGACAAAACCTCTTTCGTTGTCCACTACACAAATTTTGATGTCATCTGTAAACTTAGTAACCGTTCCTCTTATGTTGACATTTGAATTATTTTATATAAATGGCGAAAAGCAGTGGACACAGCACCGATCTTTGTGGTACACTGTTGGCCATGAGCCTCCAGTCTGAGAACAGCCCTGTACCACCACCCTCTGTCTCCTGCTGTCAAACAAATTTTGTATTCAATTGGCTAGCTCCCCCTGGATTTCTTATGATCTAATCTTACTAACCAGTCGACCATGTCGATTGTATTCTGGATTAGTGGTGCTGGAAGAGCACAGCAGTTGTATGCCGATTGTATGCCTATTCCCTAATATTCTTATTTCTATATTTTAAGTCTATTTTTAATTGATTTAATTTTGAAATTATATTGGAATCATGAGGATGGGGCAAGTTGCAAGTTATTGTGATTATAACCCCTAGTGTGGGAGGTGCAGAGGTATGGATTTTGCCTCATGGGTTGTGAGGAGAGAGAGCAATTACGTCAGGAAGGAGGGAAACTATGAAGGGGCATCAGCCTCCTACGCAGTCACTGGAAGAGGGAGACAGTTGCTACATCTGCCACTGGAGGTTTAGCGTCAATGAGGAATTTTTGTCTTCAGTTACCGAGGATAGACAAGCCAAGAAATTACTAGGCATTGTACAGTGATGAACCCACTCTGATCCTATTGTTGAAGTTCACTTCTGACAAAGGGTAATTGGACTTGTGATGTTAACTTTGCTTTCTCTCCATAGATGCTGCGAGACCTTCTGGGTTTCTCCAGCAATTTGTGTGTAATGTTCTGGGGGCATAAACATGGTAGATACCACCATGGTAGTTTTAAATGCAATGAATAAAATCTACAATTTAAATTTGGTCTCTTGTGACCATGAAATTGATTACATTTAAAAAAAAAATGTTTGTTCTTGTGTTTTTTTTTAAGCGAGGGCAATCCTACTTGACCTGGCCTTCATGTGACTCTGGACCATCAATGTGGTTGACCTCTTGTTGGGTCCCATAAGTCACTCAGCTCAATGGTAATTAAGAATGGTCAACAAAGGCAGGGCTTGCCAGTGATGAGCATGTTCCATGATAGAATAAATGAAAAGAAGGCAAGTTGGATAACTTGATCTTCCTTTGAGCACTCTGGATTGCTTTTGAGATGATTGCATGCTGTATAAATGTTCAACACACAAACCCGCAAATGTATGTTACAGTGGTGCTTACCAGGCCCTGTGTGTTGTTTACTTAATTGACTTGTGTTTTAATTATTCATTTGACCTGCATGGGCTACAGATACATACAAATCAGGAGCAGTAGACCATTCATCCCCTCAAGCCTGCTCCTCCATTCAGTATAATCATAGAATCCCAACAGTGCAGATGGAGGGGCCATTTGGCCCATCAGGTCTGCACCAATCCTCTGAGCATACCACCCAAATCCAACCCTTACACTATACCTGTAACTCTGCATCCAACATGGCTAATTCATCTAATCTAGGGACTATGGGGCAATTTATCATGGTCAGTCAATATAACCTGCAAATCTTTGGGCTGTGGGAGGAAACCACAGCACGTGGCAGAAATCTGTGCAGACACTGAGAACATGTAAACTTCACGTAGATAGACACCCAAGGCTAGAATTGAACCAGTGTCCCTGGTGCTCTGAGGCAGCTGTGCTGACCACTGTGGTCTCTGGCCTTTTTATTTCAGTGGTGGTTGAAACTCCTCTTTCATCCTCACCATCCACCAACTCTTCCCCACCCCCTGAAGAGGGAACATCCCTTCCACACCCACCTTGTCAAGGCTTTTACACACTTCAACCAAGTGTTCCCTCAATCTCTTCTAAATATCTTTGCACATGGTCTTCTATATATGATTGTACATGATCCTCATTGATATAAAAAACTGTTCTATATAATTATAGAGTCTGATAAAAGAATGTTGCCTACGTGAGTGAGAGACACTGTGGTACTGGGGATTGGCAGTCAACTTGACTGACCTGTGACCAGAGAAGGCAGGGGGATAATATATTAACTAACTGTCATATCCTTTCCTGATGATTATCCAGTAACCCTGTGGGAGGGTGTGGCTGTGGATGAAATAGAGTTGGTCTAGTTGTTGTGGTTCTGTTCGCCGAGCTGGGAATTTGTCTTGCAAACGTTTCGTCCCCTGTCTAGGTGACATCCTCAGTGCTTGGGAGCCTCCTGTGAAGCACTTCTGTGCTGTTTCCTCTGGCATTTATAGTGGCCTGTCTCTGCCGCTTCTGGTTGTCAGTTCCAGCTGTCCGCTGTAGTGGCCGGTATATTGGGTCCAGGTTGATGAGTTGGTCTAGATTCTGATGCCTTACACAACAGAAGAGTGACCCTAGTGGCCATTCTCAATTTTAGACACCAACAGGGGTGTATCCTTGACAAGTATGGTTCAGGACGTCACTTTGTGATGTTGAACTCTGCCGCAAAGAATTTTGTTTCCGCTGTTGAGTTGGTTACTTGCTGCGTTGCTACAAATGGAGCATCTTTTTGAAAACAAAAAAAAACCCTCCAGTATATCTATTGATGAGAGAAAGAGAGAGACTGAGCTGAGTGAATCATCTAGCAAAGTGTTTCACTGATTTTTGGGAAGTTTGAAAACTCCTTGTCACACAGCCCTTTTGCATGCTGTAACAGCAATGTCTGCACTTAATGAAGCAAGGCTTTGAAGCCTCAAGTTCCTGGCAGGCACTAAGCTTCTATGTAGCTCATTTTCAATTTCCCCACATTCACTTTCCCCTCATTCACGTAATTGAATACATTAGTTGGGAGGTAATGTTGGTCAGTTGCCATCAACTTCATGAGCAGACAGGGATTCTGTTGAAAAACCATGGTTATCCATGTTTCATTTGAAAACGTAAAGCCCTTCCCGATTTCAGAAGGGTGAGGCTTTTTCTCTCTCTGATCCTGGCAAATCTCTGCTGTGTTTCCTTTTTGCTGCTATGATGGGAGCATTATGTTGTGTTTATTGTGATCAGAATGGGTTGATGTTTTTGTTATGTTGGCTTCTTTCTAGTAATGTAGCTGGAAAATGAGAGTTCTCATCTTGCTTTTGAATGGAACAGATGCATCTACACTACTCCCTAAAGTCCTAGTAATCAATCCCGACCAAATGTTGTTGTACTTGTTGTTGGCACGCGATGTGCCCACACGTTATCTAAGATCAGTGTGATTTCTGTCGATTACTCTACAGTGTTTGTGGTGTTTCTTCTGTAGCCACAGATCACTACACATAAACACAAGGTCAAGCATGATTGGCTACTCAGGCCACCCTTACCCAGTACCACACACTGTTAGAAATGGCAAATGCCATTAAACACCAGTAGTCATCATCTGGCAAAGTACCACACGTTTTCTGTGTCCGATGTTCAGTAGCAGGAGCCTGTTTTTCACAGGGACTTTGAGAGCCTTTGAGATTTGAGGCCCCCCCCTCAGCCCCGGTGGCTTCAACTGCACCCAGAATGTTTTTGGAACAATACAGGAAAAGGGAGAGCAAGAGGAGGTGACTGTTGAGAATTTAAATTACAGTTGATAGGCCTTCTTTTTAAGGTTAAGGGATATGTTGAGGTTATGGAATCCAGGCAAGTAAATAATGACCATACAAGCCATGATCAGAGTGAATGTTGGATCAGGGTTGAGAAGCTAAATGGTCTATTCGTATTCCTATGGCTTAAGCTTGAAACGTCCTGCTCCTCGGATGCTGCCTGACCTGGTATGATTTTCCAGCACCACACTCTCTACTCCAGCATCTGCAGTCCTCACTTTCTTCCCATATTCCTATGTCCCAACTGTGTAGAAAATAATTGTCAGCTGCAGATTTTCAACAAAAGTACATTGCCATAAAGTGAAAATGCATAGTGTGAGAGGAAGGTATGTTTGGGGAAAGCTACATTTCCTTGCTGAATATGTGAATTGCAACAGAAGTATGGTTTAGTTTGGTTATGTCCTGTTTGTTGGGGAGGGTGGAAGATATAATCGAACACTGCCATTCTGATCTCTACTCCCAATATTGAATCCATTATTTCATATTTCTGTTTTAGAGTAAGTGGGAATGAGAATTTGGCTATTTTACTTCCGTTGTTCATTGAGCAACTTGTGTTGGGAAGAATTTTAACTTTTTACTAGTTTCTAGTCCCTGTGTTTTAGTTTGTGGTCAAATGCTGTCATTCATTCACCTGGTTTTTGCTAATCTGGGAAGACTTAACCTTACATTTTGTTTTCCTTTGTGTATGGTTTTAAAGGGAAGCAAAAGAAAAGAATTTGCTTCCAGGAGTAGAATGTGAAGTCTGCCATGTCCACACCTTATGGGCCTATCAACATCTACTTACCTATCAGCAATGTGGTTCAAACCAGAGGGGGCCATTTGGGATTTGCACTGTGGTTTTTTTTTGTCATGCATTGTTTGAAGGGCTTTTGCCTGAAACGTCGATTTCAAAGCTACTTGGATGCTGCCTGAACTGCTGTGCTCTTCCAGCACCACTAATCCAGAAATTATTTATAATGGGTCATGCGATACCATTTCAGTTTTCCCCCTTGTCTACTCTTTCCATTGATCAAATGGGTTTCAATTACATGATAGGCCTGCATCCATTGATCCAATTGCCTGTAATTAACTGGGATGCTTTCATTGCTCAGTGCTACCTGTGGCCCTAATTGAAATATTTCACTTGTCTAAAGCTAAAATACAGTGCCTGTTTATTTATCTTGTGGCTGTAAATGCTGTCACGAGGTAGGACACGGATTGTACTGCGTTCCGTCCAGTGTATGAAGTAAGCAAATTGACAATGTGAGGCAGCTTTAACTACAGGGTGAACCGAATAGCTGTCAGCAGCCTGGATAGCTGATTCCTCCTGCAATATTTGTTTGAGTAGAAGTCAACGTTTTTTGTCGTTAATCATTCCTTCACACACTGCCTCTGCTGTTTCCCTCCAGTCCTGTCAATCATGTTCTGTCGTTTCTACTTCTTTCTTGTCATTTTGTTCTTTACGACAGCTTTTTCCAGATTAGAGATCATTACAATCCAGAAGTAGTCCATTTGACCCATTGTCTGTGCTTCCCTCCTAAGGAGCAGTTCACACATTCTGTTGCTCTTATGGCCTCTCCCTATGTCCCTGGATATTCCTCTTTTTCAAATGTTTAAAATATGTAGAAAAATTTAGTGCAGGAGGAGGATATTCTGCCTGTTGTGTCTGTACCTACTGAGAGTGCACCACCCAACCTAATCCATTTTCCAACAGTTTGGTCTGTATCCCCGGAGGCTACAGGATTTCAGATGCGTGTTGAGTCCTGTTTTAAATGAGTTGACGGTTTCTGCTGCTACCATCCTTTTCAGGCAGTGAGTACCAGATGCCTTCCACCTCCTCTTATTGCTGAACCAAATTTAAAGCTGGTCATTGCTGCTTCAGTGTGTCGGGGCCACAGGTTCGATTCCAGCCTCTGGCAACTGTCTATGTGGAGTTTGCACATTCTCCCTGTGTCTGTGTGGGTTTCCCCCGGGTGCCCCGTTCTCTCCCCTGAAACCAGGCCTTTCTTTGTCACTGCAATTTTCTAGACTTGGCAGCCTCCTCCTAAATCTCCTGTGCCCTCTTCCATTGCAATGGCATCCTTTTCTGTGATGAGGATGATAGCAACAATCTACCCAATCGCTGCTAACCATGTCATCTGTACACTGGGGAGATGAAGCTTTTGCAGAACACCTACATTCCATCTGAAAAAATAATCCTCAGCTTCATGTCGTTTGCCATTTCAACATGGAGCATCCTGGCTGACCGTTGTGGGTCTTGGGCTTGCTACAGTGCTCCAGCGAAGCTCAGAACATGCTGGGAGGACAGCACCTCATTGTTTGCTTGGAGACCCTGCAACCTCCAGGCCTCTGTATCGAGTTGAATAATTTTAAGATCCGTGCACCTTCTGGCCATATCCTTACTCCAACCTCCACGCTGCAAACCTTATCACATGAGCTGACACCGCAACCATCCCAGTGTCAGCCAGTAATGGGCTCCATTAGTAGCTCTTCATTCTCCCAGGTTGACCTTTACCATTGCTTTTGCCCCGTTCTCTCTCTGGGCTCCATCTCGGTCTATCATTTACCCTCCACCTCAGTCAACAACATATATACCAACCTTTTCCTAGCCACAATCTGTTTTGAAGAAGGGTCACTGGACCTGCAATGTTAACACTGCTTTCTCTCCACAGATGCTGCCAGACCTGCTGAGTCTTTTTCCCAAGTAACTTTGGCTAGAAACAAAAACACATCATATGTTGGCATTGGTTGCTCATTTGATGTTCACGACCAACAAAATGACCTTTATATTGCCACTGGTTTCAGGAAATAAAAAGATGGAACCAGTGCACAGCTATACCCTCAAGGTTCTCTGGTGCACGAAAAGTCTCCTGAATGCGCCTTAGGAATTCTGATCCATCCACTCCTATTCAGTACCATAACTAATGCAGATAATGTTGGGATAGTTAGAATCCCCTGATGATTGGGTAATTCAATTATCATCAATTATTTTAGTAACTGCTGCAGTAGCAAGTGACTGGGATTGTTCTCATGCATACAATTCACTGGTGAATGTAGTTCTGGTAGGTAAATCTCCCTGCTTTCACTGAGGAGTTGGCTTGCTGTAGTCTGTAGTGATTTAATTTTACATGAAAGTTACGATATTATACTGTGCATAAGAACTGTTAAACTAAATTGATGGATTTCCTGTCAAAATAGACTTTGTTTGCTAGAAATCCTGCCCTGTCTCCTTGGCTGATGCAGTGCTGTCAATATTATCACTGTTTCATTGAGCAGTCAGCAATCTCTGCCTTTTCTTTTCTCTCACTACTTGTCCCTCATTTTTCCTCTCTTCTCTATATCTCCTTTTATGACTCTCTTCTCACCTCTTTCACTCTTTCTTTTCTCTCTGTCTCCTTCCATTTCACACCCTGCTCACCCCAACAACTGAGTTGCCTGGAAATACTCAACAGGTCTGTGGAGAGGGAAGGACTTTCTTCACCTTTTCTGTTACTTTAGCTCTGCTCTTGTTTTCTCTATCTTTTGCAGAAATTTGGCAGTGTGCACTCTAGCTTGTTCTCCATGAACCCAGAACTGTACAGCAATTTGAAGCCCACCTTGGCCCCTGCCACACCAATCATTGTTTGGAAACTTGGAGTTACAATGTGACTTAGTGTGAATATTATCTTCAACCAAAACTGAGGAGGGGATTGTCTAATGTCAGCTGTATTTAAACTCCAGACATTAATCACCTCTGCCATCTGGTGTGCCTCATCTGTTATCTTTAGCAATTGGTATGGAGCAGCTCATGGTACAGTGATTAGATTCCCTAGTGTGGAAACAGGCCCTTCGGCCCAACCAGTTCATACAGGCCCTCCAAAGAGTAACCCATCCAGACCCATTTCCCTCTGACTAATGCACCTAACACTATTTTAGCATGAGCTGAAAATGTGTTGCTGGAAAAGTGCAGCAGGTCAGGCAGCATCCAAGGAGCAGGAGAATCAACATTTCGGGCATGAGCCCTTCTTCAGGAATGAGGAAAGTGTGTACAGCAGGTGAAGATAAAAGGTAGGGAGGAGGGACGTTGGAAATGCGATAGGCGGAAGGAGGTCAAGGTGAGGGCGATAGGCCGGGGTGGAGGCGGGGGCGGAGAGGTCAGGAAGAAGATTGCAGGTTAGGAAGGCGGTGCTGAGTTCGAGGGATTTGACTGAGACGAGGTGGGGGGAAGGGAAATAAGGAAACTGGAGAAATCTGAGTTTATCCCTTGTGGTTGGAGGGTTCCTAGGCAGAAGATGAGGTGTTCTTCCTCCAACCGTCATGTTGCTATGGTCTGGCGATGGAGGAGTCAAAGGACCTGCATGTCCTTGGTGGAGTGGGAGGGAGAGTTGAAGTGTTGAGCCACGGGGTGGTTGGGTTGGTTGGTGCGGGTGTCCCAGAAGTGTTCTCTGAAACTTTCCGCAAGTAGGCGGCCTGTCTCCCCAATATAGGGGAGGCCACATCAGGTGCAGCGGATGTAAGAAATGATGTGTGTGGAGGTGCAGGTGAATTTGTGGCGGATATGGAAGGATCCCTTGGGGCCTTGGAGGGAAGTAAGTGGGGAGGTGTGGGCACAAGTTTTGCATTTCTTGCGGTTGCAGGGGAAGGTGCCAGGAGTGGAGGTTGGGTTGGTGGGGGGTGTGGACTTGACGAGGGAGTCACGGAGGGAGTGGTCTTTTCGGAACGCTCATAGGGGAGGGGAGGGAAATATATCCCTGGTGGTGGGGTCCATTTGGAGGTGGTGGAAATGACGGCGGATGATATGGAGGTTGGTGGGGTGGTAGGTGAGGACCAGTGGGGTTCTGTCCTGGTGGCAGTTGGAGGGGTGGGGCTCAAGGGCGGAGGAGCTGGGGTGGAGGGCATTGTCGATCATGTCTGGGGGGGAAAATTATGGTCTTTGAAGAAGGAGGCTGTCTGGGTTGTACGGTTCACCTGCACCTCCACACATACCATTTATTGCATCCGTTGCACCCAATGTGGCCTCCCCTATATTGGGGAGACAGGCCGCCTACTTGCGGAAAGTTTCAGAGAACACCTCTGGGACACCCAGACCAACCAACCCAACCACCCCGTGGCTCAACACTTCAACTCTCCTTCCCACTCCACCAAGGACATGCAGGTCCTTTGACTCCTCCATCGCCAGACCATAGCAACATGACGGTTGGAGGACGAACACCTCATCATCTGTCAAGGAACCCTCCAACCACCAGGGCTGAACTCAGATTTCTCCAGTTTCCTTATTTCCCCTCCCCCTTGTCTCAGTCAAATCCCTCGAACTCAGCACCGCCTTCCTAACCTGCAATCTTCTTCCTGACCTCTCCACCCTGGCCTATCGCCCTCACCTTGACCTCCTTCCACCTATCGCATTTCCAACGTCCCTCCCCCAAGTCCCTCCTCCCTACCTTTTTACCTTCACCTGCTGGACACACTTTCCTCATTCCTGAAGAAGGGCTCATGCCCGAAATGTCGATTCTCCTGCTCCTTGGATGCTGCCTGACCTGTGCTTTTCCAGCAACACATTTTCAGCTCTGATCTCCAGCATCTGCAGTCCTCACTTTCTCCTCGACTATTTTAGCATGGCCAATTCACCTAACCTGCACATCTTTGTGACTGTGGGAGGAAACCGGAGCACCCGGAGGAAACCCACGCAGACACTGGGAGATTGTGCAAACTCCACACAGACAGTCGCCCGAGGCTGGAATTGAACCTGGGACCCTGGTGCTGAGAGGCAACAGTGCTAACCACTGAGCCACCATGCCGCCCCAATGGTCTGCCTTGTTTAGTGGTGTTCAGTAGCCATGTGTTCCCACATGTGAGTTGGGGAATTTTATTGTGTTGTGATCATGTGTAAGGCAAAATAACTCTCCAGCTTTCATGTATATAGCATCTTTCATGTTGTGGTTTTGGGGCCAAAGGATATGGTTCAAGTTTAGGGCAGCGCATTTGCTCAGTGGTTAGTGCTGCTACCTCATGGCCCCACCCACAGACAACTATCTGTGTGGAGTTTGCACATTCTCTGTGTGTCTGCGTGGGTTTGCTCCAGTCTCCTCCCACAGTTCTACAATGCGCAGGTTAGGGCAGATTGGCCACACTAAATAGCCTGTTGTGTCCAGGGATGTGCAGGCCAGTTGGGTTAGCCATGGGAAATGCAGGGGTACAGGGAAAAGGGGGGCGGTGGGGGGGAGGGGGGTTGGGTCGGGTCTGGGTGGATGATCTACAGCGGGTCGGTGTGGACTCAATGGGCTGAATGGCCTGCTTCCACACTCTGGGGGATTGTGATTCAAGTGAGGGAGAACCTCTTTGGCAGAACCTTTTTTGATGCAACATTAATTGAGACCCTTTTTGTGCTATTTCTAAAACTCCCATGGCATCATCCTGAAGATGGGGAGCTCTCCAGTAATGTCCAGATGCCTTTATCATTGAAACATAACTTTGAATGCTCCCATTGCTTTGTCAGATGAATCATCAGTGATTGGCAAATATACAATTAACAGTCCAGCTTCACATAGCCTTGTGTTTGAGGC
The DNA here is from genome assembly GCF_047496795.1 of Chiloscyllium punctatum. NCBI lineage: Eukaryota > Metazoa > Chordata > Chondrichthyes > Orectolobiformes > Hemiscylliidae > Chiloscyllium > Chiloscyllium punctatum. The sequence continues at coordinate 63,027,125 of NC_092770.1, read as the reverse complement.
TAGGCCTAATCCTAATTTACACTACTGATTACAAACTAAGTCAGCATTAGAGGGACAGATAGGAGCACTGGCTTTGTTCAGCATCATTTATCCTGAGGGCTCTGAACAGAGTGATTTCAATATTTGAGACTCACTTCAGGCTGTTGAAAATTGTTTTTATCTTCATCTCTTGAGAGCTGGCATGCAAGCTAAAGTTTCCTTTCAGCCTGTCTTTATCCATGTTTGGGATGTGCTGTGGTGAAGTTTCTGTGCTCATCTGGCTGTCGAGCACTGCCTTAGGGATCTGGAATCTTCCTTGTGAATCATGTGACTGAGTCAGGGCGGCTGAGCTCTGAACATGCTCTCAATGCAGCTCTTTTAGAAATGTTGGTATTTGGTGCTGCGCGTTAAAATAGATAGTGTGCAAAGATGGAATATTTCACATGATGTCGGTGGGTTGTCTAAGCCGTTGACCTGTGTAGAAGTGCTGCATGATCCACTCCCTAGTAAACTTTGACCTGTGTTTTGAGTAAAACCATGACTCTGATAATGGACATTGTGACGTGGAACCTTGCCTTGTGCAAATTAGAAGTGGTGTTTCCAAAATTGCAATGGTGCACACTTCATTTTAAAAAGCAATGCTTAATTGGATGTTGTATGTTTGTTGAATGCCCAGACGTTGCGCAAGACTACATAAATGGAAGTCTAGACTTTTATTTTCTCTCGCTCGCTCTCAATGGAATGTGGATTTTTAGTTCAGTAATGGTGTCTTGGTCCATGACAAGCTGACTGACTATTTGAGTGGTCACAGTGGCTTGCATATTACGCAAGGTACTTTGGTGCTCTTTTAACAGCCTGGTTTGACTAAGCCAGTGTTTTCCCTGGGGTGGGGCAAGGAAGGGGAAAGTTGGTAGTTAGGCGAGATACCTGTACGGAAAGAAGAAATAAGCAAAAGGAATCATGTGATCTGATCTTTGGATAATAACCAAATATATGTAATTGAGCCATGATTTTGGAAATAACCAGGAGAATAGATTTATAAAAGGTAAACAGTGGTAGAAGGCAGTGCTTGATTTCATTTATTACTATCACACATATCTAGGTATAGTGAAAAATTTTGTTTTGCGTGCAGAACAGGCAGATCATACTTTATAAAATGTGTAAGTTTAATGGAACAGAGCGAGGAATGCAGTGTTTATGGCTGCAGCGAGGGCGCACAGACAGAGAGATCAACATTAAATTTAAAGTTTGAGAGGTCCGTTCAGAAGCCATCTAACAGTGGAGCAGAAGCTATTCTTTAATCTGTTGGTACATGTGTTTAAGGTTTTGTATCTTCCACCTGACAGAAGAGGTTGGAAGAGAGTCTAACTGGGATGGGAGGAGTCTTTAATGGCTGCCTTCCTGAGGCAACAGGAAGTATAGATGGAGTCAATGGATGGAAGATTGGCTTGTGTGATGGCATGGGCTGTGTTCACGCCTCTCTAGTTTCTTCATGGTCCTGGGCAGAGCAGTTGCCACAACATGTATTGCAGCAAACAACTTGCATTTATAAAGCATCTCGAACATTTGTAGAATATCGCCTGGTGTTTTAACAGAGCATTATCAGATGGAGCTTCATACCATCTCCTGAAGAGGTGTTGGAGCTGCTTTGAGCTGGGTTTTCTCTCTTTGAACCTTTTTTTTTGGAATTTCTATACTGATGTATTGCCAACTCCCGATGATGGCAAAACTGATTGTCTATGCCGTGACTCTTGCATAGGACGAGTGGCCCAACCTATGCATTCCAGAAGCCCAGCTCCAAACAAGCTGCAAACCAGTGGTGAGACTGTGGTGTTCCAAATCAGAAACTCTAGGACATTCTAGCATCCCTTTTTTAAAATTTAAGAATTGGGCTGTTCAAGAGTTAAATAGGGAAAAGCTAGCAAATTCTTAGGGGGAATTGGGGAGGGATAGAGAGGGGGATGGAGAAAGCATGTTGGAAACCAGAACAGCCAAAAACTAAACAAACAAGCAGAGGATGTAGGGCTAATTGAAAATTTCAAGACAAGATGAGATTTTTGTGGAGTGGTGATAACTATGAATATAGAGCTAGAGTACAGCACGGCCTTCACTTAATTAAATGTCTGAATAGGTAGGTTTCCTAAAATTTTCCCAAATCACTGGTTCTTCCTCATCCAACTGAATGACCTGTCAGTTTCTATCCAGCCACACAACCCCTCCCGATTCAGATTCTCTCCATCTCCTCCTTTTGAAAAGTTAGGTTGATGAGAGAAAGAAGAAATGCAGCTGTTTTACACCGAAGAGCCTGAGGCGTCCCTGCAGTGCAATGTTTTGAAGAAGTCTGTCTGGTCTCTCAATATATCTGTCCGCAGTTGAACAAGGGTGACACATTTTGGTATAGGGCCAGGTTGACTAGGCAGAATGCTAGTGGGAACTGCTTTTGCCTGTGATTGATACTAATGCATTTAGTGTGCGACTGTAACCAGAGGTCACAGCTTTGAGATCATCGACAGAAGAAGGGGCAAAAGAGGAGCTAAGAGTAGGGCTTGAAATGGTAGTGGAAATGATTCAGTAATTCCTTTTTTGGTAAGGAATCTATATAATTGATTTAAAAAATTACAGGGCTATAAAGGCAGATTATGAAACAACAGGAGAACGATTACCCCTACTGGATATATCTTTCACATCACCATTGGAATGGCCTCCGACTTTGCTTGATTCTCTGATTTCAGGTATTGATTATAATAATGCTGACTGTGGATTAGAATAGACCATCAGGAGGCAGGGAGAACCCAGCAAGTCAGGCAGCATCAGGAGGTGGAGAAGTTAATGTTTTGGGGGTGAAGGCTCCTGCCTGCTGCTTGGATGTCACATGACCTGCTGTGCTTTTCCAGCACCCCATACTCTCTACTCGTTTTGTGGTGCAGTCCTTCTTCAGGATTGGGAGACTCAGTGATTCCCAGCCTCTCTGGAAGGTAAATTCACACTTGGTCCAGTGACCCTGTACTCACAGCAGATATAACCCAAAGTTATAAAGTTATAAATATAGGTAATGAGGGAGGAACTGACTGTTCAGAGTGGGTTAGGTATTAACCTCTTCATTTCTGGCTCAATTCCAGCCTAACTGGTGGGGTGGAAGTTGCCTCTGTTTGTTGGCTCAAAGTGTGTGAAATGGGTCTGGTCAGTCTCAGCCTGGTCAAGTGGTCATGGCTGCGGAACACAAGTGACCCTTATTCGTCATCCATTGGCAATCTCCTCAAAGAGAGACCACAGGACGGCACGGGTGAGTAATGGAAAAGTGTTAGCTTAGTGCAGCCTGAGGCACTTTCCTGCCTTTTTGAGTTTGTGTTACGGCAAGGTGGAGGAGATTTTGCTTGACCTTTAATCTTTGGGCGCAGGCTGCAGATTGGCAAAATATGATGGTAACACAGGCTGTGTGAAAGGGAGGTTGCTTCTCCGCCAGATGTTTCACCAATGTGGATGGGTACTCTTTTTGCTTTGAAGAGAATAGAGGCTTTTATTTTTCATTAAAAGTGCATTAAATTCCTTTTTGCCACAACCGGGTGCCAACTCTTTTTTTTTTGGCGTTGGTTGATTTCTGGGTAATCTTGCAACCTGTTTCACCCCAGTGACTGGCAGTGGTTTGTCACAAAAGACTTGTTCAAGGGCAGCCGCTTGCTTGTTTTATTTGTTGTTTTGCAGGCCTTCGATTGTTTTGACGTGCCAAATGGTTCCACCAAATTTGCCAGGCTGCCAGCCGGTGAGTAGGAAGTAGCAGCCGAATGGTGAAGACTGTGCTGTTGGGCCAATTCCAAATGCAGAGACTAACTCCAGGGGAGTGCACAGACTGTGGACATATGTCACGAATCAAGCTACTGCAACAGAATTCAGGACAGTGAGGCCTATTAGTCAGGCTCCAAATGCTGCCAATAAGACTTGACCAAATGGCATTTAGGGCACATCAGTGGAAGATGCCATGCAAAATAAGAGGGAGCAGATTTAGGACAGTTGAGAAGGAACTAATTCACCCAAAAGGTTGAGAATCCATGGAATTACCTGCCCAGTGAAGCAGTTAAAGCTACCTCATTGAATGGTTTTAAGGCAAAGATCTTTGAACAGTAATGGAATTAAAGGTTATGGTGAGAGGGCAGGTGAGTGGAGCTGAGTCCACAGCAAGATCATCTATGATCTTATTGAATGGCAGAGCAGGCTGGAGGGGCCAGATGGCATGTTCCTGCTTCCGTTATGTTCTAAATGAGCCTCTTTATTCGGTCTTTAGGAAAGAAATAACCAAAGCTGTCCCACTCTAGGCACAGGCCCTTGATGCGTGCAGAAATTTCCAAGTTCACTGGTGAGGGAGAATGGAGGTGCTTTCTACTGGATGAAGTCATAGAGATGTACAGCACGGAAACCGACCCTTCGGCCCAATTCGTCCATGCCGACCAGATATTTGAACCTAATCTAGTCCCATTTGGCAGCACTTGGCCCATATCCCTCTAAACCCTTCCTATTCATATACCCATCCAGATGCCTTATAAATGTTGTAATTGTACCAGCCGTCACCGCTTCCTCTGGCAACTCATTCTGCGTGTTTGAAGGTGGGTGTGAAAGATGCCATCAAACGAAGGGAAACGTTCTATGGTGCCCCATCCTAAATTTATTTTCCCCCCCCCCTCCCCAAAACGACTTCTAGAACAGATTGATTGTTTCTGAATGTCCTTTTGGGGTCTTGCTGTGTACAAAGGGTTGTCATGTTTCCTCTATTGCAATGGCTGCTGCACTTGATTGGCTGGACGGCATGGCACGGCACTTTGGGACATTTCTGGGCCAGTGTCAAACCACTTTTCAGGTTCAGAGCATTCCTTGTACGGGCGAATGTCTGTTTGGCAGGAGGATCCTGTTTGAACTTTCCGCGGCAGTGAATGCTTTTGATTCCAAAAGCAAAGTTGGCAGGAGTTGAACGTGTGCTTAGGAAGCAGGGGATCAGGATCTCCAACAGGACACAGGGCTGTCACTAGAACGCCCTACAATTGCTGGATGGAACATTGAGCCATAAACTTGTTTACAGATTTGAAATGGGCATGGGTTGAGAATGTGTCTCTGGTGTGTGACCTGTAAAGTGAATCTTCCAACACTACTGAAAAGTGTTGCTTGAATCATTGATCTGCCGATCTTCCTCTTTTTGGGCACCTGCATCACACACTGTTCTCAATGTTACCTGTTCTGATTTTGTCTGTAACTATAATAATAGATACAGATGATTATAGAAAGAGGAAAAAGCATATTGTATGTGTGAGTGAGAGGTATAGCTGGTTTCCTGTTGATAGTCATAGAGATGTACAGCACGGAAACAGGCCCTTCACTTCTCCGTCCATGTTAGTAAAAGACATTTTTGTGTTGTGTTGTCGAATTTGCCTGCACAAATTGCTGCTGGTGTTTCTTGCAGCCCCTCACTAGCTGCAAGTTTCTTTGGTACACCCTGTGGTTACGAAAGGCGCTACATAAATGCGAGTCTGTTGTTTGCAAATCATTTGTCTATCATTCTGTGACAGTTCAGCAGGAACACACTGTCCCATACCTCATTTTACTGGGTTAATTCTGATTAGGATCCCTTCTGGTGGTCTCGGGGAAATGATTTGCTATGTGGTTTACAAGCGAATGTAATGGAATGCAGTCAGGGTAATGGAGGTGAAAACCTCAAGTCCTTTTGAGGAAGCCGTTTGCTGAAATGGGGGACAATTCACTTTGTTTCTTTTCTGTGTGACTGAGCTAAAATAGGAAGGACATTCAATCTCCTCCACATAGCGATCTCCGCACGTTGTAAACGCTGTCTGTCTTTTGCACAGATCAGTAACTAGAATGGTGGAATGCTAACACGTATGTCACAAGAATACCAGGGTTTGATCACCGTTAACATTGCCAAGATATCTAGTTACTGCTGGGCATTCTGAATACTTGATTGACTTGTTTCAGAATGGTAGATGCTGCCAGCCTGTTTTTCTCAGGTGGGGAGATCCAGATCCAGTGTAGTCATGAGCTCAAAAGTCATGTAGCACTTTGATCACACACCTGTTTGGAAATTGTCACGTCACATCTCGGGGCTGCAAGAACTAATTTAAGCCTTGGATTTAGTGTTTTATAGAATCATAGAGCAAGGAAACGGACTCTTCAGACCATGCCGACCATAATCCCAAACTAAACAGCTCCTGAACCATATCCCTGCAAACCTTTCCTATTCATGTACTTATCTAAGTTCTTAATGGTGCCCACATCTGCCACTTCCACAGGAAGTTCATTCCATACCAAATCACAATGTGTTTTTTAAAAAAAAAATTGCCCCTCATGTCTTTCCTCTCACCCTAAAAGGTGACCCCTAGTGTTGAAATCTCTCATTCATTCTAGGGAAAAAAATACATACCATTAACTCTATCTGTACCCCTTGTGATTTTATAAACCTCTGTACGGTCACCCCTCAATCTCCTACGCTTTAGTGAAAAAAAATCCCAGCCTATCCAGCCTTTCTTCATAACTCCAACCCTCCATACCCAGCTACATCCTCCTAAATCTCTTCTGAGTCCTCTTCAGCAAAGTAATATCCTTCCTATAACAGGGTGCTCAGAAATGAGCACACTATTCCAGAAGATACCTCACCAATATCCTATATAACCTCCACATGACTTCTCAATTCCAATACTAAAGGACTGAGCAATGAAGGCAAGTGTGCTAAACACCCTTTTAAACACCCTGTCCATACGTAATGCAAGCTTCAAAGAATTATTACCTGACCCTGAGGTCCCTCTTCTTTAAGACTACCTGAGGCCCTACGATTAATTGTATTAGTCCTAAGGAGAAGAGAGACTTAATAGAGGTTGTTTCTTACTGTACTTGCATATGAAGCCTGGCTTTATATTTTTGTACCCAGTGTACTTTCAGTTTCTCATCCGAGTAAGATCCAGTATTTCTAGTCATCCTGGCAAAAATCTAGTTTCCTCCTTCCCCCAAAAGACAATGCTGGAGGATTGATTTGAAGATTGAGATTTTTATTAATAAGTAAATCTGTATGGAGTATCTGATTTGAAATTCTAAACTGAATAAGCATCCTTGTCTGTCTTTGAGCTGTGATATAACTGGGAACTGTACAAAGACCATGTTCTGTTCCCTCCACCATGCAGTTTACCTGCAGCCACTCCCTAAAGCAATAACTGTTGTTGCTTCCCTCCATTTCAGGTGTGTACGAGCTGTGAGGACAATGCCGAGGCCAGCGGCTTCTGTGTGGAGTGTCTTGAGTGGCTGTGTAAAACTTGCATCGAGGCCCATCAAAGAGTCAAGTTTACAAAGGACCACACTGTGAGGCAGAAGAAGGATGTGTCACCAGGTAAACATTGAAACAATTTGCCAGCGTTCTGCTTACCCCCAACCCCCATTGTTGGTCCACCACAACATTTGCTTCTTGGCCTTTTCTGGTTTGGGCCTTGGTAGGAGAGGACAATCGCTGGTCTGTCGGCACGTTCCTTTTGGTCAATTACCCCAACGTGCTGCATTGGTGAATTGTGTGGGCAAATACTGGGTCTGACTCTCGTGCTGAAGAGTCAGGTTAGTTACGTAGATTTGGTCTTTGTTACCTGAGATACTACCTGGAAATGGAAGGAAATCTGACAGGTAGTCAGGGATCATAGGCACTGATGCAGTAGCTTTATATTTTAAGGGTTAAGTACATGATACCATTAAAGCAAATGATAGTTCCAACAGCTATTTCAGGACCCCATTCATCACAACTCCTGGGATTGGACTCAAGGCAGGGTTTAAGTTGTTTTGAATGGCTGCTTTCCAGAAATGTCCATTGATGGAACGTTTCCAACAGTCTCCTGAAGCTGCAAAATGTCATTAAGGACTCAAACAGCAGGAGGTGATGGCCCAGTGGTATTTATCGCCAGACTAATGATCCCGTGAGCCAGGTCATTTTCTAGGCATCCTGATTTGAATCCTAGCATGCCAGGATGGAGGAATTAGAACTCAGAACTCAGTAAAAATCTGGGGTGAAGGATAATGATGACCTAGTAGCAATTATCGATTTTTAAAACAATATATAATAACCCATATAGTTTACTAAGGCTCTTCAAGGAAACTGCCATCCTTAACTCATCGAGCCTAATGTGACTCCAGATCCACTGGGTAATTAAGAATGGACAATAAAGGCCCACATCCTGAGAGTGAATTGGAATAAACAAAACCTGGATGCTCAGGATTAAGTTGGGATTTAGAGTACAAAGGTGTGAGCTAGGAAGGCAGCAAGGATAACAAATGATATTTTGTAATGGCTTTCCAAGTTCAGCAAATATAATGAGTACATTTTAAAAATAACATTTTTTTGAGTAAAAGGCAGTGTAAAGCTGAGTGGATTGGTTAGTTGACCTGGGGGTCTGTCACATCAGGATCCCGTTGATATTTGGTTGGGTTTGCAGTTGTTAATATGAAAAACACTCTATTGAGAACAAATAACCCAACTCAAATAAGGTGGTTTCAACCAAAAGGCTGAAAAGAACTGAGGCACCACACTGTCCCCTTCCCAGAAAAATGAGACCTCCCTGTTATGTGCACTGTTAAAGGCAAAGGTGTACCACAGAGGTTTCATCCCAGTCCAGCTAATGAGTCCAGGGCTGTCGGTGGAAAGTGTTAACCATGTCTCCCCTTTTTCACGGTGTTTCCTCAGAGGCGGTCAGTGTATCCAACCAGCGAATGCTCTTCTGTCCCATCCACAGGCAGGAGCAGCTTAAGCTCTTCTGTGAGACCTGTGATCGGTTAACGTGTAGAGACTGTCAACTGCTGGAGCACAAGGAACACAGGTAACTAGGCAGAAGAAACCCAGCCACAGCTCCCTAACTCCACTCAGGCATGCATCTGTCACTGTGTAACACTGGGTTACAGAACTGATCGGGACAGGTCTGTCTCTGTATAACACTGGGGTACAGTATTAGTGGGAACAGGTCTGTCACTGTATAACACAGTGACAGTATTTTCTAATTGCAGACAACTGATTAAAGCATTCAGCTCCGTCTGTTTTGTTGGATCTTTAATTATTTGGCTAGTTTTTACAAATCCACTAAACATTTTTTTAGAGACTCCCTTTTGACAGTGTGTCCCTCTTTTCCTCCTTTGTGCTGCTTCTCTGTGCCTGTGAAGGCTAACGGAGCGATTCACCCACGAGAGCTTGCTTCTGTCGTGATCTGCACCTTATTCCACACTGCTGTAATTGTTCTTCAGATGGTTCACCTCCTATGGTGAACTCAGAAAGGAAAAGCGTGTATCTCACCAAGCCCGGAAATGTGCTTTTCCTTCTCCCTTCCCTCGCTCTTAAACTTTGAGGTGTGTTGCTGTGCTTGAGACCAGGGGGAACTGCCTGATGTGGAGCTGTGCAGAAAAAGAAGCATCCCTTTCCATTCCGTAAGGGGTTTCTGTGTTCCTGTCCTGCAATGAGGCTGCTTCGGCTCGCCATTAACATCATGGAATCAGACTGGGGGTGGAAATAAAGCACTGTATCCCCGCAGCACCTACCTCTCTCTGACAACCTCAACGGCATTGATGAGCACTGCATGCTCCCTCTTGAAGGACACCCGGGCACAAACATAAGCATGGAAGAGGGGCAGATAGTCGACAGATGTGACTCCCTCCACATCCCGCTGTGTTGACCTTGTTTAAGCCTGCCTGGCTTTAAAAGAGGGACACACTGTTAAAAGGGAGTCTCTAAAAATGTTCAGGCTGTACTATACTGGTTGATACGGCCTCTTGACATGTTTTACCTGCGCTGGCTCGTACTGGAAGGATTGCATTGTTGCGCCGCTCATTGCATTATCCAGTATCACGTCACCAAAATGGGACCAACGCCCATTTTGACCTCCCTCTCCAGTTCCATCCACAAGTTGCAGTCTCCACTTTGTAACCTGAATGTCACTGGTCAAGTTTAATTACCACTGATTTGGGATTGATGCAGTTTCTTGGAAAGAGACGCGGATTAAGTCTTGGTGTAAAATTGTTGTTAGACCAAATGTTCCCTACCTGCGCTACAAGGCTCACACAAATCTCCGAACTACTCCAACACAAACGATGGCCTTTCAGCCTGTCATGGGTCTGTACTTGCTTTCTGATTGAGAAATTCATCTGGTGCCACTTCCCCACCACCTTCCTGTAACCCTGAATGTTCTTCCTTTGCAGCTAATGTTCCAATTCCTACTTGAAGCCCTCACTGTCCTATATAATGATTTCTGTACAATCTGTTGGAACTGAATACTGACTGTTGGTGTTAGTCAGCATGTCCAGTATAGCTTCCGTCCAAGTTTTGAATTTCCTTTTTTGTGTTTCCAGATACCAGTTTCTAGAAGAGGCCTTTAAGAATCAGAAAGTCATCATTGATACGCTGACTGCCAAACTTCAGGAGAAACGAAACTACATTCAGTATGCAGCTACTCAGATCCAGAACAGGTATCCCTCACTCCTCAAGGCTTCCCAGCTTGCACCTCACTCCAAGGGTCTCTTCTCCATCTGGCTGTTCATCTGCTCAAGGGGGCAATATGTTGGAATGTGGTGCATTCAGGCTGAGGTATAATGATGACACAATGATAACATCGGTGGACTAGAATTCGAGAGGGGACCAGGCTAATGTTTTGGCAGAACTAGTTTTAATCCTAAATCAAAGCTGGGGGACGTTGCATTCAGTTACTGTATATAATAAAATAACTGCAATATACAAAGCACACAGGGATGTGATTGTGACTATATTTTATATTATTGTAAAAACCCATTCTTTAGGGAAGGAAATCTGCTGTCCTTGCCCAGTCTGGTCTCCATGTGACTGTCGACCCTCAGCAAGATTCTCTTAAGTGTTCTCTGAAATTATCCAGCAGACTACTTGGATCAAGGGCAATATGGGTGATAAATGCCAGCCTTGCCATTGAAAAGAATGAATTAATAGCTGCTGTTCACTTTGTGTAGCTTTTGGGAGATAGTGTTTGGAAGCAGGAGCATGTCAATTGTAGGACCCTTTTTTTTTTGTAAATGTATTTATTTGATAATTTTTTTAACTGATAAAATTATTGTATTTTTCAATCAATAACAAATACCAGTATAATAAAAACAAAAAAAACACAAATTACAATACAACTACTGTCTACCAACTGCTAACCAACCCTAAAATACAAAACAAACCCTAACACTGTGCATAGCAATACCAAAAAAAAATTTTAAAAACCACAAAATACAGAACAGCTATACTCTGCGCAAAGCTCCCAAACAAAGGAACGGGAGCATTGTATATATGCCCGTATTAACTCAGGAGACTCCCTCCAGGGCTTGACAAATCTAACCAACCTGGTTAGACAAACACCCTAGTTAAGACAACTGACAAATCTATATCCAAATAACTCAAGTAGGGCTGCCATGTCTTATATAAATGGTCTGTTGTGTGGTGCACCATGTTTGTAAAAACAAAAAGCCCAAGGGAATGTGCTCCATCATTAATTTCTGCCATCCCAGCAAGCCTGGCGGGTTGTCAGACACCCAGTTCATCAGAATATTCTTCTGTGCACAGTATGCAGGAATATTAAATAGTTTCTTCCCATGCCTGTCTAAAGATGGTAAATTTGGTAGACCTAAGAGGAGAGAGATCGGGTCTACTTTGACTTCAGTCCTCAATACCCTCCCTATCTCTCCTGGCACAGCGCTCCAATAAACACAGCCTGTGGCATGTCCAGAAGCAAGAGTAGGTAAGAGTACCTACACTTATTTTACATTTGGGGTACACTGAAGATGCCCCTTTTTTAAACTTCGCCAGACGATCTGGTGCCAGATGAGCCCTGTGCAGAACTTTTAATTGCGTAGCGCAAATCCCATTACAGATTTGAGATCTTTCGAGTATTCTCCCATATGTTCTCCCATGTTTCAGAAGAGAACTCAACTCCTAGCTCTTGCTCCCAGACCTCTCATAACCGGTTAATATCCTGACAGAACAGGACCCTTGTTTTACTTTTTAACTCGTTAATAACCCTGTAAAGCACCTTGGGATGTTTTCACTACATTAAACAGGGCAGGTAAAGGCAAGCATTTGTATAGATCTAGCCCCTCTCTCCCTCATCATAAATACAAGGGTAGTTAAATCACTACTTTTCATTTCAGTCGTAACATACTAAAAGTGAATAAAGCCCATTAATGTGCATTTTTGTGTTGCAGGATTAATGAAGTCAATGAAAATTGTAAGAAGGTTGAGCAAGATATAAAAGTGGCCGTTTTCACACTCATGATCGAGATTAACAAGAAAGGGAAAGCTTTGTTGCAGCAGCTGGAGGTATCCTGAATCTGTGTCCTCAGACCTCTCTGTCTCTTGCACGTACTTACGTGTTTCTTTGGCCCAAACATCAGTCGTTATTTCAATCATCTTGCCTTTAACCCCCAGGATTCCATCCCCAAACCTCTCCAACCTCAAGGATTCATGATTGATAAGAACCATAAATAGATTCCAGCATGGAAAGCAACCATTCAGCTCTGGTGGATCGGGTTTCCCACCACCAAAATCACTGTGACTCTTTCTTGGTATTTTTATCCCCCTTTTTGAGCTACTGACATCAGCAATCACCCGTGTGGCCAATTAACTGTTGACAAGCAAAGCCCATTAACTCCATGTAAACCATCAGAAATAATGGGGGGGTGGGTGGGAGGTAGGGAGGGAATGGGCAAAACTCAAAAGAATCAGCACCAGTTGAATAAACTCAGCCCCCATTTTAAGCCCTCTTAATTTAACCCTCCATCCATAGCCTCCCAGGAGCAGATCCAGACTTGTTTTAAATAGATGGATGGTTTCCACCTCAGCATCAAACTGGGCAGCGAATTCCAGACCTTCCCTTTTTTCCTGGAGGGGGGGTAAGAACCCTTTTCTCGTGTGTCTCCTAATCCTTCAAACTCTGTCCCCGTTATTGAACCTGTCTGCTAAGGGAAAATGAGTCTTCAATGTTAAATCTATCCAGGCCCCCTGTTCTTTTGTGCACCTCAAGTTCCCATCTCCTCTGCTTTCAGAGAAAGAACCCCAGCCTAGCTAACCTTTCCTCATCTATCTGTAATGTTTAAGCTCTAGTGACATTCCTGTAAAGCTCCCTTTGTGCTTTCTCCAATGTGACCTTCCTGTAATGTGGTATCTGGAGCTGTACACAATTCCAGCTGTGGCCTAACCATGTCTTATATAATTCCAGCAATCCATCTCCTGTGTTTGCTACTTTGCCTAGAGAAGGGAATAGTTCCATATGCTGCCGTTTGTACCTGTAGTTAGTTGTCTTGCACCTACAGGAACTTGAGCATTTACTCCAAGGCGTTGCACTTACTGTACCCCTCTCAACACCCTCCTTTTTTTTATTATTATGTATTCCCTTGTTTTATTTGCCCAGGCCCAAGGTATAACTTCACGCTACTCCCAGGTTGAATTCCATTTGCCATTTTTCTGTCCATTCAGCCAAGTCATTGATTATCTTCCTGCAGTCAACAGCCAATCCTCATTGCTAGAGTCTGTCTGACCAAATTTGCCAGTCATGCCTTCCACATGACTTCCACTCTCTAGACTTGAGCATGCAATTTAGCCGGATGTTCCCCTAGTGGGAGTGCTGCTTTGTTGTAAGCCTTTGACAGAGGTTAAACTAGGGCTCCTCCATTCTCTTGGGTGGCTGGAAAAGAAACCCTTACACCCTCCTAAAAAAGTGGAGGTCACCCGGTCTCCTGGCCAATATTTATCTTTCTGCTAACTTCTAGAACTGCATTTTGTGTTACTATTTCATTGCTGTGTTTCTGGGAGCTTGCTGTCCACACATGGACTCTGGCTCGTCTGTACAATAGTTTAAAAAGTATGTGATCATTGGCAGAGTGTTTTGGAATGCCCTGTGGTTAGTCAAAACAAACATTTAAGTTGAAGCCAGAATGTTTATATTGAGTGGTCAGATATTGTCTCCATGCTAGCATTAAGAATCCCCTGCTTAGGGACATGCTGTGGTGAGTTCTGGTTAATGTGCCAATTTTTTTGGGTTTTTTTTTTCTATCTGCAGAGTGTAACCAAAGACCGTCAAGCGAAACTCCTCCAGCAGCAACTGGAGATCTCCGGGGTGTCCAAACAAGTGGAGCATGTCATGAACTTTGCCAAGTGGGCTATCTCCAACAGGAGCAGCATCGCCCTGCTCTACAGTAAAAGGCTGGTAAGGTGATCAAAATGTCTGAACGTTCAGCCTTGGGGCCCCGGGATCTGACACTGCTCCTAGAGAAGGTTCCTGAGCAATGACTGGGGCTGCTGTGTGGGATTGTTTCTTCTCCCTAGCTCACAGGTACCAAAGCCATATGAAAGCTCTCGCAGGGATGCTGATCTGGTGGCTGGCATAATGGTAATCTGACTGGGCAAGTCATCCCAAGTTCCAGTTACACACTCCGATTCACTGCTGTTGGTGACCAACTGGGGTACACATGTCCCAGCTCTCGACTGGTCCCTCCCCTCTCCCGGAGTGTGGGAAAGGGAGAGAGGATGCGGTTTCGGATTGTACACGCGTGCGTCTTCGACAAGGAGTTACACCCCTCTGCTTCACGCTGGCCCACCGTGCTCAAACCTTGCCTCTCCTCCGATTGCAGATCACCTTTCAGCTGAGGTACATTCTCCGAGCCCGATGTGACGCGTCACCGGTGGCGACCAGCTCTGTTCGATTTCACTGCGACCCGACCTTCTGGGCCAAGAATGTCCTCAACTTGGGTATGAGAAGCGAGATGGAGGCATCCCTCCTGTAAAAACCCGGTTGAGCGAGGGAACTTTGTTTTCAGTGTCTTGCGAGTAAACGGTTTAAGTATTTAGTGGGAATTCTCCAGCGCCCGTGTTGTGTGTTCTGAGCACTCATTCTCTGGAGCTTTAATCCAGCTCTCTGGAACGTGAGTGCAGTAACAATCTTCCTTTGCTTGACACCTTTTTGTTTGTACGTTTCCCCCACCCCCAAAGGCACTGGCTCCATGGGGTGCGGACTGCCAGTGTCTTCTGCTGCTACCTCTACTCCCCCTTTGCCAACCTTTATGTTGGTCCAACTTATCCACGCCGACCAGATATCCTAAATAAATCTAGCTCCATTTGTCAGCATTTGGCCCATATCCTATTCATAGACCCATCAGGTGTCTTTTAAATGCTGTGACAGTATCCACCTCCACCACTTCCTCTGGCAGCTCATTCCATACACTCTCTCATCACCCGCTGTGTGAAAAGGTTGCCCTTAAGTCGCTTTTAAATCTTTTCCCCCCTCACCTTCAACCCCCTAGTTTAGAGGTTTATAAAATCATGAGGGACAGAGATGAGTAGCCTAGGATAGTTATTTCCCTAGGGTGGGGCAGTTGAAAACTAGAGAGTAAATGTATAAGGTGAGAGGAGAAAGATTTAAAAGGGAACCAAGTGGCAACTTTTTCACACACAGGGTAGTTTGTCTGTGAATGAACTACCGAAGGATGTGGTAGATGAGGTACAGTTACGACAGGTGCAGGAATAGGAATGGTTTGGAGGGATATGGGCCAAATGCAGGCAAGTGGGGCTAGTTTAGCTTGGGAATCTTGGTTGGCACAGATGAGTTGGATCAAAGGGTCTGTTTTGGTGCTCTTTAACTCCAGAGGATGGTCATCCTGAGTGAAGGCTTCTCATCTCTCAGCCTGCAGAACTTCAAAGCTGCAACCTGCTGGCAGACATTCTTTGCTGAGTCAGTGTTAGCTCTTGTGCAAGTTGTGTGGTGAGGTGTGGGTGTGTGTGTGTGTGTGTTCGGTGGGTGGGTGTGCCTGTGTTGGGTGTGTGCATGAGTGGCTAAGTTGTACACGCTATGTACAGCTTTCTAACTAGTGAGGGAAGCTGACAGATCTAGAGGGGAAGATTGGCTGATTTGTGAGTGCTACTTCAAGAAACCATAATTTAGCACTGAAGGTACACTGCATTATTAAAGTGCTATCTTTCTGAAAGAACTTTTAAGCAGAACTTTGGTGTGTGCCATAAACTCTGTGGCACTGAATGAAGAGGAGCTTATCCCCAGTGACTTGGTTAATGTTTAAACACAATACATTTGGTAGAATAACTAGAATGAAGGAATTTTTATTTTGCGAGGGAAGGATATCATGGAGCAAGGGAGGGATGAGGAGAGTTCAGAAGAATAAGAGTGAAGCTGACTCAGAGCAGAATGACCCACTCTTAGCTAATCTTTTGGAACATCACTACAGGAAAGTTAGCCAGTGATTTTTTACTGTTAGTGAAATGCTTCAGGATGGGAAGGGGGAAAGCGATGGCCTAGCGGTATGATTTGATTTGATTACTTAGTGTGGAGACAGGCTCTTCAGCCCAACCCAGACCCATTCCCCTACATTTATACCTTCACCTAACACCTATAGGTAATTTAGCATGGCCGATTCACCTGGCCTACACATCTTTGGACTGTGGGGGGGGAAACCAGAGCACCCGGGGGAAACTCACGCAGACACTGGGAGAATGTGCAAACTCCACACACAGTCGCCCGAGGCAGGAATTGAACCCGGGTCTCTGGTGCTGTGAGGCAGCGGTGCTAACCACTGTGCCACCGTGTTGCTGGACTGTTAATCCAGAAACTCAGCTGGTGGCCTGGGGATTCAGGTTCGATTTCCGCCACGTCAGAATTTGAATTCCATAAACAAAATCTTTGAAAAATTCTAATGATGACCATGAATTCATTGTTGGTTGTCAGAAAAATACATTTGGTTCACGAATGTCCTTTAGGGAAGGAAACCTACCTGGTCTGACTTACATGTGACTCCAGGCACACAGCAAAGTGGTTGACTCTTAACCATCCTCTGGGCAATTAGGGATGGGCAATAAATGCTGATATCCAGATCTGACAGGAGCTATATAAATGCAAATCATTTGTTTAATTCAAATTAAAGATGAGATCAGCCATGGTCTTACTGAATGGCAGAGTAGGCTAATAGGCTGAGTGGTCTAATTGTTTTTTGTTTATAATTTAATTGGGTATTATTTTTAATGTTTCCCTTTTTCTTTTATGGCTTTAAAGTGGGGATAGCAAACTGCATTGTCGGTGTTTGTTGTTTTTTTTTTCGTTTCACCCTTAAATAAAGAGGCGATGGAGGCAGTTGTGAGTGGTTTGATCTGAAGTAGGAGATTCATGTGTTTTCCTCCTCCCTTCGCTCCTGTCAGGTTCTTTGGTCTTGGACAAGAATCCGCCAGCCTCCAGCAGTGGCCCGAACGTGCCCACGGGCCTGAGTATGCAGTCCCAGGACAGTAACACAGCAAAGGTGCACGGCCAAATTAACCTGGCCCAGCTTCGCCTCCAGCACATGCAGCAACAGGTCATGGCTCAGAGGATTCAGCAGCGGATGCACCAGATGAGGCCTATACTGCCAGTCGCCCAGCAGCCTAGGCCTCCAGGCCCCCACTTAGGGCAGCAGCAGCAGCAGCCGCCTCTGTCTCCCAACAGCCAGGTGAGTGCTCGTCGTGAGGGGACTGGCTAAGTCACAAAGAGCTTACCTCCCAGCGTTGGCTTCAAAGGGCTTGGGTAGTGTGACACCTGGTGCTCTTCCAACCTGAATGACTGACTGCCTGACTTTTATGGTCAGGGCGTATGATCACCAGCCCAATTTTGGCACTGTTTTACCGACTTGCCAGTGAGCGAGAACAGGTAACATCCGCACTTTGATGTTAGCGAGAAATTGTGCATAACAGAATTGAAACAGTACAGGTGGAGACCATTCAGTCCGCTGCGCCTGCTCTGGCTCTTCAGATGAGAACTATTACCTAATGCCACTGTATTCACCTTGGTCTGCATTTGGTCAGTCTTTTGTTATGGGAAAGTTCCCAGGCTGCCAGGAATTACTGTTATGAAAATATTTCAAAATTAGCCACAGTGTTCTTTTTGATTCCTTTCACAACACCTTTTTAGTGAGCAAGGAAGGACAGGAACAGTGTCTTGTATTTGAAAATCCCAAGTTATCCAAAGTGCTTTAGATCAGTTTTAATTGTGTGAAGTGACTTATAGAGTAACCTAGATGGACAATTTGGGCTCT
The DNA here is from genome assembly GCF_047496795.1 of Chiloscyllium punctatum. NCBI lineage: Eukaryota > Metazoa > Chordata > Chondrichthyes > Orectolobiformes > Hemiscylliidae > Chiloscyllium > Chiloscyllium punctatum. The sequence continues at coordinate 63,009,068 of NC_092770.1, read as the reverse complement.
ACCTTGGCACAGGATGACTCCTTGCGGGTTATTGGCTGCACCGCTTTGTGCTTTGCTCTATCCCATGGTCCATGTGACTTTTGACCTGACTCAATACCTAAAGTCAGGATTTTTAAGATACTGTACTTGTCACAGCTCAGAATTGACAGAGCGCTTTAAATGTGACAAATGACCCCTTTTTCGCGAAACGGGGTTTTGTCCGCCTGGGTTCCGGTTTTGAGTACGGATGTTTAGAAGCAGTCAGGAACGTACTCTTCCTGTCAGGAGGGTCATGGCCGAAGCTCACCTCTTTGTGCCCTGTCTGCTCAGTCCCTGCAGCCGCCTCGCCTGATCAGCCTCCAGAGCCTGCAGAGGAGCAACACCAGCGTGCCCCCTCCCCCGGCCCAGCAGATGCGCATGCCTCCCAACACCGTCAGGATGACGGGGCCCCAGCCACACATCGCTGCTACCAGCCCGCTAATGAGACAGGTAAGACAGGTCAGCCAGAGGAAGACCTGAAGGAGCCAGGAGGTTACAATGACCGAGTGCTGCCTGTGTTAGATCCTTGCACACCATGTTCCACATTTGGCTGGATAGCTGGGAGTGTAGTTAAGTAATGAGTCATGATCTCATTGTTTTTGTTTTTTTGCTTGATTCGAATTATTATTGTCACATGTCCTTCAGGGAAGGAAACTGCCATCCTTACCTGGTCTGGCCTACATGTGACTCCAAACCCACCACAAAGTGGTTGATTCTTAACTGCCCGATGGACAATACATGCTGGCCTAGCCAGCGACGTCGTCATCCTGTTAAAGAATAAAGAAAAAAAATTTACCTAGGTAAAATGAAAAGTTCTGTTTTGTGTGTAGGCAGATCATACCATACAAAGTGCAATAGGATAATAGAACTGAAAAGAACCGAACTACTGTAAGATAAGTAAGAAAAAGAACTGCTGTAGGGAGCTCGCAACGAGTCAGCATGCTTTGGCGCCATCTTGGTAAGCTGGGGTAGCAGACTCAATGGGCTGAATAGCCTACCCCTGCTCCTATCACTAATGGTCTTAGTGAAACCTGACACGACTTCCAAATGGCTGCCATTTATATTAATATCTGCTGTGCCCTGGTCTCCATTTCAGTCTGGTTACACTCTCTCTACTTTTACCTGAAAAGTGCTACATAAATGTAAGTTGGCTGTTGTTTTGGAAAGTTGGGTCGAATGGTTTGGAACTAGACTACTGTGGATTGCTTCTGATGTTGAATTGCATTGGGAAACCCCACCTGTTTGCTGTAACCTGCAAAGCAAGCTGAAGGAGTGGGAGGCTTAACCCTAATTTACATGGTCATAGCGGCTAAAATACTGTGTGGGAGTGAAGTTTAAATAAATGTGGCAGAGCTGGTGGAAATCTGGTGAAGGGATATTGTGAAACAGAATGACAAGCCGTCAGAAGGGATGAAACACCCTTCTAATCATCTGTTTTCAAAGCAGCTACTTATTCCGACACAAGGCAACATAAAAGGTACTTCCATAACGTCACCATGCAGTGGTTCTTGCTAAAGTCACCATATCAGTTCAGCCTTCCCTGATCTGACCGGCAGTTTCTGACTTATTTGAGTTTAGCATTGTTCGAAAACCCAGCTTTTACCAAGACTTCGTAAACACCGTGCTTCATTTTAAATGTTCGCATTGTTTTGAGTGCTCCGGTCCGCCTTGTCTCTTGAATTCATCCAGGAGGAATGAACTACGGGAAGCTGTGTGTGGGTGCGTGTGTGGCTGACCAACCAAGCAAGGGAACTGTAGTCCATTTCAACAAGAGCATATTCAGGGATATGGACTAATGGCAATTAACATTGGAGATAGACCGAGTGATTTGGAGCAGAGAGAATTCCATTGCTTAAAAGGGGGATTTCACCTTGTGAAATGAATTCTTTTTACTTCATTCCAACCTTCCTGTTAACAGAAGAGAATTTGCATTGAATACATGTCTGAAAATTCTTCTCACGTGTTGAATTATTTTGGATGTGCAAATGTTAAGCAGACCAGTGCAGCAGCCATTTTCTGCCACTTGTAGTTCCACAAATGTGATGGACGGGTCACGGTTGATGTGTTGGATGAGAGGAATATTGGTCAGGGGAGTTCCTGGCCTAGCTATATTAGATTGTTATTGTACTCCCCTCACTTTGATAGGACCAGTAGATACCGTTATAGTGTGAAGGATGGCACATCTGCCAAAGCAGCATACCCTCAGCACTTCACCGCAGTGTCTCGAGGTTGTGAGTTTGAGGCACGACCCAGAGGGAGAGTGCTGCACACGAAGCACAACTGAGAACGGTCACTGTGAATGAGTAACATTTTGAGGCCGTCGTTGTATGTTTTACTGTTTGCATTTTCTGCCTTTCCCCCTTCACTGTCTTTCTCAGCACTACAATCCTGGAAACGTGAGGCCCTTCCTAGTAGCCAGCTCGACAGCCCCCTCTTACCCTTCAATGCTCTTTGTGACTGCAAGTGAGGCTTCCAAACACCTGATTCCAATGACTGAGCTGCTCCCAGCTGTTACCAACCCTGAGCATCTCTCCTGCCTTCCCGATATACCTCAGATTCAGGTAAAAGCAACCACACCACGCGCCGGGCCCTTCGCCAAGGTGTGACTCGGAGGATGAGAGAGCTTAGGGGTGGGTGTCGAATAAGCCTAAAGGGAAACTTTTAATGGTTGTTATAGTGTTGGCGCTAAAGGGGTATCCTAAACTGAGGGACTTGGTTCCTGGTTTGAGTCTATCAGGTTGAATCCATTAGTGATATACCAGCTCTGCATGTGCATTATATTGATATCAGGCCATCACTTGCTAATGTTGACAGCATTTCGTTGAGCCATGGAGAGGTGAGATGTTAAACTCTGTCTGGTAGCTCTCTTGGTTCAGATAGATGTCAAAGATGGCACCAAGGAATGGAAAGTAGGGTGTTCAAATGGTCTCCCAGACAATATTCCTTTCCTCACAATTACCAGTGACCCCTGCAATCCCCAGTGGCTGCTCTTTTAGTCTGTACATAGAATATTACAGCGCAGTGCAGGCTCTTCGGCCCTCGATGTTGCGCTGACCTGTGAAATCCATCTGAAGCCCATCTAACCTACACTATTTCATTCTTGTCCATATGTCTATTCAATGACCATTTAAATGCCCTTAAGGTTGGCGAGTCTACTACTGTTGTACGACATGAGTTCTTTTGAGTTATCTACAGAAGGCTGTACAAGGTACAATGCCTGCCTTCCCTTTGGGATTCCTTGAAGTGTGCATTCTGGATGAAAAGGAATTAGCCACTCTAGGGATAATCCAGCTTCTACTGAACACTGTTCTAGTTGGAAGAACAGGATTGTTTGCAGGTGTGGAATGAGCTCGCTGTTTTGGGGGTTGTCCTTCCTTGGGTGTATTTTTGATGCCTTGGAAACTTTAAAGAGCTTGAGGAGAAACAGGTTGCATTTATTTAGCACCTCTCTAATGTTTCCCTGATTGCTTCACAGGGCAGTAAACCAACGCAGTTTGGCACTGTGCCACACTGGGAGAGATTAAGACAAGTGCATGGAAGCTTTGGTCGATGAAGTAGGGTTTACGGAATGTCGGAAAGGGGGAAGAGAGGGAGGAATTCGGCGATCTCATGACTTTTGAGTTTTTCCGATCCCTAAGCAGTTGGTGCTGGCTCTCCATGGTAGTGTGGGTTCTCTCATTGGGCCCGAGGTGGGTGATTTACTGAGCCCAGTGATCTGGCCTGCTGAATGTAGATTGAAGGAAGAGTTGCTTTACAAATGATAGTGGCAGAAAAATATCTTTTTTTTTCCCCCTCTCTCTCCTTTTTACCCTCACTTTTCTTCCCCTCTTTTTTTTTCCCCCCCTCTCTTTTCCCCTCCCTCTTTTTTTTCATTCCCCTGAACAAATGTTCCAATAGCAGAGCACTGTCCCTGCTGCTGAGTTGGAGAGATTTCTAATTCACAAAAGCTGTATTTTTTTTCTTTCCTTGAATTGTTCATTGTCATTTTGCACTCTGCAATGTAACCCATATTTTGAATGGACTTCAACCATTGAAAGTTCACTGGTTCACATTTTGAGTGCACATCAAGGTCCAGTTGCTTCTCCTGTGAGTGATATCATTAGGAACTGCCTGTGGGTAAATTATTTTCAGGGATTCGCATTTGCACAGTCCTGTTCTGTCTCCAGCATGTAGGAGACGACTCCTGGAAGGCCGAATCACCACCACAAAACTGAAATAGGGAGAAGGCCTTGCATTTATGTAGCACATTCCATAATCTCTGCTTTGAACATTTTACATCCGATGGACCACTTTGGAAGTGGAGTCACTGTTGTAATGTCAGAAATGTGGTAGGTAATCTGTACACAGCAAGGTCCTACTAACAGTGTTTGAGGTAGATGACAAGACCGTGTTAGTGTCGGAGGATACCAATTTAGTCTTGTTATAGATTAGATTAGATTCCCTACAGTGTGGAAACAGGCCCTTTTTTGGCCCAACCAGTCCACACTGACTCTCCAAAGAGTAACCCACTCAGACCCATTTCCCTCTGACAATTGCACCTAACACTACAGGCAATTTAGCATGGCCAATTCACCTGGCCTGCACAGCTTTAAACTGTGGGAGGAAACCAGAGCACCCAGAGAAAACCCGCACAGACACAGGGAGAATGTGCAAACTCCACACAGTGACCCGAGGCTGGAATCGAACCCAGGACCCTGGTGCTGTAAGGCAGCAGTGCTAATTGCTGAACCGCCTTGCCGCCATAGTCTCTCTTGTCTGTTACCACTAGGTGTCCACTGCCTCAGTCATCAATCATTTAACTGTTGAGTAATCTAAGCGCTTGAAATACTTAAAAGCAGAACGTTTGAACAATACCCTTTTTTTTTTTGTTTCTCATTGGAACTACAGCTGGATGATGCAGGATCAGTGTTGCTGGAAAGCTTATTGACCAGAGAGCGGAACGGCAATAGTGTGGCAGCAAGACCTTCGGCGACCAGTACCAACCCTTCCCCAGGCCCTTCCATCCCTTCGCCAGGCCACTCAGGTAAATCAGTGCCGCTGTTATTCACAAGATGGAGCTCAGTGTACATACATTGAAAGCAAATGTTCGGTAGCAGTGGGTGTGACGGGAAGAATTTTCGTACAGGTGGGGCTGCTAGGCAAATTTGCAATGTCGCACATTGTAATTCTGTATCTATAGCAATATTTCTGAATAAAATGGTAGTTTTGTTTTTTCTTGAGGATTAAGGGGGAAAAATCTCTGAAGGTCACTGATTTCAATAGTAAAAGCTGTAGTCAGTTAGCCATCTTTGTCAGTCATGCCATCCTCCCTGTCACCCTTTTGTTGAACTTTGATTTTGGTGATGAGGGCATTGTGCTAAGGTCCTGCACAGAGCTCTGCACCAATGGCTGGTCTTCTGCCTTTGTCCAACACAGTGCTCCTGGTGTCTGAAACCATGCATTACAGGAGCCTTAAGTTGCATAGTGGTAATGTCACAGGAGTGGGCATCCAGAAAACCAGGGCTAATGTTCTGGTGAAGTTTAAATTCAATATTTAAAAAAAAAAATTCTTGTTGTTTGTTGTAAAAATCCATCTGGGTCACTAATGCCTTTTCTCGGGAGGGAAATCTGCCATCCTTACCTGGTCTGGTCTACATGTGACTCCAGGCCCAAGCAGTGTGGGTGACTCTAAAATACTCCTTACGCAATTTAGGGTGGGCAATGAATGTCCACGTTCGCAGGAAGGACTTTTTAAAAAAAAAACCTTCTTGGTAGTGAGAGTCACATACTTCCTGGAATCTGTTTCCTGAACGAGCTCCAACTTGGACTTGACTGTGATGGCTCCATGTTGTCCAATGCCTTGGAGCATTCCATGCAATTGAATTGAAGCCTGGCTTTGTCCTGGTTTACACAGCACCATGTCGGATGTTGCAGGGAGGATATGATCAGATTGGGTTTTGATGGCCTCACAGCTGAGAACTCTGATATCAGAGAGGCCACGTTTAATCAAGAATTGATAGACGCAAGGGTTGGATTTGTGTTGGGTTCTCCGTCATTTAGACCCTGACCTGCTTTCTCTTGTGTCTTAGGGTCAGTGACCGTCACCAATGTCCACGTCCCAGGACGTACATCTAGCACCTCCAGCACTGGTAGCAGAGGCAGGTGAGTGTGAGGCAGTGGCCATCTGTATAAATGAACCCTGCCTTATGAATAGACTCCTCTCTTTGTTTCCTCGGTGTGTCTCCCTATCACGCTCACTCACTCACTCTCTCCCTGTTTCAGTTGCACCTCATCGAGTAGGCTCTCTAGACCAGAGTCCCAGCAGATGACTCCAGTCGTTCGCTTGGAACCCATAAAAATCAAACAGGAGACCGTGACTGAGGATGACCTCTGTGATTTCCCCATCATTGTTGTGAAACAAGAGCCTGGGGAGGAAGATACTGATCCTTGTGAGGTTAGTTTCAGCTCTTTTTTGTTTTTAACATGGGAAAAGTCCAGTCAGCACTATTTAAACCATTCTTTTGGTGAGTTTTCCAAAGCTTTTTAAAACGTTATTATATAATATCATTTTATAACAGTCTGAAGTGGTTGTTGATTGTAAGATCAGGACTGTGGCTCAATGATTGCTTCCAAACGCTTTCCATTTCTTGTCATAATCACCCTGTTCTGATACTACAACATACTTCTGGAGCAAGTGGGACTTGAACTCAGGCCTTCGAGTTTCTTTGATTTCAAGTCTGATCTGTTGTACCAATCAAACTCCATCAATTAATTTACAATTAGTTGACAACTCCCATTTATTGTTTGTCAAGTAACTACCAGGATATGGAGAGGAAACATGCAGGGCCTTGGATTGTTTTTGTTCTTCTCAATGTTTGGAATGCCTCTACCTAGAGGGCCAACTTCCCTCCTTGTGACTGACTTTGAGATTTGTCCTTAAACCTGAACCTGAACGGAATACCAGCCGCTTTCTACCACCTTGTTCCACTCTGCTCGCTTTTCATCTTCCAGTTTCTTAATCTCCCCGTTCTCCTCCTGTTCTCGGGATGTTATTGTCTTCCACCTTTTAATTGCTCCCTTAGCTCAGTCCCACTTTTTGCTACTTCACACTGAAGTTTCATCTGCTGTGCTATCCTCCTCCCTCTGCCTCCTGACCAACTGACTTCCCTTCGCTTCATGAATGTTGATATTACTCAAGAGGGCATGATTAATGGGCTCTTTTCTCTTCCTTTCGAAGCCGTTGTGATAAACTACATTGCAGAAGAGCTGTTCTCTGCATGACCTGTCAAACTGTGGCTCTGTAGACCCTCGGGTAAAAGATCCTGTGTCCCCGGCTGAAGAAAAGGAGGCAAGTTTTCTGCAATGTCCTGGCCAATATTGAACCTTCCATTGGGCATCACTAAATCGACTGCTGTTTTCCCTACTTTACCACAGTGTCCTTCAAAATGCATTTCAAAAATCTACTTAATTCAGCGTAAAGTGCTGTGGGGCATCCTGACCGGTTCAGTGGTGCTGTATATGGTAAACGCAGTATACTAGTTAATTTGGCATGTAGGATGGTCCCATTTTCTCAGGTCCAGAAGAGAACTCTCTCCCTGCTCCCTCAGCACGTTTGTCTGCTTAAAAAATGCTATGCGCATGTTTGGAATTAGCCTCAATTATCCACCTCTGATCTGTACGTTTTAATTACAACAGGATTAAGTTGGCAATGCAGCCTGTGATGCTAAAATGTGAGGGGGAGAGCGGTTTAATACACATCACAAAGACCAGTGATAAGAAATGAGTTCTCAGGCAAATGAGTGAAATATGAGGCTAGTTTCAAGCTCAAAGTCTTAACATTTACAATCTTGTTAAATAACTCTGCTGTAAGGTAGTTTGTGGTTAGTGAAATACTGTTGTGAGAATGGAAGAAGTTGTTTCACCTTTAAAGAGAGTACGATAATTTTCAGCAGAACAATTTTTAGCCTTTATACTTCAGCTGCTGAGATTACCAAATTTCTCCATGCTTTACCCACATTGTCAATGTTGTCTCTCTCTGCCTGCCTCCCCCTCGCTCTCTGCCTGCCTCCCTCTGTAACACTAGTCATTGTGACACTGAGGCCCTTTAATAGTCTGCGTGATCGTGGTTTTCTGCGACAACACTAGACATTGTCATTCATAAAGTAACTACGTTGACTTGACTTGCTGCCACTTAGAAATCTTTCTTGTAATTGGGGTTTCATTTTTCCCAACACCAGTGGTTCACGTTTTATACTTGATCCATTTTTAGAAGATTTTATAAATTATATTTACAAATCTAGAGTTAAAAACAAGTTATTCCCTCCCTCCTTCCCCGTTCACAAGTGCAGCACAATTTTGAGGCCTAGATTTGCTCCAAAAACACACTTGTTTTTGTGATGTTTTCTGTCTCTCAATCTTTCCTTCTGATTATAGCCTACTGGCTTCCAGGATGAATAGGGTTGGTCTAATGGTTTACTTCATCTCCTGTTCATTACTGGATGGTGTGCTCACTGTGGAATCCTGGATCTGTACCTGAGGTTCTTGGTTGAAAATCTAGATAGCTATCACCGGCTGGGATTTCCACCAGATTCGGCAGTTTTCTGGTTGGCACTCGTAATAGCATGGGTTAGACACCCTACAGAGAGGGCAGTAGCAGAATTTACCTTTTTTGGGGCAACCAAGTGGCAGTCTTACTCATGAGAAGTTGCAAAGTTAAGACTTTTACCATAATGCAGTGCTCATATACAGAATATGCGAGATGAAGGAAAATCTAATTTACTGAGAGAAATATTCCAAGAATTGACTATTAATTTTTAAAAATTATACACTTCCATTATATGGAGATGCCTGGCAAGCCCATGCTGGTTTCCCTTATGAAAGCTCCCCACCTCTTCCTCCGCTACATTGATGACTGCATCGGCACCACATCATGCTTCCACGAGGAGGTTGAGCAGTTCATCAACTTCACCGACACATTCCACCCCAACCTTAAATTTACCTGGACCATCTCTGACACCTCCCTCCCCTTCCTGGACCTCTCCATCTCCATTAATGATGACCGACTTGACACTAACATTTTTTACAAACCTCAGACTCCCATAGCTACCTGGATTACATCTCTTCCCACCCTACCTCCTGCAAAAATGCAATCCCATATTCCTAATTCCTCTGTCTCTGCTCCCAGGAGGTCCAGTTCCATCACAGAACACACCAGATGGCCTCCTTCAGAGATCACAATTTCCCTTCTCACGTGGTTGAAGATGCCGGCATCTGATCCACATCCCGCACCTCCGCCCTCAGACCCCACCCCTCCAACCGTAACAAGGACAGAACCCACCCCCCCCCCCCCCCCCCCCCCCCACCCCCCCGGTCCTCACTTTCCACCCTACCAACCTCCTCATAAACCACATCATCTGCCAACATTTCCGCCACTTCCAAACGGACCCCACCACCAGGGATATATTTCCCTCCCCACCCCTATCTGCTTTCCGCAAAGACCACTCTCTGTGACTACCTGGTTAGGTCCATGCCCCCCAACAACTCACCCTCCCGTCCTGGCACCCTCCCCTGCCATTGCAGGAACTGCAAAACCTGCGCCCACGCCACCTCCCTACCCACCATCCAAGGCCCCAAGGGAGCTTCCACATCCATCGATGTTTCACCTGCACATCCACCGATATCATTTATTGTATCCGTTGCTCCCGATGCAGTCTCCTCTACACTGGGGAGACTGGACGCCTCCTTGCAGAGCGCTTTAGGGAACATCTCTGGGACACCCGCACCAATCAACCACACCGCCCTGTGGCCCAACATTTCAACTCCCCCTCCCACTCTGCCGAGGACATGCAGGTTCTGGGCTGCTTCCACTTCCGCTCCCTCACCACCCGACGCCTGGAGGAAGAACGCCTCATCTTCTGCCTCAGAACACTTCAACCCCAGGGCATCAATGTGGATTTCACCAGTTTCCTCATTTCTCCTTCCCCCACCTTACCCCAGTTCCAAACTTCCAGCTCAGCACCGTCCCCATGACCTGTCCTACCTGCCTATTTTCCTTCCCACTTATCTGCTCCACCCTCCTCTCTGACCTATCCCCTCCATCCCCACCCCCATTCACCTATTTGCTACCTTCTCTCCAGCCAGCCCGACCCCACCCCCAATTTATCTCTCCACCTGGAGGCTTCCTGCCTCTATTCCTGATGAAGGGCTTTTGCCTGAAACGTCGATTTTCCTGCTCCTCGGATGCTGCCTGACCTGCTGTGCTTTTCCAGCACCACTCTGATCTAAACTCTGGTTTCCAGCATCTGCAGTCCTCACTTTTGCTCTGTGGAAACGGTGATGAGCTGTTGCCTTGAACTGCTGCAGTCTGTGGTGGACGGTGTAACCAATGCCTGTTAATCAAAATCCTGTAACATCCTAGTTACTGAATATAGGAATTGTGCATATGTTTTGAGGGTTCAGTGTTTCTGCATAGATGTCAACTCCTGCTTTACTTGGGATATATCTGGCGATTGTAGCACATTAAACACATGGTGTTGTGCATTGTTGATTTGGACGTTGCCTGGCGATGTGAAGCTGTGCTCTAGTTAAGAGTAGAAAGGTTCCATTGCAAACTACATATCTCTATCAGGAAAGCTGATTTGTGAGGCAGACAAAGTATAAACAGGGGAGTCCTGACTTCTGAAGGTGTTTCCAATTGCTCTTCAACCAATTAACCTCGTGTGGAAAAACGACACTCGCTGTTTTTGCAGAAAGCTACAATCAGACAATGTCAGACATCTAGGATGGTCCAAGGAACACTGTTCCTGAATGCAAATCTCCCAGTACTCACTAAACCAATTACCCTGTCTGCAATTAGCCAGCTTTTTAAAAACTCCTTGGGATATCGGTGCTGCCGATTTTTTTTTTTTTATTATTGTCCACCACTAGATGTTTTTGGTGAGTCTTCTACGTGAAGCACTGTACTGCAACAGAGGGCACTTGGAGGTTATTGTGGAACATTCAGAGAGTGAGCGTTTTTAAAAATGTTTTTTCTCTTTGGTCATCCCTGACATTTATTGCTTGAGTGCCTTGTGAGGCTGTTTCAGAGGGCAATTCACAGTTGATTGCAGTGGGTCTGGAGTCTCATGTGGGTCACACCAGATGAGTGTGGCAGACTTCCTGGTTTACAACAATCAGGAATTAGGTTTAAGGGGTAAAAACAATGACTGCAGATGCTGGAAACCAGATTCTGGATTAGTGGTGCTGGAAGAGCACAGCAGTTCAGGCAGCATCCAAGGAGCAGTAAAATCGATGTTTCGGGCAAAAGCCCTTCTTCAGGAATAAAGGCAGAGAGCCTGAAGCGTGGAGAGATAAGCTAGAGGAGGGTGGGGGTGGGGAGAAAGTAGCATAGAGTACAATAGGTGAGTGGGGGAGGGGATGAAGGTGATAGGTCAAGGAGGAGAGGGTGGAGTGGATAGGTGGAAAAGGAGATAGGCAGGTAAGACAAGTCATGGGGACAGTGCTGAGCTGGAAGTTTGGAAATAGGGTGAGGTGGGGGAAGGGGAAATGAGGAAACTGTTGAAGTCCACATTGATGCCTTGGGGTTGAAGTATTCTTCCTCCAGGCATCTGGTGGTGAGGGAGTGGCAGTGAAGGAGGCCCAGGACCTCCATGTCCTCGGCAGAGTGGGATGGGGAGTTGAAATGTTGGGCCACAGGGCGGTGTGGTTGATTGGTGCAGGTGTCCTGGAGATGTTCCCTAAAGCGGTCTACTAGGAGGCGCCCAGTCTCTCCAATGTAGAGGAGACCGCATCGGGAGCAACAGATACAATAAATGATATTAGTGGATGTGCAGGTAAAACTTTGGATGTGGAAGGCTCCTTTGGGGCCTTGGATAGAGGTGAAGGAGCAGGTGTGGGCGCAGGTTTTACAGTTCCTGCGGTGGCAGGACAAGAGGGTGGGTTGTAGGGGGGCATGGACCTGACCAGGTAGTCACTGAGGGAGCGGTCTTCGCAGAAGGTGGAAAGGGGTGGGGCGGGAAATATATCCCTGGTGGTGGGGTCTGTTTGGAGGTGACGGAAATGTTGGCAGATGTTGTGGTTTATGCGAATGTTGGTAAGGCGGAAAGTGAGCACCAGGGGCGTTCTGTCCTTGTTACTTGGTCTTCCAGCACCACTAATCCAGGAATTAGGTTTAAGGTCATCGATACAGAGACAAGGTTTCAGCCCCAGACTTTTATTAATGGGACTTCAACGCCAGCAGCTGCTGTGATGGGGAGCTGCTCCCTTGTCCACAGTGCTTCAGCCTGATCTCTGAATGACTACACCAGCGACATTTATCACCTCCACGGCAATGATTCTTATTTAAATGGGACCCATTTTAGGGAAGAAGAGAGTGGCGTTCGGTGGAAAGCAATCTGCTAATGGGATATTGAATTAGGACTACCACCAATCAGATTTTATCATAAGTTGGAAAAATGATAGTAGGTTCTAATTTATTTCAAGTTTGTGAGGTTTCTTCACCAACTTGTTTGCGCATGTTATTGACTAAAACTGTAGACGCTGCCTTGCTCTTTCTAAAACCACTGTTATAGAAGATCTGTGTCTTAATACTGTCATTGATATTCGGAGGGTGGGCAGCCTTACTGGGATCATCCAGAGCAGATTTGTCCTTAACTATTCCGCCCGCTCGGTGATCAGGATCGTGCTGTGACCCAGGCAGATGGACCCCTTTAGTCTATGGTTGTGAAACATCACGTTGACTTCTGATTGCTATCATTTTATCTATGTACTTATTTTGTGTGGTGACCTCTCTTATTCTTGCTGTCATGTAGCTGACCAATCCGCAGGACAGCAGCACCTCTCTCCTGCCCGGCAAGCTGGTGTCGGACGGGCAGACAGTTGGCCACCGTGATGGACTGGCTAAAGCAGACCCTCCAGATAGCACGGCATCCCCCTCCTCCAATCCTGGGGACCCCCAGGATCGGGGGACCCAGCCCCCTGGTGCATCTCACAAGCCTGCACGGGTCGGGGGAGACCATGGGAAAGAGGATGATCCCAACGAGGACTGGTGCGCGGTCTGTCAGAACGGGGGTGACCTGCTGTGCTGTGAGAAGTGCCCCAAAGTGTTTCATCTCGTCTGCCACGTGCCAGCTCTCCTCAGCTTTCCAAGGTAATGACCTCATCCTCATCCTCATCCTCATCCTCATCCTCATCCTCATCCTCATCCTCATCCTCATCCTCATCCTCATCCTCATCCTCATCCTCGCCTGTCAGGCAATTGGGGAGTATACCCTCACACTCCTGACTTGGGCCTTGTAGATGGTGGACAGGTTTTGGGGAGTCAGGAGGTGAGTTACTTGCTGCAGTATTTCTAACCTCTGACCTGTAATGTGGCAAGTCTGATTGTTCAGCGAAAAAAAGTACACAATTGAAGAATTGAATCTGTCAGCTTAGGTCAAGGTCTTCTTTTGAGTATCTGGAACACTGCATGTAGTTTGTTTTCGGAAGGACATACAGTAGAACCCCCGTATCCGCGGAATCGGTTTCCATGGTTTCAGTTATCCATGGCGTACTGTGGCTCGAGATATTACATCATTCCAGAAATAATTCCAGGCAGCTGCTGGGGAGATAAATTTCCTCACTTAAATGAGGGGTTCGCTGCTGTCTGTGGTTTTGAGTATCCGTGATAGGTCTTGGGACATATCACCTGTGGATATGGAGGGACACCTGTCATTACATTTGGAGAAGTTCACAGAAAGGTCACTCGCTGACTTCTGTGATAAATGAGTTATCTTGTGAGGAAAGGTCCTTTACTCAAATGAACTAAGAGGGAAATGTAATCGTACTGAGACATGTATATTTTCTATACGGGAAAGATTTAGTACTAGTTTTTAACACTGCTTACATATAAGGGGCTCCTCATTTCCCTGAAATGATTTTTCTTTCCACCTTCTGAAGATGGGTTAATGCTTGGCATTTTCTCCCCCAGAGAGCAGTGGAAGGTGGTTCATTAAATATATTCCAACTGCGTTAGACAGAATCCGGATCAACCTGGAGCGAGGAAATGGGAGGCAGGCAGAAAAGTGAAGTTTAGGTTGCAGTCAGGTCAGCCGCCATGTTACTGAATGGCAGAACAAGCCTCTGGCCTACCCCAGTTCCTAATTGTGTGTCCTCATGCCAACTATGTCCTGATCTATCACTCTTCCAAAATACTGTCAGACCACACTAAGAATGCTGTTTCGACCCCTTATCTAAGGAAAGAAACATTGACATTGGAAATGGTCCAGAGAACATTCACTAGGCTGACCTGGAGGTACAGGACTGCCCAGGCAGACCCAGTGTTCAACCTGCTCCTGCCCCACAGATCTCACCACCTCCTACCTTGATTGCCCTGGTCCAGCCCCTGCCTATTTGCATCCGCAATTCCAATAACGCTTTACGCCAGCTTTGGTATTTACAGTTTGCAGGCTCCAGCCGCCGCCACCTTACCAGTTCCAAGGAAGAGTCACTGGACCCGAAACGTTAACGCTGATTTCTCCTCTCAGATGCTGCCTGCTCCTGCTGAGCTTTTTCAGCAACCTCCTGCTTTTGTTCCTGCTTTGGAGGGACTGTCTTATGAGGAGAGATTGGGCCTGTATTTGCTAGAATGGAGAAGAATGAATGGTGACCTTACTGAAACGTAGAAGATTCTCAGGGGGCTTGATGGTAGATGTAGAAAGATGGTTTCCTTCTGCGGGACAGTCTAGGACCAGAGGACATCATCTCAGAATGAGGGGTCTCCCATTGAAGGCAGAATTAGGAAGAATTCTTCTGAGGGTATTGAATCTGTGGAAGTCTTCACTGCAAAGCACTGTAGAGGCTGGGTCATCATTAAGTATATTCAAGACTGGGGATTGCCTGTTAATGGAGATTAAATAGAAAAATGGAATTGAGGATTATCAGATCAGCCATGACCTCATTAAATAAATGACCACCTTCTATTCCTACACTTTATGGATTTATAGTTTGTTCACCAGAAGTGTGAAAACAGTCTGACTAGGAATACAGTGATAGCAACTAGAATCATTAATTCAAATGCAAATTTGATTTCTTCGAAAGAAAACTACTGTGAGTAATTTGGAACATAGTGGGTGTGACAGATTTGGGAGGAACTGTTCTGTAAGGACTTCAGAATCCTGGAGCAACCTTGCAATGGTGTCATGGAGCTGCACATCATTTGAGCACAAATAGCACAGTGTGGGTGGAGTTAGAACACTAGATTATGAATGAACTCTTATGTGGACAAGAACACACAAAGATGGGTTAATCTGTCAAGTTAAATCGAAAACTTCTGTATGTCTTTTATTACCATGTATAGCAGTATTTGGTACAAAGGCATAAGTTGCCTCTAAGACTAAGCTGAATATAGCTCTTGATGTGTCCTTCTGTTCATCCAGTTTGACTTGAACGTAGATTTGTAGTCAAACCATATGATCTAACAGGCACAAGAGACCTGAAATTTGCAAGGCTGTTCACTACTACATACTTCCTTGCCTTCTATCAGACTCTGTGGACTAATTAATGAAAGTTTTAATTTCATAATTTAACACCTATAGTTAACTTTGCAACATACAACCGCCAAGATAATAGAAAGTAACGTAGCTGGAGGTTGGACCTTTTTCAATCATTTGGCAGTTCCTGCATTCCATCCTACAGGTTCCTCTCTCCATGAGGTAGCTCAGTTAGGGATGGTTTTGTACGTTCAGCCCCTTGCCCCAGTCATTAGGTAGAGGAGGCTTGGTGATTTAAACCCAGGAAGCAGAGGTGTGAAACTGCTAACTCGTTGTCACACATTAATGCTCAAATGGAAATTTTAAAGTCTATTTTTGGATTTCCTTTTGACATTTTCACTGTACAATTGACCAAATGCACACTGAATCAGTTACAATTGCAAGTTACCCTTTTGAAAACTGCTTCATAATGAGTAGATTATTCCTGACAAATAATGTAGCAGAGCGAATTTCAAGTTAATCTAAGATGAGTGAATGAGCGACTCCTCCCCGGTGCCCTTGACATTATGTGCACTTTATCAACTTGTTTTTTTTTTGGAATTGCTCTGGCCATTTATCGTAATGTTGTTGTGCTTGAATTGACTGTAGTATTTCCTACATCACACTAGTGACTAGCTACACTTCATAACAACTAAAAAATGACTGAAGCCATGAGTGAAAAGTGTTGTGAAGTGGTTCTTCAAAACTAGTCAAGAAGATATTCAATTCCGTGAAAGAGATCGGTTAGACTTGCCTGAGCAGATGGACTGAAGGGCCTCTCTAGCCCAGATGATGTTGTAAGTAGTCTCGCCTGTCTGAGTTGGTTAATTTATTTTGTTTAGCGGTGAATGGATCTGCACATTTTGTCGAGACCCTGTGAACCCAGAAGTGATGTATGACTGCGAAGACCAGTGGCAAGTGGGTGAAAAGAGGAAAGTGGTTGCAGTCTCTGAGATGGCCCCAGTCGATCAAAGGGTATGTCCAGTGGTTGCATTGTTTCTGGGAAAACCACACAGCTAAGTATGTTACTTTCCTGTTGCCAAATTCGAGAAGTGAAAGGGTGGAATTTAAAAAAAAAAGACATTGTAATGTTGGGTTTAATCTTCACAAATTGTTGATGATGTCAGTTGTAACTTGGTGGTCAGCACTCTGGCCTCTGATCCCACAAGGATCAGGGTTCGAGTCCCACTCCAGCGATTTGAATGTGGAAATCTAGGCTGGCCTGGCTGAGGGAGTGCTGCACTCTCAGGGGCCCTGCTTTTTCAGGGAGATGTTAAACCTAGAGACTTATTTATTTGTCCCCTCAGATGTCAAAAATTCCCCTGCACTTTTCTTAAGAGGAGCTTTTCCTTCTGGCCTGATCAATAATAAGGTTGAGTTCATCCTTATCACACAGAGGAGCCTTCTGTGGGCATACTAATGGCTGTGTTTTCTATATTAAAATAATGTACTTTATTCAAAAGTATGTATTTGGCTGTTAAGCAATTTTGGGAATACAAAAGTTGTGAAATGTGCCTCATGAATGTAGATTATACCACCTTCTTCTTTCCTGTACTGTTTTGTAACTTTGAGCCAAACGTTGATAAATGCACAGTTGTGAGATTTCTCTCCTGAGTGATGCCTTAAGTCTGCAGCCCGTGCCCTGTGTCTGAGCACTACCCACTGAAAGTTATTCTTGCTGGGACCAATATTGTTCACTAATGTTTCATTGGGTCCAACATCCAAATGGAGCTATGCTCTCCAGATAGTATAGGCTTGTGGTCTTCCACAACTTCCGATGTAATGGCTATGGAAGCAGCAGAGGGGACTTTCAACTGAGCTGATTAGTTCAGAGAGGGGGTCCTTATTTGCTCACTTGAGAGAGGCTGGCGTAACCGTGGCTCCTAATAGCTACATCCCTGAGAAAAGGACATTTTGTCAATGTTCTCAGTCGGAACTCTCAGCCAAATGCATCATGCATTTCACGCCAGAGATGCAGTTTTTTATTCTGTGACATGGCTGGCACGCTCTGCATTTGCTGCCCATCTCAACTGCCCTCAAGAAAACTGGTAATGTTTGTGAGGGGGGAGAGCAGAGGTCAGAAAAATGACATTCTGAATCCATTGAAACAGGAAAACAAATCCAAGATGTTGGAAACCAGAAACAAGGACAGAGACATGATGGAAGATGCTCAGCATCTTTGGAGAGAGTTCAGAGTTAATGTTTCACCCTGTCTTTTCAGAAGCATCACTCTCTGTTTCTCTCTCGGTGCACTCAGTAATTTCAGTATCTTGTGCCTTATCAGCAAGCTGGGAGTGGTGTTTCCTGAATGTATTCTGCCTTGTAGTATTTTAGTATGACAGCCCATTTGCATACCAGCATTATTGTGATAATGAACATTTGATCAGCTTCAAGGTGTTGTTGACTGACTTGTGGGAGTAGTCGGGGGAGGCGGGGGGAAGGGGAGGAAAGAGGACACTGGAGGTGGAGATGGTTCAGTTATGGATTGATGGATTGGCCCTCTCTGCATGTTGTACAGATATTAAAAACGCTTAGTTGGCAACATTTTGACATCTCATCCTGAATGCTGGAAGTGTTTATTTTTTGAATCCCTACAGTGTGGAAACAGGCCCATCGGCTCAACAAATCCACACTGACCTTCTGAAGAATAACCCACCCAAACCCATTCCCCCTATCCTATTATCCAATATTTACCTGCCTGACTAATGCACTTAACCTAAACATCCCTGAACAGAATGGGCAATTTAGCATGGCCCATTCACATAAGTAGCACATCTTTGGGCTGCGGGAGGAAGCCGGAGCACCCGGAGGAAACCCACGCAGACGTGGAATACACACATACACACACACACACACAGACACAGACACACACGTCCCTGGAGCTGTGAGGCAGCTGTGGGACAGATGGATTCTCAACTCAAAATGAGTAACTCACCTCTTGACTCCCCAAAGCCTGTCCTCTATCTACAAGGCACATGTCCCATTCCCGGGAGTGGAACAGGTGATGAACTGTTTGGAGTGGCCTACAATGTATTAAATGTTAGTTGTTTTGTTTCTCTATTCACTCGTGGGATGTTGGGGGTCGTTGGCCGGGCCAGCGTTTTATTGTCCTTCCCTAGGTGTCCTTGAGAAGTTGGGGTGAACTGCCTTCTTGAGCTGCTGCAGTCCTTGTGATGTTGGGAGACCCACAATGCTGTTAGGGAGAGAATGCCAGGATTTTGACCAACAAAACTGAAGGAGTGGTGACACATTTTCCAAGTCAGGATGGTGAGTGAGTTTGAGGGGAACTTGCAGGTGTTTCAATGCATCTGCTGTCCTTGTCCTTCTAAATGGCATCTGATGTCTTTTTTTTTCTTCGAGATGGTGGTGGTCGTCATGGGTTTGGAGCCGTAGTGAATTTCTGTAGTGTATCTTGTAAACCGTGCACACTGCTGTTACTGACTACTTTGTCCTGGATGATGTTGAGCTTTTTTGAATATTGTTGAAGTTGTACCCATCCAGGCAAGTTGGGTTTTTCTCTTATGGCTCCTGATGTGTGTCTTGTAGATAGAGGACAGGCTTTGGGGAGTCAA
Organism: Chiloscyllium punctatum; assembly: GCF_047496795.1. NCBI lineage: Eukaryota > Metazoa > Chordata > Chondrichthyes > Orectolobiformes > Hemiscylliidae > Chiloscyllium > Chiloscyllium punctatum. The sequence continues at coordinate 62,989,993 of NC_092770.1, read as the reverse complement.
GAGGTGAGTACTCATTTTAAGATTTTGTAGGCTCTGACTAGAATCCATCTGTCCCTTCAGTAGGACATCAGACATCCCAAGGAGAGAGTGGATTCACTGTATTTGAGGTAACACTTATCATTCAGCAACGCCTTAAAGCTGATTACATGTTTATTTTCACACTACTGCTGGTGTGCAAATGGGCCGCCATACTACATTACAACAATGACTGACTAAAATTGCAATCCTACTTCATTTGCTGTAAAGTATGTTGCGTGTACTTCTTAGATGGTGAATGTTGCAATGAACATGGGATCTTTCTTTGGGGAGAGTGATGGGTGGATGTATTTTCTGTTTCAGAAATGTGAGAACCTGCTGCTGTCCATGTACTGTGATGAACTGAGTGTTGCTTTCCAAGAGCCAGTTCCTGCCTCCGTTGTAAGTGGGTTTTCTTTGGTTTGCTCTAATATTCCACATCCCTGAGGATGAGCTGGTGTACTGTGCAGCCGCGAGGCATTGCCCTGTTTCATCCTGCAGTGACCTTTCCATTAGGTGTAAGCTGTGACTGAGTGCAGATTATCTATCTGTTCATCTGGCGAGGCCTATACCAGCTTGCCAACAGTGGGGAATGCTGACCACATTCCGAATCTGTAGGTAGACGAGCGTGAGTGTGTGTGTGTGTGTGTGTGTGTGTGTGTGTGTGTGTGTGTGTGTGGTCAGGATTTTTAAAAGCAGAACTGTATTTCTTACTGAGCAGGAGGTCATAGCCCCATTGCTTGAGGCTGGAATCCCGTGTTAGGGATTGGGTTGAAGGAGGGAAAACACTTTGGATGGTGAGGTTAGAACAGTCATCCTCTGGTCTGCCAGTCTGCAGCCACTGTTGCCCACCCATTCCATCTCCTATTGCCATTAATCCCACTGAGAGCTCAAGAAGGCTCCTCTGTCTCTTGCAGGTTCCTGACTACTACAAAATTATAAAGAAGCCAATGGACATGTGCACTGTGAAGATGAAACTGCAGAGGCAACACTCACAGCACTATCATACGGCCGAGGAGTTTGTGGGTGATATCAGGCTGATCTTTAAGAATTGCGAAGAATTCAATGAGGTAACGGCAATAATACATTAAACCAGTTTATGGCCTACATTCTGTAGTTAGTGTGTTGATTGGAAACCTAAATTGGCAGAGTGGCAGGTTTGATTAATCTTTAAAATGGGGGCATGATAGGAGAGGGAGAGCCAGCTTGGGATGGCATGGATCAGTGGCTTTCCTTTGGAACCAAACCTAAGCCTATGTCTGTATGTGACCCCTGCCCACCCCTTACCCCACTCAGCACTACTCTTGGTGAAATTCTCTCTTCTGTGAACCATTTCAAATGCCTCCAGTATATCCCTACTGCTAGTTTCCTGTCTACCCTTGAAGCTAATAGCCTCAAAGGTCATTAATAGATGTCACCCACTATTTCCCGTTCCCTTTCACAGTTCTGCCCAGTTGTTCTGATTGTTGTCACTGTCTTGTTTGGCAGCCCTTCAAGGGTAAAGGTGACGAACTTCCACTCTGGGAGAGAAGGGGGCTTGGAATACATTATGCGCTGTTGGTCATGTACCTGATTTAATAAGTCAAAGTTTTTCCCTGCTACTGATATTGGATGAGCTCTGTGGCTTGACATTTAGAGTTTATTTGATTGAGCTCCTTGGAAGCACCAGGGATTATATTTATAATTTTAAAAATGCTGAATATGTGTGAATTACTGTTGTTCTACCCTGTAGCTCCCTGTTTTTCTCTCGCTTCCTCTTTCTGGACTAGCAGGGCTATGTTTGCTACCTTCCAATCCACCAAGGACTGTTCTGGAACCTCAAAACAACAAAACCAATGTGTCTATTCTTTCTGTCTGCTTCCATTTATTTTAAACTCCTATGGTGGAGGCTGCCATTTTAAAGACCTAGCAGTTTTTTTTTAGTCCCAATATGTTCTGCATTCTCATTAGACGTTTTGTTTCTTGTAATGTTGTTTTGTCTTCTGCTCTGAAGACCGATACAAAGGAAGGTTGGGCTAAGTCATTTTGGGGATGAGGAGGAGGCAGGTTGAAAAGGTGGGCTCGTTATGGAGCACAGTGGTTACTGGCAGAGGGGTGGGCCTGGTTATCCCTGAAGTTTAGGTTTTAATTCCGGTAATTCTCTCCGAATTTAGAACTTTGCACATGTTCTGATACAACCAGCACAGTTCCCGATTATGCTGCTGCAATGATTTTCCTGAAGCAATATTTTTTCCAGTAGCCTTTAGATATCTCGCTTTAAGCATCTGCACCACCCATCACTGATTGAGGACTTCCTTTGTGAAGGCGGTTACTCCCCAACACAATGCACGTTTGTTGAGAATGGAGTGATTTTTAAGAAAAGTTCAGTTGATTTTAACACTGTGTCATACATTTCAACTAAAATGCCTGATCTGTTTTGTCCAACTTGTTGTTCTTCCTGACATAATTGGCTTTATTTGAACAGAAGACCTCTGTTTTAGCCTCAATTATAATAATTTCATATTCAGTTTGAGATTAAATCATTTTGATAACTGTTCCCCAGAGGGTACTTTAATTATACATTAAGACTACTAACTAACCTGTCCTTGCACAATACTTGATCAAAAATGACCCATTTCCTAATTGTTTCCTTGACACATTATTCATTAGAGGGTACAGCAGTTACTGACTGACTGGTTTGGGATTGCAATATACACTTTAAGTAGTTTGCAGGTGTATAGAAAAGGGCAACCATTTTCCTAGTTAGCTTGTCACAGAAATGTCACCAAAGTGCTGCAGCTAAAATTTATATTCCTCTCTTTCAGACAGCTGCAATTCTCAAACAGAACCTGTTAGTGTCTTATGCACTGGCTAGTACCGCTGGCATTGTCACACTTTAAGTGACACTGGAGACATGGCCTGGATTATGTACTCAGAATGGTACTGTGGGGTGAAGCTGATGACTGTTCCCAAATGTCACTATAAACAGATCTTGCCACGTGGCATCAGGTTTTAACTTTGGTCTGTTTCATCTCCCTGCCTTCACTATGCCCGTATTTCCCATGTCCGTTGAGTTGTCAGTAGGTACCAACAATTGGCTGGTATTTTCAGGTTGATCAATTACTTTCAACAAGCTCGTCCCACTCCCCTTTGTTCTCCTAAACCTGCAACTATTTCTTCCTAATTCCTCTCAAAGTGCCTCCTCCACACTCAATAGACAATAGGTGCAGGAGTAGGCCATTCTGTCCTTCGAGCCTGCGCCACCATTCAATATGATCATGGCTGATCATCCTTAATCAGTATCCTGTTCTTGCCTTATCTCCATAACCCTTGATTCCACTATCCTTGAGAGCTCTATCCAACTCTCTCTTAAATGAATCCAGAGACTGGGCCTCTACTGCCCTCTGGGGCAGAGCATTCCACACAGCCACCACTCTCTGGGTGAAGAAGTTTCTCCTCATCTCTGTCCGAAATGGTCTACCCTGTATTTTTAAGCTGTGTCCTCTGGTTTGGCACTCGCCCATCAGCGGAAACATGTTTCCTGCCTCCAGAGTGTCCAATCCTTTAATAATCTTATATGTCTCAATCAGATCCCCTCTCAATCTTCTAAACTCAAGGGTATACAAGCCCAGTCACTCCAGTCTTTCAGTGTAAGGTAATCTATCCATTCCAGGAATTGACCTCGTGAACCTACGCTGCACTCCCTCAATAGCCAGAATATCTTTCCTCAAATTTGGAGACCAGAACTGTACACAGTACTCCAGGTGCAGTCTCACCAGGGCCCTGTACAGCTGCAGAAGAACCTCTTTGCTTCTATACTCAATCCCTCTTGTTATGAAGGCAAGCATGCTATTAGCTGCCTTCACTACCTGCTGTACCTGCATGCTTGCTTTCATTGACTGGTGTACAAGAACTCCCAGATCTCTTTGTACTGCCCCTTTACCTAACCTGACTCCATTTAGATAGTAACCTGCCTTCCTGTTCTTGCCACCAAATTGGATAGCCATATATTTATCCACATTAAACTATATTTGCCATGCATCTGACCACTCACCTAACTTTTCCAGGTCACCCTGTAATCTCCTAACAACATCCTCCTCACATTTCACCCTGCCACCCAGCTTAGTATCATCAGCAAATTTGCTAATGTTATTACTAATACCACCTTCTATATCATTAACATATATTGTAAAAAGCTGCGGCCGCATCACTGATCCCTGCGGTACCCCACTGGTCACTGCCTGCCATTCTGAAATGGAGCCATTTATCATTACTCTTTGTTTCCTATTAGCCAACCAATTTTCAATCCAAGTTAGTACTCTGCCCCCAATACAATGTGCCCTAATTTTACTCACTAACCTCCCTATGTGGGACTTTATCAAAAGCTTTCTGAAAGTCCAGGTACACTACATCTACTGGATCTCCCTCGTCCATCTTCAGAGTTACATCCTCAAAGTTAGTCAAGCATGACTTCCCCTTCATAAATCCATGCTGACTGACCTATCCTGTTACTACTGTCCAAATGCGTCATAATTTCATCCTTTATAATAGACTCCAGCATCTTTCCCACCACTGAGGTCAGACTAACTGGTCTATAATTTCCTGCTTTCTCTTTTCCACCTTTCTTAAAAAGTGGTACAACATTAGCCACTCTCCAATCCGCAGGAGCTGATCCCGAATCTATCGAACTCTGGAAAATAATCACCAACGCATCCACGATTTCTCGAGCCACCTCCTTCAGTACCCTGGGATGTAGACCATCAGGCCCTGGAGACTTATCAACCTTCAGACCTAACAGTCTCTCCAGCACCAATTCCTGGCAAATATAAATTCCCTTAAGTTCAGGTCCTTCAGCCACTGTTACCTCAGGGCGATTGCTTGTGTCTTCCCCAGTGAACACAGATCTGAAGTACCAATTCAATTCTTCTACCATTTCTTTGTTCCTTGTAATATATTCCCCTGTTTCTGTCTTCGAGTGCCCAATTTTAGTCTTAACCATTTTTTTGCCTTTCACATAACTGAAAAAGCTTTTACTATCCTCCTTTATATTTTTGGCCAGTTTACCTTTGTACCTCACTTTTTCTCTGCATATTTCCTTCTTAGTAATCCTCTGTTGTTCTTTAAAAGCTTCCCAGTCCTCCATTTTCCCACTTATCTTTGCTAGGGTATACTTTTTCTCTTTTAACTTTATATGTTTAACTTCCCTCGTCAGCCACGACCACCCATGCCTCCTCCTAGGATCTTTCTTCCTTTTTGGAATGAACTGATCCTGCATCTTCTGCATTAAACCCAGAAATATCCACCATTGTTCCTCCATTGTCATCCCTGCTAAGGTATTGCACCATTGAACTTTGGCCAGCTCCTCCCTCATAGCTCCATAGTTCCCTTTATTCAACAGAAATATTGTCACTTCTGATTGTGTCCTCTCCCTCTCAAATTGCAGATTTGAAGCTTATTGTATTATGGTCACTACTTCCCAATGGCTCCTTCACTTCGAGGTCCCTGACAAATTCTGGTTCATTGCACAACACCAGATCCAGAATTGCCTTCTCCCTGGTCGGCTCCAGCACCAGCTGTTCTAAGAATCCATCTTGGAGGCACTCCACAAAGTCTCTTTCTTGAGGTCCAATGCCAACCTGATTCTCCCAGTCTACCTGCATGTTGAAATCCCCCATAACAACTGTAGTAACATCTTTGCGACAGGCCAATTTCAACTCCTGATTCAACTTACATCTGACATCCAGACTGTTTGGGGACCTGTAGATAATTCCCAAGAGGGTCTTTTTACCCTTAGAATTTCTCAGCTCTATCCATACTGACTCTACATCTGCTGGTATATTCCAAACCTACTTGTTTTAAAATGTTTTCCTTATGTCACCTTTGTCTTTTGGTTGCTGACCCTTTACCTAATGGGTAAAGACTCCCTCCATCCTTCTTGGCCAAACCACCTTGAGGACCTCTATCATATCCCCTCAGTGCTCAGAAGGGAATGTATTCGCATAAACCAGACTGGAACTTGCTGACTTCAATATGCGTCCACATTCCCCTTAGCCTCTTCCCACAATCTGAAATGGCAAAACATAAACTACAGCGCTTGCAAAACAGCAGAGATCTGGGTGCCTTCAGGGAAATGGCAGAGATTGTGTTTGGCCCAGTGCATGTGGGAGGGGGGGAGAAAAAGGTGTGCTGTGGTTATAGAAATGCCATTTTGCTTTTGTTTCCCTGCAGCCGGATTCTGAGGTGGCCCATGCTGGTAAGACCTTGGAGCAGATCTTTGACTCAAAGCTGATGGCGCTGTTTCCAGACAGGACTTTCCCACCCTTGCCACCCACCAAAGTGGGCAGTGAGAGCCCAAAGGTCAACATTGACTCAGAGGACGATGACGACGATGTGGTCCAGCCTCGACGAAAGCGTTGCAAAGGGAGAGACAGCCCGATCTTCATCAAATGACTGTAAAACAATCTTCTCTTGTTACATAGACTTGGTGATAACTGTAATATTTGTATCATAGAAATAATATTTAAGAAGCAATGCTTGAAATATCTAGTTAGTGATGAACACTATTCTGTATTAGAAGTACAAACCAGCAGGTGGTAAATTAAAGACATTTCTACTACCTCATAACCATGTCTGCCATTTTTTTTTGTTTGTGAATCCCAATATCAGTCACTACTTTTCACCCACGTTTGTATTTGATTTTCACCTTTTTGAGGTGAGTTGGTGATTGCTGCTATCTGGATGTTCTCCACACGCTGCAGAAGTACCACACTCTCACCATTGTGTTCTCTCCTCTACTGACCAGGCTGCCTTAAGACCATTTTTAAAATTGCAAATGTTCACACTGAGGAAAATAAGGTCCTAGCACCCCTTGCCCACTGCTGAGCACAATCTCCAGTGACTGCATCCAAGGTAAAACTAGCAGGACCTGCAGGTAAAATGAAAACTTTGACAGGTCCCTGGGTGACTGCTACCCCCGAGGCTACGAAGCGGGGTAGCTCAGCTCTTACATAAATGTTTGGCGATATTTCTTCACAAAACACACTTTATGAAGGGTGCTGCTGTTGTGCCTTCATTGAAGCTGAACCACAACACTCAAACACAATTAGGCAGTAATTTGGCTAGAGAGCTTTTATTGGAGTTAAAATTATGGCAGCATTGACAGAAGTTTATTTTAACCTTCATAATACACAATCCCAATTTGAAAATAAGCCATCTACTAAGATAACAACCAAGAATCGCAGATGCTGAAGATCTGAACCAAAAGCAGAAATTGCTAGAGAAACTCAGCAAGTCTGTGCAGCAAAAGCAGAATTAACATTGCTACTCCAGTGACTAAATCTGCTTTTGCGCCACAGATGCTGATAGTTGTTTCATCTGGATAACTAGTCATCCTTATTCTATTAATCACAATGTGAAAATGAAATGAATAAATGCAGGCTTTCTAGTTTGTCGTCATTATATATCTCAACACTTAAAAGCCATGTAATTAGTCACATAATTTAAAAGAATATTTTAACTACAACCCCTGCCCCAAAAATAAATCTTGTACAAGCTTCATCTTGAATTGAGACTGGATGGATGGTCATTCATTACCTAAAGGGTGGGATTAAGGTACATCATGTTAGTATATAAATCAGGAATTTTGGATGGTAAATAAAACAAAGGTCACTCTTGTATTTACATTGTTAAGTGGATAATGTTAAGATTTATATGAAATGAATGAAGTACCAGATACACTGCACAAAATGTCTGCCTATGTACCAGAGGAATAGCTAGTTATTTTGCCTTGTGATGGGCAGATCTGCTGTGTCATTGTGTACTATAGTCCTCCATTCCCCTCCTTGTCATAGAGCAGGATTTGCAAATGTCATTCTGCTGCTGAGGTGTTGAAAAGCCAACAGGAGGCCAATTCATCAGAGTATCTGAGGTACTTTAGTGTTAGTTGTGGTTCTGTCAAAAGGCCTACCGCTAGAATACAAAATTAAAGATAAGAAATGGGAGTTCTCAGCAATTTCACTGGAGGCTGATGAAGTCAAAAATACTCTAGTTCTGTCAGAAGAAAATATGAAAGATTTAGTGTTTGTCAACTTTGAGCAAACATCAAATGGTGGAAGAAACATCCATGACTGCCACACCTCGCTAAACTGTTTAACAGACTGCATTGTTCCAAACCGCCCTCTGCTTCTTTTCTGACAATGGCATCCTTGCCTGAAGGTACTGCTTGCTGAGGACCATTCAGCCTTGGGGGCCATGCTGTGTCAATACCAACAGGATTCTCTTCAGCATGATGCCAATGGCATCCTGATGAGCTGAGCTTCTCTGTTTGGTTATGCAGGAGATTGAAACCAAGATGACTTCACAGGGCAAATGCACCTGCACGATTGCCCCAGATGAGGTTTTTGTCTATTAGCCTAAGAGGATTAGTGTCTGGAATGTAGTTAACCCCATGGATTGATGGAATCAGTCAGTGGAGAGATACAGCAAGCTTGGATCAAGTATTGCATTGATAGCAGTACTTGTGTAACTCTATTCAGTTTCTAGCAATGAACATTGTTTGTCCAAATCTCAATCTCTACTAGTTAGATCAAGGAAATGGATTGCCCACATCCGTAACAAACCACAACTAAGATCTGATCACTGATATGCACAGCCATTGTTGCCTGTCTGCTTTTATCTGCAAAATATAAGGGCTTTTTCTATCCTATTTTGGAAGAGGTTGGATAAGTATCAGTTTTCAAAGTTGCTTCAGCATATTAGCTCTGAGGCAAGCTTGTTATCTTGGTCTTAATGATGACATATGTTCCCTTTAGCCAGTACCTGCATGATAATTGGTATACTGACACCATTTTACAGCACTGTCTTAAAATTGATGGACTTTGGAAGTCAAAGGGGAAGAACAATAAGTGGGAATATTAATAACCACACTATGCAGCAGCTCACAATCAATCTACAATTAATGAGACAGACCTCCTTAATGGTGCTCTCTCACCATTTTCATACATGGGCTGCCATTTTTCTGGGATTGCAAAAAACCCATTTGTAGCTATGTCTGGGTTCTCTTTATGATGAATGTGGCTGTCAGCAGAGACAGGAAACCCAGCTTTGGGAAGAATGGGGCCCTTTTTAGTGAACAGATCCCCTTTTGTGATCGATGGATGCCTGTTTCTGGTAATATTCTGTATGTATGTAACTGTGTTGAACAGCTCGCTGCTGTTTGCTTGTGGTAAATGAGCTCCCTCTGTGGAAAGATTTTCATCCACGATCCATACAGTCCCATTGTCTGGGATTCATTAATTAGTTTCCCTTTTGTATGCCTCATTGATGAAGAGGGGATGTTTGACATGTTGACATGTGATGAGATGGTGTATCAATTTCTGATGGATGTTTTGACAAAGTGGCAGAACATATCTTCAGTGATCACCCTCCAGTTTGTCTGCACTGTTTATTGACTTTAAATGCTATGGTTATAGTTTAGGAGGAATCCACTGGCAGTGTCAGCATTTGTTGCCCATTCCTAATTTCCCTGAAGGCAGTTATTAGACTTATTAGATTAGATTCTCTACATTATGGAAACAGGCCCTTTGACCCAACAAGGCTCGAGCTTTCCAGAGAGTTCTCGGGTACACCTGATCAGGTCCTGGGGATTTATCCACTTTTAACCATTTCAAGACATCCAGCACTTCCTCCTCTGTAATATGGACATTTTGCAAGACTGTATTTCCCTACAGTCTATATCTTCCATATCCTTTTTCCACAGTAAATAACGATGCAAAATATTCATTTATTATCTCCCCCCTTTTCTGTGGCTCTACACAAAGGCCCTATTCTTTCCCTAGTTACTCTTTTATCCTTAATATATTTGTAAAAACCCTTTGGATTCTCCTTAATTCTATTTGCCAAAGCTATCTCATGTCCCCGTGTTGCCCTCCTGATTTTCCTCTTAAGTATACTCCTACTTCCTTTATATTCTTAAGGATTCACTCGATCTATCCTGTCTATACCTGACATATGCTTCCTTCTTTTTCTTAACCAAACCCTCAATTTCTTTAGTCATCCAGCATTCCCTATACCTACCAGCCTTCCCCTTCACCCTGACAGGAATATACTTTCTCTGGATTCTTGTTATCTCATTTCTGAAGGCTTCCCATTTTCCAGCCATCCCTTTATCTGCAAACAACTGCCTCCAATCAGCTTTCAAAAGTTCTTGCCTAATACCATCAAAATTGGCCTTTCTCCAATTTAGAACTTCAACTTTTAAGATCTGGTCTATCCTTATCCATCACTATTTTAAAACGAATAGAATTATGGTCGCTGGCCCCAAAGTGCTCCCCCACTGACACCTCAGTTACCTGCCCTGCCTTATTTCCCAAGAGTAGGTCAAGTTTTGCACCTTCTCTAGTAGGTACATCCACATATTGAATCAGAAAATTGTCTTGTATACACTTAGGATAGTGAAGAAGGCGTTTGGTATGCTTTCTTTTATTGGTCAGAGTATCGAGTACAGGAATTGGGAGGTCATGTTGCGGCTGTACAGGACAGTGGTCAGGCCACTGTTGGAATATTGTGTGCTATTCTGGTCTCCTTTCTATCGGAAAGATGTTGTGAAACTTGAAAGGGTTCAGAAAAGATTTACAAGGATGTTGCCAGGGTTGGAGGATCTGAGCTACAGGGAGAGGCTGAACAGGCTGGGGCTGTTTTCCCTGGAGCGTCGGAGGCTGAGGGGTGACCTTATAGAGGTTTACAAAATTATGAGGGGCATGGATAGGATAAACAGACAAAGTCTTTTCCCTGGCGTCGGGGAGTCCAGAACTGGAGGGCATACATTTAGGGTGAGAGAGGAAAGATATAAAAAAGACCCAAGGGGCAACTTTTTCACGCAGAGGGTAGTAAGTGTATGGAATGAGCTGCCAGAGGATGTGGTGGAGGCTAGTACAATTGCAACATTTAAGAGGCACTTGGATGGGTATATGAATCTGAAGGGTTTGGAGGGATATGGGTCGGGTGCTGGCAGGTGGGACTAGATTGGGTTGGGATATCTGATCGGCATAGACAGGTTGGACCAAAGGGTCTGTTTCCATGCTGTCCATCTCTATGACTCTAAGGCCACACCGACCTTCCAAGAGTAACCCACCCAGACCCATTCCCCTATCATGTATTTACCCCTGACTAATGTGCCTAACACTAGCACAGCCAATCCACCTAACCTACACACCTTTGGATTGTGGGAGGAAACCTATGCAGACACTGGAAGAATGTGCAATACTCCACACAGGTGAGGTTGGAATTGAACCTGGGTCCCTGGCGCTGTGAGGCAGCAGTGCTAACCACTGACCCATTGTGCTGTCCTGAATTATTGAATGACTACAGTCCATTTGAAGTAGTCACATCCATGGTTCTGAATGGGATAAATCCAGAACAGATCAGGTAGCTAAAAAGTGTACATCTATTGTCCAATCTGCGATCTCCTGAACTGGCATATTTCCCACTTTGTCACTACTGTCAAGCAGGTGGAATAACTCTGGTTCAAGGAACAGAGCAGAAGGATAAATCTCAAAATCAAACCTTTGCCTGGTGAAACTACAGCACAGTTACCTGCCAAATAGTTGACACTGCTTGGAATTGGAGCTACGTCATCCTGCTGATAAATGGTAAGGTAACATTGACACCATGCAAGGCCCAGGTGAAGACTCTCTCCAACAAAACAGAATCTGACTATCCCATCTTCACATTCAATGGCATTTACATCTCGACCCTTCCGCCACCATCTTGGGCATTAACAGAAACTTAACTCAAACACCTGTGGCTACATGAGCAGCTCAGAGTCTGGATGTTTAGCCATGAGTAACTCACCTCCTGACTCCCCAAAGCCTGCCCACAATCTTCACATCACAAGTGTGATGGAATACTCTCCACTTACCCTGATTGAGTACAGATCCAACACCACCCAAGAAGCTTCACACCAACTTTCTCTATCACCACGTACAGTAGCTTAGTATTTATGATATACAAGGCTTACTTTCCAAACTTGCCAACGTTACCATCTAGAAGGACAATGGCAGCACACACATGGAAATGTCACCATCTTCAAGCCACGCATTATCCTGACTTGGAATGATATTGTTATTCCTTCACCATTTTGGAACACTACAGCGAGTAACTTACCTCCTGCCAGCTCAAAGTGTGCGTAAGGGACAAGTCAGGAGTGTGATGGAATACTGCCCACTTGCCTGGATAGTGCAGCTCAAACAACATTCAAGAAGCTTGACACTATCCAGGACAAAGCCCCCCAGTTGACTGGTACCTCATTCATTCCCTCCATCACTGACGCTCAGTAGCAGCAGTGTGTAGTAATGACAAGATGCACTGCAGAAATTCTTCAAAAGATCCTCCCCACCTTCCAAACCCATGACCACCTCCATCTAGAAGGACAAGGGCAGCAGATACATGGGAACACCATTACCTGCAAGCCACTCGCCATCCTGACTTGGAAATATATCGTCGTTCCATGTCAGTCAGTGTCATAATCTTGGAATTCACTCCTAAACATAATTGTGGGTCTACCTACAGCATATGAACTGCAACAATTGAAGAAGGCAGTTCACCTTGCCTGGGGGGATGGGAAATAAAGGCTGGTGAGACAGCGATGCCCACATCCCATGAATAAATCAGGAAAAGAAGTGTGTGGTCTGTTATAGTGGCCCCTTGCCAAAGAATGACTCAGAGTAATTGTAACATATTTGGATGCCAGCAGGAAGAGCACATGGGAACATTGATAATGATGCCACTGTTCAAATCTTTAATATTCACAATTTAGTAAATAATTTTCACTTCTTACCTCAAGTTAAGGGGTAGCTGGGGTTAGATGTTCAGAACTTATGAAGAGTTATAGTCAGATAAGTGGTGAGCATTGATTGGTTGTACCGGTGAATGAAGTGGATGTAGAGGTGGTATATAAGTGGGAGATAATTGTAAAACTGGTTAAATGTTGAATTCTAAATGCCCCTCGGAGATAATTCACATACACAAAGGCAGCTTCCACATAGGACTAGGCATTGCCGGGTTCCATTTCATCACCATCTCTTAGACCACCAACCTTTGGTTTTGAGTGGGCAGAACTTTTCTGATTAAGTATTCCCTTTTAATAAGACAACACTATTGTCTTGTGTCTCTGCTGCAAATTCTGTCCTCCAGTCACTGAATCCCCTCACCCCATCCCGAGGCTGACCCTGGCAATCGTTGAGTTCTATTTTGACCCTGAATTGAACTTCCAACAAGATATTCTCTCTCTATTCAGACAGCCTATTTCCATCTGTTTAACATCGCTCCCTTTCCACTTCAGCTTGTATCCATGCCAAATAGGGCGGCACGGTGGCTCAGTGGTTAGCAGTGTTGCCTTACAGCACCAGGGTCCCAGGTTCGATTCCAACCCCGGGTGACTGTCTGTGTGGAGTTTGCACATTCTCCCCGTGTCTGCGTGGGTTTTCTCCGGGTAGCTCCGGTTTCCTCCCACATTCCAAAGATGTGTAGGTTAGGTGAATTGGCCATGCTTAAATTGTCAGTTAGGTGTGTTTGTCAGAAGGAAAAGGGGTTGGGTGGGTTACTCTTCGGAGGGTCAGTGTGGCCCTGTTGGGCCGAAGGGCCTGTTTCCATGCTGTGGGGAATCTAATCTACTTCCACATTGATCATCCCAATGATCTCCTGGCTGAGGGGTGACCTTATCAAGGTTTATAAAATCATGAGAGGCATGGATAGGGTGAATAGTCAAGGTCTTCTTCAGAGGTTAGGGGAGTCCAAATCTAAAGAGCATAGGTTTAGGGTGAGACAGGAAAGATTTAAAAAGGACTCAAGGGGCAACCTTTTCACTCAAGAGTAGTGCTTGTATGGAATGAGCTGCCAGAGGAAGTGGTGGAGGCTGATACAATTACAGCATTTAAAAGGCATCTGGATGGGTGTAAGAATAGAAAGGGTTTAGAGGGATATGGGCCAAGTGCTGGCAAATGGGATCAGATTGACCAGTTGGACCGAAGGCTCCATTGCTGTGCTTTACATGTATGACTCTATAAAAACTTCCCTGAAAACTGACAGTCAACACTTTGAATTTTCTAATGTCACAGAACTGAAACTCTTCTGTAGCCAGTAATAATGTGGTGCTGCCAGAGGTCAGGACCTTTAGACAACCACGAGACTCTCTTAACGTTAGTGCAATCAATACAGCCATAGTCTATAGGTTCCTGTCTCCTTCTGTACTCCTAGCAACTCCAAAATTCCCACTCCAACTGCTAATCCGAAAGTCTGCTTAGTATAATGGCACCAGATTGGCAGCTCAGTTCAGTTGTATTCAGGCTGCAGCTGGTGGACTGTTTTCAGTCCTGTGGTGGTATCACAGCAGGAGCCACCCTCAGTCTGGCAGCACAGAGAGGGTGCTCTCTGCTTATACAGATGGGCAATAAGAGGAGATGGCTATAGCTGTTCGATTTCATAAAGGAATTTGACTGAGAATATTCTCTGGGAGTATTTGGGATCCTTGACATGTTAAAGAATGGGACCAAACCCAACAGGACAATGGTGGGGGTGGGGGTGGGGGGGGTGTCCTAAGGCTTTTGACATTGCTTTGTAAAATGGTACCAGTCTGACATGTGAAACAGCACCCATTGTAAGTCACGTACCTGTTGACTGACTGAAGAAACCCTGTTGAGGATCTGCTCCTGAAACACCAATGAAAGCCATGTCAGAAATATGTTCTGTGGGGGCTTGGACTAAAGATAGACACTGCACTCTGAAAGGTGATCATGTTTAGCACCTACACCTCCAGCTGTATACTACATCAGTTCTGGTCAAGCACGTACTATGAGCGTTTCAATCAATGTCACTACCAATGCCACCCCCCCACACCCAACCCCCTCCAAAAACCAACTTTTTGACTAACAATTCCCATCCTAGTTATTCCTCAGATGGTATGTCATCTAACTTTGTTTGGTAATGTTGTTGGTGAACTACCATGGGATATTTAACTATGTTAAAGGAAGCTATATAAATGCATCTAATACGTTTAAAACTGAATGATTAGATTACCTACAGTGTAGAAACAGGCCCTTTGGCCCAACAAGTCCACACTGACCCTCTGAAGAGTTAACCCACTCAGACCCATTTCCTTTGGACTAATGAACCCAGAGGAAACCCACGCAGACACGGGGAGAACGTGCAAACTTTACACATACAGTCTCCCAAGGCTGGAATCGAACCTGGGACCCTGGTGCTGTGAGGCAGCAGTGCTAACCACAGGGCCACTGTGCCACCCTTGAGATGAAGAAAAAGAGGAACATTGAAAGGACACTTAACTATTGCCCAGCCACAATTTGTGGGTACTAGTTTTCCTAATTGAATACTGAACAAGACTGTTGCCTTGGGAGCAGGAGTAAACTATTTAGCAACTTGAGCTTACTCTTAAGATTGAATTAGGTCATGGGGGTCCCGTGACTCAATTCCATTTACTTATTTTAGCTTCCTGCTCCTTGATGCCTTCATCCACCAACATCACAGTTCTGAGGTTTCCAATTGTTCAGAAAACTACTGATGTTTGCAGGAAGAATTCTAAACTTGTCATGTTCAAAATTGTGATCAGGTACAAAATGGAATAGAGCTATTTATGTGGCCCAGGACCAGGGGATACACTGTGACAATAACCATTGTATGATTGAACAGAAAACTGTCCTGCTTGAGATTTATAATAAGCTATGAGAGAAATGGTGACAACAGGACGTGAGCCATAGGTAAGACCATTCACAAGTGGAGTTGTGTGAAATGCACTCACCTTATTGACTCAACCAAACTGGACGTATCGCTGAACCTGAAAGATAACACAAAACCTCAAATAAAGTCAACGTAAAGAAAAACCAGCCAAAAAGAATTTTTATAAACCTGACTCATGAGTTGGGTAGAAAAGTGGACAGGAAGAAAGATGCAGAGGATAGAGAATAGGAGCAAAGGGTCGTGTCCTGAGACAATGAGAGAAAGATATTTTGTGCCTTAGGTCCTGAGCCTCTCTTCTGCCTCCACCCCACCAAAATCACATGAGAATATCTGGGGTTAACAAACTGCGAAGTTCACCCACCTGCTGACAGATTGCAGCGTACCAGTTTGGAGTGATTCACTCCATATTGGGTCAGTCTGAACCAATCGATTCCGTACCATCCTGTTCTGTACTGTACCGGTTTGTACCGGGTTGGCCAGGGTTAAGCCAGTGGAATACCTGGAGCTGAGGGGACAGAAATGAACATTTGAAAGTTCGGTGTGAGGTGACAGCAGGTACCACTGACAGTGATGTCATATGGACTGTCAGCCAGGGTGAGGTGCTCAAGACATCACTTCAAGTGGTAGCATTGCAGTGGCTCCGTGTTTAATATTCTTCATGCACTTCTGTTTGATTTTCTTTTTAAATGAAGGAACAGTGGGAACACCTTTCATTTGACAAGCCATTTGTTAAAGTTATCTCCTGTGATTACCACAGACCAGAACAGTGACTGCCTGGCTGCTGTCTCTGCTTTGGAGGTTGTTTGGATTATTGAATCGATGCCTAACTGGGAAGGGAAAGAGCTCCCCAGCCCAGCTCTACAGATAACAGTGTAGCACCGGGATCCCTGGTGCAGTCTGAACCCTGACTGTCCTGCTGAAGAATTCTCCACACTGTTTGCTGTCTTTCTGTTCATAAATAGGAGACCTTATTCTTTATATTTGTCTGTAAGAACTAAGACCCGTTGGCCAAAGGTTTTATTTTTCTGAAGTTAATCTCTGCAGAGAGAAATATGTTTTGTCCTTCACCGCGTGCACGTGTGTGTGTATTGGAAGAGTAAACATTTATATTTCCGTACTGCAAATTAACCAGTTTTGTATCACCATTGAATAAGTTTTGCCCATAATAAATGAATAATTTTGTGTTTAGTTGATGGGACTTTTTACTTTAAGTGTAATATAGAGAAGGCACACAATTGGCCATATACAATTCATTTTATCCTTTTCTATGTTGTGACCCCTGTTATAGTGGGACGAGAGAAGGACAGTAACTCTTCCAATGTGGTCATTATCAATCCATGAAACTTTTTTTTTGTTGTTGGGCCTGCTGTGCTTTTGGCACCATCCTGGCTGTTTTGTTCCCAACACAACCCTTTCTCACACACTATTCAATTCCTTATGGCATTTCTCAAAAAGCTTGCTATACTGTTCCAAGATGGTGGAGGTATTCTTGGATTTGGAATTGGTGATAGGTGATATGAAGGGCTCAGCAAACATTATTCCCACAAAGAATTATTTCACCACAGAGGGCAGATATTGTTGCCTGCGAGCCGGTGCTGTCCACCTTGTCAGCCTTCATTAATTTCCCCCTCCGATTAGTGGCCACGTCCTTATCTGGCTCAGTGGTTAGCACTGCTGCCTCACAGTGCTGGGGACCCAGGTTCGATTCCAGCCTTGGCTGACTGTCAATGTGGAGTTTGTCTGAATTGGTTTCCTCTGGGTACTCCAGTTTCCTCCCACAATCTCAAAGATGTGCAGGTTAGGTGGATTGGCCATGCTAAGTTGCCCACAGACTCCAAGGACATGTAGCCTAGGCCCATTAATCATGGGAAATGCAGGGTTACAGGAATTGGGGGGGGGGGGGAAGGAAAGGTGGGATGCTCTTGGGAAGGTTGGTGTGGACTTGATGAGCCAAATAGCGTATTACCACACTGAAGGGATTCTATGATTAAGCTTTGGCATTCCAGTCGAATCTACCTCTGACCAAACATCTAGTCTCCTGTCTTTATGTCCACCTCTTTTAGCTTGGCATAAATAATTCTGTCCAATTACTTCCCTGTGTAGAGTCTTGTGGATATTTTACCAGGTTAAAGGTGCTATTTAAATGCAGTTCTCAATATAAAGAATGGAATGCCAGTCATTAGGACAGAGGGAAAATGTGGAGCCTTCTGGCTAAGGAGAGCTTTCACTGGATCTAATCAAAATGAAAAGGAGTCGAGAGTTAGGTGTTTTGGAGGAGAATATCTTAGTGTCTAAGGCTCTTGTGGGACACTCCTACCAGAAAAGCCAGGTTCAAGTACCAATTTTTCCCACACATGTCTGATTAAAAATATTTAAAGTGTAGTTAAGTAAATGCATGAAGATTTCAGCTCATTACTTGCATGGTTACTGCAGCCAGAGGGTATAACTTCATACAACAGACCTGCCACAAGATGCATTGGCAATACTCAGATCCTCAGAGTTCACAGAAACGATTGACCATATTTACAATCTTTAAAGACTGAGACAATTACCTGATCTCTCGTGGCCAATTGCATAATAGGTGACAGCACAGGCTAACTCAGAACAGCTTACAAAAACATTCCTTTGCTTCTAGGTCTTTATTTTGTTGTGAACTCATTAACTCAGGTGGGAAAAAAAAGGAAGTCTGAGTTGTAACACATCTACAATTCCAGCAGGGGGAGATTGTGGGCACATTCCAATTGTAATGGGCAAATTCTCCCAAAGCAACATCAAGGAAGATTGAGGAACTCTCTCCTGCTTTTGGGACCTGGCGAATTCATCACCCATGTAAAGGTGTGGGCTGTTCACTTGGGAAGTTCAAACTCCCAATGGTAGAAATCCACAATCTGGACCACAATGGGAAATGACACTGAAAACAGAGACATGGGCTTGGTGTTGTAGACTTACCTGGACAATTAACCGAGTCTTCTTGCAGCGTTAATCTCGGGCCTCGACAGTGAGGAACAGTGGAAACTGATAGGAGAAGCCAAAATCCCACCACACCTCCCCCCCCCCCCCGAGCCAACACTCTTCCTTCATTTTCTCCTGACAATACTCACCCTCCTCCCTTATCGTCTTCCCCACAACAACACTTATCTTCTCCCTCTCTGCCTCTCACAACACTCACCCTCTCCCCTCCCCCCAGAAGATTCCCCCTCCCCTGACAAGACACACTTCCTCCCTCTTCTCCCTCCCCAAATACCCTTTTAAAAGGCATCTCAGATCTCAGTCTCGGATCTCAATTTAACCATTAATAGTGTTCATTTCAGTGAGATCCACTTCATTTCTTTTTCCAAATATGAACTTTTGCAGCCTTAAGGTAGAGATTCCACATTTACAAGCAATTAATTAGTGATTTACAGTTTTCTGGCATCCCAGTTGGCTGTAGATTCCTTTATGAACAGGTTTAAATTTGTTCTGTCACCATTGCTTCCCACTTCTCCTTGCAGCTCTCTTCAATCCCCATTTTGCAGTTCCCTTCTCCCTATCAACATGTTGCCCTAGTTGATGACACACACCAGACCCAGCTGACAGAGCTCCTGTCCTTGGCAAATGGCGACCATTGATTCAGGAGTCTCTGGCAGCCTGCTGCAGAAGTTACTGTTTCAATGTGAGGAACAAGAGGATGGCCAGAGTGAGGGTAGGGCTGATCAGGGATAGTGGAGGGAACTTGTATTTGGAGTCTGAGGAGGTCCTTAATGAATACTTCGCTTCAGTATTCATTAGTGGTTTGTGAGTTCAGCGTGAAACCCCAGGCTGATATGCTGATGTTCTGGAGGATGTGTTGGAAATTTTGAAAAACACGAGGATAGTTAAGACTCCTGGGCCAGACGAGATATACCCAAGGCTAGTACAGGGAGTGAAGGAGGAGATTGCTGCACCTTTGGCGATGATCTTTGCGTCCTCACTGTCCACTGGAGTAGTACCAGATGAATTTGAATTGAGTTGAATTTATGATTATGAAAATAGATGATTGGGGGGGGTGGCAAATATTATTTCCTTGTTCAAGAAAGTGAATAGGGATAACCCTGCGAATTACAGACCAGTCAGTCTTACGCCAGTGGTGGGCAAATTATTGGACAGGATTCTGAGAGACAGGATTTATGATTATTGGAAAAACATAGCTTGGTTTAACGATAGTCAGCATGGCTTTGTGAGCGGCAGGTCATGCCTCACAAGCTTTATTGAATTCTTTGAAGATGTGACAAAACACATTGGTGAAGGTAGAGGAGTGGACGTGGAGTACGTGGATTTTAGCAATGCATTTGATAAGGTTCCTCATGATAGGCTCTCATTCAGAAAGTAAGGAGGCATGGGATACAGGGAAATTTGGCTGTCTGGGTGCAGAATTGGCTGGCCTATAGCAGACCGAGGGTGGTAGTAGATGGAAAGGTTTCAGCCTGGAGCTTGATGACCAGTGGTGCTCCACAGGGGTCTGTTCTGGGACCTCTGCTCTTTATGATTTTTACAAACAGCTTGGATGAGGAAGTGGAAGGATGGGTTAGTAAGTTTGTTGACGACACGAAGAATGGTGGAGTTGTGGATAGTGTGGAGGGCTGTTGTAGGTTGCAATGAGACAGGATGCAGAGCTGGGCTGAGAAGTGGCAGATGGAGTTCAGCCTGGAAAAGTGTGAAGTGATTCATTTTAAGGTCGAATTCAAATGCAGATTACAGGATTAAAGCAGGATTCTTGGCAGTGTGGAGGAACAGAGGGATCTTGGGGTCCACATCCATAGATCCCTCAAAGTTACCACCCAGTTGATAGGGTTGGTGTACATGTGTTGGCTTTCATTAGCAGGGAGATTGAGTTCAAGAGCCACGAGATTACGATGCAGCTCTATAAAGCCCTGGTTAGACCACACTTGTGTTCAGTTCTGGGCATCTCATGACAGGAAGGGTGTAGAAGGAGAGGGTGCAGAGGAGATTTACCAGGATGCTGCCCGGACTGGAGGGCATGTCTTATGAAGAAAGGTTGAGGGAGCTAGGGCTTTTTTCATTGGAGCGAAGAAGGATGAGAGGTGAGTCGATAGAGGTGTACAAGATGATGAGAGGCATAGATAGAGTGGATAACCAAAGACTTTTTCCCAGGGCGGAAATGGCTATCACGAGGGACCATAATTTTAAGGTGATTGGAGGAAGGTTTAGGGATGATGCCAGAGGTCGGTTCTTTACACAGAGAGTGGTGGGTGTGTGGAATGCACTGCCAGCAGTGGTAGTAGAGTCAGATACATTCGGAATATTTAAGCGACTCTTGGATAGTGACATGGAAGTTAGTACAATGTAGGGTGTGTAGGTTAGTTTGATCTTAGAGTAGGATAAACGTTTGGCACAACATCGAGGGCCGATGGGCCTGTACTTTACTATTCTATGTTCTAACTCAGACGGCTGAGGTTCAGCGAGCACTGCGGCCATCAGACTGACAACAAAAAATCAACAGCAGCTGGAAACTATTTAAAACTGTTGGAATTAAACCTTCAGGCAACCTTTAATCTTGAGATGTCAAAACAGACAGCAGCAGCACTCAAAGCTGATGAGGGAATAATGGAAAGCAGTGCTTTAAACCCAAATGGCTCTGCTTTAAGTTGCCCTGACACTGTGAAGCATGAGAAAGA
The DNA here is from genome assembly GCF_047496795.1 of Chiloscyllium punctatum. Taxonomy (NCBI): domain Eukaryota; kingdom Metazoa; phylum Chordata; class Chondrichthyes; order Orectolobiformes; family Hemiscylliidae; genus Chiloscyllium; species Chiloscyllium punctatum. The sequence goes on along the minus strand of NC_092770.1, from coordinate 62,968,595 downwards.
ATTTGATCTCTTCATTGTGAAATCAAACTTCAAAATCAGCCAGTGGGAATTAAATACATTTTTAAAAGTCGCTGGTCTCCACGGTGATAGAAACACAACATAGAGGGACACATGGTGGTGTAGAGATGGGGTAACATGGAAATACAAACAGCTCACCAGATGTTGCTCTGCTGTGGGAAGGGTATTATTTAAATTGGAGAGAGTTCAGAAAAGTTTTACTGGGAATGGAGGGTTTGAGTTATAAGGAGGGGCTGGATAGGCTGGGACTTTTTCATTGGAACCTAGGAGGTTGAGGGGTTGACTTTATAGTGGTTTATAAAATCATCTGGGGCATGAGATAAGGTTAATAGCAAAGGTCTTTTCCCTAGGGTAGGAGAATTCTAAACTATTAGGCATATTCAGAAGAGAAAGGGATCCAAGGGGCAACTTTGTCACACAATGTGGAATGAACTGCCAGAGGAAATAGTAGATGTGGGTACAATTACAATATATAAAAGGTATTTGGATAGGTACGTGAATAGGAAGGGTTTAGAGGGATATGGGCCAAATGCTAGCAAGTAGGATGAGTTTAGTTTGGGAAACTTTGTCAGCATGGATGTTTTCATGCTGCATAATTCCACAAGAAGCACAATGAAAAGGACTGTTCAGAGGTATGTAGTACATTAACGTGACAGCTAACATTGAGATCATTACTACAACACAATAGAATTGAAGCTGGACTGAGAAATACTGCAATATAAATGAGAAATCTAATGAGTGTTACTAATCACATACCTCACGGTTGACTGAAGGAAATTGGTTGAAGATCTGCTTCTGAAACATGAATAAAAAACCATGTTAGGAAGTGCCCACCTTCGTTTGGACAACACATCAGTTCCTGTTGGGTGATTAATGAAAGCATTTCAACCAACACGCCCACTATCACTTCAAAACCTGGTCAAGCAGTCTCCTGATTCAATTCTCCCAATCCTTGTCTCCCTCTCAGCCTCCTAGTCCTGAGCTCTATTGCCCTCAGGAACAACAGTAGGCCATTTTAATCCATCAAGTGTATCTCTGCCATTCAAGTTCATAGTGAATCAGTACACTGACCCCATTTAGCAAGCTTAGTTCCATGTCCCTTGATACATTTACTTGACAAACGTCTCAGTCTTCCAAGCAACCATAGCCTATTGGCAGAATTCCTGATTTCTCTGTCATATCTATGATAGTGGTATCATTTAGATTAGATTAGATTCCCTACAGTGTGGAAACAGGCCCTTTGGCCCAACCAGTCCACACCAACCCTCCGAAGAATAACCCATCCAGACCTATTTCCCTCTGACTAATGCACCTAACACTATGGGCAATTTAGCATGGTCAATCCACCTGTCCTATACATTTTTGGACTTTGGGAGGAAACCGGAGGAAACCAACGCAGACACAGGGAGAACGTGCAAACTCCACACAGTCACCTGAGGCTGGAATTGAACCTGGGATCCTGGTGCTGTGAGGCTGCAGTGCTAACCATTGAGCCACTGTGCTTAATAAAATAAAATAAGATACCTTGCAACTGTATCATGACAGAGTCATTGCATCATTTAATGGAAAATGTTGGCATAGAAACTTATAATAGTAAATATTGATGGTAATATTAGGCCCCAAATTGTAACAGCAGGAAACAAATCCTTTGGTCCAACTCGTCCACGCTGACCAGAAATCCCAGTCTAACCTAGTCTCATTTGTCAGTATTTGGCCCATATCCCTCTAAACCCGTCATGTACCCATCCAGATGCCTTTTAAATGTTGTAATTGTACCAATCTCTATCACTTCCCCTGGTATCTCATTCCATACACGCACCACCCTCTGTGTGAACAAGTTGACCCTTAGGTCCCTTTTAAATCTTTCCTCTCACACCTTAAACCTAGGCCCTCTACTTCTGGACCCATCTACCCTGGGAAAAGTCATTGACTATTCACCCTATCCAGCCCCAGACTATTCAGCCCTGTACTACAAAAATTAGAATTAGAGAGTAAACAAACGGATTTCCGTAACCTCAGCAGCATTCTACTTGTCTTCTACCTTTGTTTCCAAAGCACTAAACTGTTCACCTCGAGCTCTGTTCCAAGCACGTAGCAACAAGTTTCAGACATTCCAGCACTACACTCAGAACTTAAGCTAAAACCACACTCCACACACGCCCCACCCTCTGTGTGAAAAAGTTGCCCCTCAGGTTCCTTTTAAAGTATTCCCCTCCCACCTTATACTGTGCACTCTAGTATTGGACTCCCCCACACCCTGGAAAAGACCTTGACTATTCACCCTATCCATGCTCCTCATGATTTTATAAACGTCTGTAAGGTAACCCCTCAGCCGCTGATGCTCCAGTGGCAACTTATTCAGTCACTCCCTATATCTCAAACCCTCCAGTTTTGGCAACGTCCTTGTAAATCTTTTCTGCACCACCCCAAGTTTAACAACATTCTTCCTTCTAGAAGGGTGGCCAGAAGTAAACACAGTATTCCAAAACCAATGTCCCTCACAGCTACAACATGACCTCCCGACTCCTATACTCAGTACACTGACCAATAAAAGGCAAGAGGACCCCTTCATCACCACCCTGACCACCTGTGACTCCACTTTCAAGGAACTATGAACCTGTACCCCTAGGTCTCTTTGCTCGGCAACACTCCCCAGGACCCTACCATTAACTGTGTAAGTCTTGCCCTGGTTTGCCTTACCAAAATGCAACACCTCACATTTATCTAAATTAAATTCCATCTGCCACTCTTTCGCCCACTTGTCCATTTCATTGAGGTCCCTTTTTTCACTGAGGTAACCTTCTTCACTGTCCACTGCACCACCAATTTTGATGTCATCTGCAAACCTACTAACCATTCCTCCTATATTCACATCCAAATCATTTAAATAGAATGACAAAAGCAGTGGATTCAAAAAATCTGTCAAGTTAGTGAGACACAATTTCTCAAACACTAAGCCATGCTGACTATCCCTAATCAGTCCTTGCTTTTCCAAATGCATGTAAAGCCTGTCCCTCAGGATCTCCTCCAAAAACTTACCCACCATTGACACAAGGCTCAATGGGCTATAGTTCCCTGGCTATCTCTTAACACCTTTGTTAAATACTGGTACCACATAAGCCAACCTCCAGTCTTCTAGAACCTCACCTATGGTGGTCGATGATACAAATATTTCAGTTAGGGGCCCAGCAATCACTTCCCTATCTTTAGGAGTTTTAGACCTCTAGCACCCGCTCTTCTGTAATATGAACTCTTTTCAAGACATCACAATTTATTTCCCAAGTTCCATAGCTTCTATGTCCTTCTCCACTGTAAATAGTGACATGAAATATTTGTTTAGTATCTCACCCATCTCCTATGGTTTTGCACATAGATGGCCTATTCTCTCCCGAGTTATCCTTCTGCCCTTAATGTATTTATAGAATCCCTTTGGATTCTCCTTAATTCTATTTGCCAAAGCTATCTCATGTCCCCTTTTTGCCCTCCTGATTTCCCTCTTAAGTATATTCCTACTGCCCTTATAGTCCTCTGGGATTCACTTGATCCCCAGTGTCAATACCAGACATATGCCTCTTTTTCTTGACTAGAGTCTTGATTTCTCTTGTCATCCAGCATTCCCTACACCTACTAACCTTGCCCTTCACACTACCAGGAACATACTGTCTCTGAACTCTCATTACCTCATTTTTAAAGGCCTCCCACTTCCCAACTATGAATAGCGACCCCAATCAATTTTTGAAAGTTCTTGCCTAACACCATTAAAATTGGCCTTACTCCATTTTACAATTCTAACTTTGAGATCAATTCTATCCTTTTCCATGACTATTTTAAAACAATTATGATCACTTGCCCCAAGTGTTCCCCTACTGACACCTCAGTCACTTACCCTGCCTTATTTCCCAAGAGTAGGGCAAGTGTTGCACCTTCTCAAGTAGGTACATCGACATACTGAATTAGAAAAATTCCTTGTGTACTCAGAACAAATTCCACTGTCAAGAATTTGTTTTATGACATGGGATTACCTTATTGACTCAACCAAACTTGATGCATCACTGAACCTGAAAGGTAACACAGAAGAAAATACTTTCAAAATAAATGTGTACTCAAAATTTCTTTACAATCTCAGAGTGTCCACAGAAGGAAAGAAACCCAGTATATTTATGAATAGCCCCTGTGCCAGTGTCTGGTTTGTTTTGTCTGCCTCAAAATGGAGCTATAGTATCGACTGTGCACTCATTTCTAGGTCTTAACTGTGTTTTTCAGTGTCTTTTCCCCTCTGGACAGATCCAAGACTTAGGTTGGAAAGACAGACTGGAGTAAAGATGGATTGGGTAGAGACGGCAGTGAAGGACTGTGTCTGAAGAGAGGGAAAGAAGAGACAGATAGAGGTAGAGAGAAAAGACAGAGAGATAGAGAGAGAGAGAGAGAGAGAGAGAGAAAGGAGAGGGAAAGAGAGAGGGGGAGAAAAGGAGGAGAAAGGAAGGAGAGTGAGAGAGAAAAAAAGGGGAGAAGAAAGTGTGAGACAAAAAGATGAGAGGCAGAGAGAAAGGAGAGAGGGAAAAAAAGGAGAGAGAGGGAAAGAGGAGAGGGGGGTGGTAAGAGAGAGAGAGACAGAGAGAGAGAGAGAAAGAGAGAGACAGATAGAGATGGATGACTAACATTTTCACTCCTAACGCCCTCAGATTCTCTGCCACCTCCATTCACCAAACAACATTCGAACATCCTGGGTTAACAGCTGATAGTTTGAAACAAGTTGATTGACCTACCTGCTGGCAGACTTCATCGTACCAGTCTGGAACGATTCATTCCATTCTGGGTCAGTCTGAACCAATCGATTCTGTACCATCCTGTTCTGTACCGTGCTGGTTTGTCCTGAGTGGATCTGGGCGAAGCTTTTAGCACTCTTGGAACTGAAGGTGGAAAAAATACACAGCTTGGACTGTGTCAGCCACTGGGGGGCAGTCAAGGCATCATTTATGAAATCCACAAAAGCTCCTAATTCACCAATCCTGGATAATTGGGAAGATTTCAGATTCCTGGCCTGTTCAAGGATATTATGGCTGTATGGCTGTGCCTGGGTTTGTTGCTGTTGGTGGCTGGTACGAAGGGGACAGCAAAGATCATTCCTATAAAGATTGTGCCAATACATGAGGCATCTATTTACTTTCTTCAGTCCCATCCTGATCTCTCGTACAAGCCCTACTTGCTTTCATAAGTTCATAGAGTCATACAGCACGGAAACAGTCTCTTCAGTCCAACCAGTCTCCGTCGAAAATAATTCCAAACTCGACTAGGCCTACCTGACTTCTCCTGGCCCACATTTCCACATGTGAACCTCCCTGTGTAAAACTTTTGCCCCCACGTCTTTTTTTAAAATCTCTCTCCTTTCACCTCAAAAGTATGCCCCCTTGAAATCCCCATTCTGGATTAGTGGTGCTGGAAAAGCACAGCAGTTCAGGCAGCAACCGAAGAGCAGGAAAATTGACGTTTGGGGCAAAAGCCCTTCATTTGGAATACAAGCAGAGTGCCTGCACTCTGCCTGTATTCCTGATGAAGGGCTTTTGTCCGAAACGTCGATTTTCCTGCTCCTCGGATGCTGCCTGAACTGCTGTGCTTTTCTAGCACCACTAATCCAGAATATGGTTTCCAGCATCTGCAGTCATTGTTTTTACCCCTTGAAATCCCCACCCTAGGGAGAAGATACCTTGTCTATACCCTTTAGGATTTTATAAACCTCTATCAGGTCACCTCTCTGCCTCCTACGCTCCAGTGAAAAATGTCCTAGCCTATCCAGCCTCTCCTTACAACTCAAACCCTCCATTCCTGGCAAGTTCCTGGTAAATGTCTTCTGAACCGTCTCCAGTTTTATAGTATTCTTCCTATAGCTGTGTGACCAGAGCTGGACACAGTACTCCAGAAGAGGCCTCATCAATGTCCTGTACAACCTCAACATGACTCCTCCATCATTGATGGCCATTTCCTTATGGCTCTATGCCTTAGATTTGCACTTCACTCTTAAACTTCTCCTCAGGAAAACCTACATCCCTGACCGACTGTTGGTCTCTATCTTAATGTTGGTTTCTTCGTCTCTGAGTGTATTGTTTTGTTTGATCACACCAGAGGAGAATCATCTTGGAATGCTCTGGTAGGTTAAAGGCCCTGTATAAATGCAACCTGTACTTATAAGAACAGATCATCAGCCATTACAGGCAGAGTACATATAAGGTCCCTTTGGTAAATAGTGATTGACCACACTTCCATCGAGTCTCCCAATTAAAACACAGAAACTCAAAGGGGAATGAGTAATTGTCTAAATGGAGACAAATTCTCTCCACCTGCCAACCCTGCATTCTAGAGTTTTAAAAGTGAGAGGGTTCAGAAAAGATTTACAAGGATTAGCACCGCTGCCTCACAGCACCAAGGACCTGGGTGAGTGTCTGTGTGGAGTTTGCACATTCTCCTGGTGTCTGCATGGGTCTCCTCTGGATGCTCTGGTTTCCTCCCACCTCCAAAGATTTGCAGGTCAGGTGGATTAGCGATGCTAAATTGCCTGTAGTGTTCAGAAATGTTCAGGCTACAGGGAATAGGGTAGGCCTGGGTGGGATGCACTTCGGAGGGTTGGTGTGGACCCAATCAGCTGAATGGTCTGCTTCCACATTGTAGAGATTCTATGATTCTATGATGTATGTTGCTAGGACTGGAGGGTTTGAGTTATAAGGAGAGGTTGGATAAGCTGGGGTTTTATTCCCTGGAGTTTCGGAGGCTGAGGGGTGACCTGATAGAGATTTATAAAATCATGAACTGCATGGATAGGGTGAATAGTCATGGTCTTTTCCCAGAGTAGGCAAATCCAAAACCAGAGGGCATAGGTTAAAGGTGAGAGAGGAAAGATTAAAAAGGGACCTGAGGAGCAACATTTTCACGGAGAGGGTGGTGCGTGTATGGAATGAGCTGCCAGAGGAAGTGGTAGAGGCTGGTACAATTACAGCATTTAAAAGGCATCTAGATGGTTACATGAATAGGAAGGGTTCGGAGGGATAAGGGCCAATTTCTGGCAATTGGGTCTAGATCAGGTTGGGATGTGTGGTTGGCGCAGATGAGTTGGACCGAAGAATCTGTTTCCATGTTGTACGTCTCTACGGTTGCTCTAGAGACAATGGCTGTACTTCGAGTCATAGAGATGTACAGCATGGAAACAGACCCTTCAGTCCAACCTGTCCATGCCGACCAGATATCCCAACCCAATCTAGTCCCACCTGCCATCACCCGGCCCATATCCCTCCAAATCCTTCCTATTCATATACCCATCCAAATGCCTCTTAAATGTTGCAATTGTACCAGCCTCCACCACTTCCTCTGGCAGCTCATTCCATACACGTACCACCCTCTGCGTGAAAAAGTTGCCCCTTAGGTCTCTTTTATATCTTTCCCCTCTCACCCTAAACCTATGCCCTCTAGTTCTGGACTCTCCGACCCCAGGGAAAAGACTTTGTCTATTTATCCTATCCATGGCCCTCATAATTTTGTAAACCTCTATAAGGTCACCCCTCAGCCTCCGACGCTCCAGGGAAAACAGCCCCAGCTGTTCAGCCTCTCCCTATAGCTCAAATCCCCCAACATCCTTGTGAATCGTTTCTGAACCCTTTCAAGTTTCACAACATCTTTCCGATGTTAGACCAGAATTGCACACAATATTCTAACAGTGGCCTAACCAATGTCCTATACAGCCGGAACATGATCTCCCAACTCCTGTACTCAATACTCTGACCAATACAGGAAAGCATACCAAATGCCTTCTTCACTATCCTATCTACCTGCGACTCCACTTTCAAGGAGCTATGAACCTGCACTCCAAGGTCTCTTTGTTCAGCAACACTCCCTAGGACCTTACCATTAAGTGTATAAGTCCTGCTAAGATTTGCTTTCCCAAAATACAGCACCTCGCATTTATCTGAATTAAACTCCATCTGCCACTTCTCAGCTCATTGGCCCATCTGGTCCAGATCCTGTTGTATTCTGACGTAATCCTCTTCGCTGTTCACTACACCTCCAATTTTGGTGTCATCTGCAAACTTACTAACTATACCTTTTATGCTTGCATCCAAATCATGTATGTAAATGACAAAAAGTAGAGGACCCAGCACCGATCCTTGTGGCACTCCACTGGTCACAGGCCTCCAGTCTGAAAAACAACTCTCCACCACCACCTTCCTTTGAGCCAGTTCTGTATCCAAATGGCTAGTTCTCCCTGTATTTCATGAGATCTAACCTTGCTAATCAGTCTCCCATGGGGAACCTTGTCGAACGCCTTACTGAAGTCCATATAGATCACATTTACTACTCTGCCCTCATCAATCTTCTTTGTTACTTCTTCAAAAAACTCAATCAAGTTAGTGAGACATGATTTCCCACGCACAAAGCCATGTTGACTATCCCGAATCAGTCCTTGCCTTTCCAAATACATATACATCCTGTCCCTCAGGATTCCCTCCAACAACTTGCCACCACCGAGGTCAGGCTCACTGGTCTATAGTTCCCTGGCTTGTCTTTACCGCCCTTCTTAAACAGTGGCACCACGTTTGCCAAACTCCAGTCTTCTGGCACCTCACCTGTGACTATCGATGATACAAATATCTCAGCAAGAAGCCCAGCAATCACATCTCTAGCTTCCCACAGAGTTCTCGGGCACACCTGATCAGGTCCTGGGGATTAATCCACCTTTAACCGTTTCAAAACATCCAGCACTTCCTCCTCTGTAATCTGGACATTTTGCAAGATGTCACCATCTAATTCCCTACAGTCTATATCTTCCATATCCTTTTCCACAATAAATACTGATGCAAAATACTCATTTAGTATCTCCCCTATTTTCTGCAGCTCCACACAAAGGCCGCCTTGCTGATCTTTGAAGGGCCCTATTCTCTCCCTAGTTACCCTTTTGTCCTTACTATATTTGTAAAAACCCTTTGGATTCTCCCTAATTCTATTTGCCAAAGCTACTTGTGGTAGCCTTCCAGAATTACTTAGATTTGAGAAGTCCCACAGATTACAAAATAGCAACCGAACCCAAGGAAGGCGGGAGAGAGAATGCAGGGAACCATAGGCTGGCTAGTCTAACATCATAGTAGGCTAAAGATCAAAATCCATTACTCGGGATATGGTAGCAGGGCAATTAAAAAACAAAAATATGACTAAGTAGAATCAACATACATTTATGAAAGAAAATTGTGTTTGGCTATGCAGTTCAGAGAATATAACCAGCAGGATCAAAAAGGGGGATGTAGCATACTGAGATTTTCCAACAGTATTTGGAAAGACACTGCACGTGAAGTGATTCCAAAAAATGTGAACTAATGCATGTGGTTAAGGAGTAATATATTAACATAATGAGGCCCTGTGGTGCAGTGGGGAACATCCCTGTGCCAAGTCAGGGGTTTGAATCCCACTCCAGGATTTGTTGATGGCAGAAGGTGTGTTTCGACACAGTCAAACAGGTTAAGCGTCAACTTGGAGAACCATCTAATCTTCAGCATCAGGTAGTCAGAGAGCAGGGGAGGGTTTGACTACTGACACGGCAATGAGAGCCATTACCATTGCTATTCATAATTCTGAACTACAGTGTGTGCGCAAATGTCTATGTTGCCATAGCAACTCGGACTCTGGGGATCTGGTTGCTTAGTTGATTGGATGGCTGGTGTGGATTAGGCAGCATGTGGTTTGATCCCCATCCTGGCTGGGATGGGTTCAGGATCTGCCTCTTGGCCTTGGATTAAGGACATAGTGTTGTGGCTGGGCTTGCATTTGAGCAGAGAACTTAAGACGAAGAAGATATTAGCATAGATGGAGAACTGTTTAGTGAACAGAAGATAAATAAACAGAGCATTTTCAAATTGACAGGGTATGCCTGCCAGGATCAGTATTTGGGCCTTAGTTATTTATATTTAATGTTAATAAATCAAATGGGGGGAATTGAATGTCACAGAATTCTCTGTCCTGGAAAGCTGTTGAAACTAAAACATTGAAAGTTTACAAGGAGGAGTTCGATATAGTTCTTAGGGCTAAAGGGAAAGCAGGAACAGGGTGTTGGATGATCAGCCATGATCATACTGAATGGTAAAGCAGGCTCAAAGGGCTGAATAGATAGGCAGGAGGCTGGGAGAACACAGCAAGCCAGGCAGCATCAGGAGGTTCAGAAGTTGACGTCTTGGGTTTAACCCTTCTTCAGGACTGCTGAAGGGCTGAGTGGCCTACTGCTGCTATTTTCTGTCTAATTTAGGGTGAGGGTGAAACTAAGTGTTGAAGAAGACATAGAGACAACACAGATATGGATGATCTTAAGTTGGGTGCACAGGCAAGGATATGGAAGGTAAAATAAAATGCGGCCAAGTGTGAATTTAGCATTTTTGTGGGAAACATAAAGGAGGAGATATTTTTGGGATGGGACACCAATAAAGGTTTTCATTGAGAGCACCCTGGGAGTTGTTCCACTTGAGAAGGAAGCAGCAGTTCTATAGAGCTCTGGTTAGACCACACTTGGACTATTGTGTTCAGTTCTGGTCACCTCATTATAGGAAGGATGTGGAAGCTTTAAAAAGGCTGCAGAGGAGATTTACCAGGAGAGTATATCTTATGAAGAAAGTTTAAGGGAGATAGCGCTTTTCTCATTGGAGGGAAGAAGAATGAGAGGTGACTTGATAGAGGTGTACAAGATGATGAGAGGCATAGATAGAGTGGATAGCCAGAGACTTTTCCCCCAGGGCAGAAATGGCTGTCACAAGGGGGCATAATTTTCAGGTCATTTGAGGAAGGTTTAGGGGAGATGTCAGAAGTCGGTTCTTTACACACAGAGAGTGGTGGGTGTGTGGAATACACTGCCAGCAGTGGTAGTAGAGTCAGATACGTTAAGGAGAATTAAGCGACTCATGGAGAAGCACATAGATGATAGTAAAGTAAAGGGTATGTAAGTTAATTTGATCTTAGAGTAGGATAAAAGGTCAGCACAACATCCAGGGCCGAAGGGCCTGTACTCTGTTGTAATGTTCTATGCTCTATGCTCTTAAACCCAAAAGGGCAAAATGATTCACTCCTGTTTCTTTTGTTCAGCAAATGTTAAGATGAACGTGCAACAAGCCAAGAGAAAATAAATTAGTCAAATGTTAGCTTTCTTTAGAAATGAACTGGAGCATAGGTGTCAAGGACACATACGACCCCTATGTGTACTTCTCATGTTATCACTGTTAGCTTCAGCTGATTAGTTGCACGATGAGCAGATTCACAAGGGGCCCATTTGCCTCACTGAGGGTAATCTCCGGCTGCCTCCTCCATTAGCTACAATCCATTGCCATCTTAGAAATACAAAACTATCCGTGACATTGGGAAGGGCAGGGAATAATTTACCAGAATGGTGCCTGGGACAAGGAATGTCAGTTTTGTGCAGAGACTGCAGAAGCCAGAGTTGGTTTCTATAGATGGCAGGTCAAAGGGTGATTTAATAGAGATGTTGAAAATTAAGAGACATCCTCACAGGATTAGTAGCTCACTGAATGAGCCATTCTCCGTGATCCTTCCTGCCTGTGTCTTCGATCTTAACAGTTGTTACGAATGGCTGTTCATACCTTTGGTGCAGGGATGGATATTGGGAGGTATGGAGTATCACTGAGGACAGGTCTGACACACACACACACACACACACACACACACACACTTGTGCTGTCTCGAGGGCGGTGGAGGCACATTCAACGGTCACTTTCAAAATGAATCGGATAAATACTTCAAAAGGAAAAATAAATTAGAGCAGTTGGGAAGAGTGGGACAAATTGGATAGTCCTCTAAAGCTGGGCTGAATGGCCTCCTTCCAACCTGTAAGATTCTACCATGTAATGGGTATCTGACGGTGCGTTGGAAAGGTCAGAGATTGGGATATTAATGACTGTGCCTCCTGGCTTCAGAGGTGCCAGCTGATACTATGTCCAAAATTTCCAGTCGACTGGATGCACATTGCTAAACTCTTTGGCTGTGGGGGGCATCCTCATGTTCTTGCCCTCACCTGACATCCACGCGTTGCTCGGACGATAACTGGTATTTATGGTCCCCAGGCAACAGGTCAACGGGAGCACCCTCAGAAGGCACCCCGAATAAGATCAGTCATCTTAGGAAAGGCTAGGGTCAGTTTGAAACTGGCAGTCTTCAGCTTTGCGTGACTTAGTACTCATTGGAAGCAGCTTTTCACCAGAACTCAAGTTAAAACATTACGTTTTACCAAAGTGACAAGTAACGGTTGCATCAGTGACCTACCTGTGGGCAGACTTGGCCGTACCAGTGCCAGTTTGCTGTGTCAATCTAGTCAGAAGCAATCCATCCTGTACTACTCCAGATCCCACTGGTCCCTTCTGTACTGATGCCATTTGTGCCGATCCCGCCTGTACTGACCTATTCTGCATGAATCCAGTTTGAATACATCCAGGCGCTAACACAGTGTGCGCCAATCCAGTGTGAACCAACCCATTTGCTGTCCATTGAGTCTGACTTGTTCCAGTCTGAGTCGATCGAGGCTGCGTTGATCCAGTCAGTAACGATCCAGATTGAATCAATCGATTCTGTACACATCCAGCATGAACTAAGCCACTGGAACAGAATTCAGCAAAATACATAGAAGGCTCAGTTATTTAAACTGTGATGTACAGTAGCACAAAAGCACACAGAGCATCATATATTGAGGTGTGTGGTCAGTGCATCATTTAAGTATAATGAGAATCCTGGTTAAGTATTCACTGTGGCTCAGTGATAATTTGGTTCTGAACCTTGAAGGCTGTGGATTCAAGTCCCACTCTAGAGACCTGAGTCTGATGGTTTCCATAAAGGACTCTCCTTCTCAATCTCACCCTTTGCCCAAGACAGGTTAAACCACCTCTCTAATGAGAGAACAGCCATATGGCCTGGTAAGACAATGGTGACTTTGTTAATGTGATGTGCTTTGGGCAATAGAGTAATAAAACTAGCTCAATCTTGCAAAAAGAAATACTCCATGAAACTGAATGACAATTTGGCAAAATATAGTAAGATTCAGCCCTAAATTCCTTTCTCTAAGATTATTATTCACCACAGCAAAATGTGAAGTATACAATGTGCTTAATGGGCAGCAGAGGGCAGTGCCCTTTTTTCTCTGAAGTGGGAATGTCATGACCGACCTTGAGTGGCACTGCCCATTGTGACAATACCATGGCTTTTAGGGGGCTATTCTGTTCTTTTTTTTAAAACAGAGACAGAGAGGTCCTGAGCACCCTGTTCCAAAGCCAATAAAATAAATAGCTTCTGAAGCTTTGGGTCTTCTTTTAAAGTTGGAACAATAGAAGCAGCCTGAATGGGTGGGGTCAAGCTCCCACAGAACCAGGATTTTTGGTTTTAGCTTTCAGTGGTTGGGGTCTTAAAGCTGGATATGGAAGCTCTTATTCCTCTCTCTGTTACAACTAAAAGCTGGGTTCTCTTCCTGCTGTGAGAATTGCATGTGAGACAATCTATTTTAGTGAATTTGCCTTTGCCAAGGGTGTGTCTATGGGATGTTACCATACTGGACCAGTTAATTAGTAGTTAATACATATATCATTTTGTGAAGCAAAAGAATTACAGATCAGTCAATTCTTTTCTTCTTATTTTAGCTGTATTTTAATTATAGCATATGAACAAAATCTCATATTCAAGCCTGGTGTGAATTTTACTTCAAGCCTGGTAGTTTGACCAATTGAATTATTCTGGAACACAACACTGTAACATTAGGGTCTGGACTACCTTCTTAATATACTTTGAGCGGAGTTTGGTCTGATCCATAACAAACTGGGGGCTCTTGTCAGAATCAAAATCTCTAATTTCGGGTTGGGTTTAGGATTATTGGACTCAACATTTTGGGTGTTGAATATGATTGGTTTAAACAAGGCGTGCTTGCACAGTGATGGCTCTTTAAGCCACTAAGACTTTCCTGGGGGGGTGGAAGAAGTCACTTTGGGAGTTTTACAGAAAGGAACGAGGCAAAGCGTTTGGAATTGGTGGACAAGCTGGAATTAGGGTTGCCTCTGTCCATGCAAAAAAAGGGGAGGATTTTGGACAGCTGCCTTCAGAACCAGAGCTAAAGTGGGTAGAGAGGTGGATGAATGCATTGTAGAAGGCCCACCTCTATCCGTTGTGCCATTGGCCCAATTTGGTAGATGAGTGCGAGAAGCCTTAAGCATCCCCCCTCTGACCACAGCCCCCCCCCACCACCACCAATCCCAACTCCATACCTCCATATCCTCCCTATGTCTTCTGTACCCCTCCATATCCATTCACGTCCCTCCTGTGTCCCTTTAATTTTGGTCACTCAAACCTTCCCCGCTCCCACCACTGTGCAAGTGCGCTTGAACCTGTGTATGCTCAGAGCTCTGATAACCACGAGGAGGCCTGCAGCACAGGGTCATCTGCCCGAGTCAGGAGCCTGTAGCTGAGAGTGGGAAGGACTCTTACGGATCCACACCCAGAAGCTGGATTCGGGAGGTTTGGCTCGGAAGCTGTGCTCGCCTCCCTCCAGAAACATAAACTGAGAAGTGCAGTCGCCGGGATTAAACTGGCTGAATCAGTGTAGGCCAGTCATTGGAAATGTTTCAACAGCCAACCACCCCTCTTGGGAGAGGATTACTGGCCTCCCTTCAACCCTGACTTCTAGAAAACCTGAACATATGTGGATTTGAGGCAACTCCGAATTTGGGTGTAAAGTTTTAACATCTCAGCCTACCCAAACCCTCATGTTTTCGATGGCTTCAGAAAGAAACTAAAACAAAAAAAAAACATAAAGAAATAAGGATGTGCATTTATGTTACACTGTTCACAACCACAGAATGTCCTGAGGCCCATCTGCGTAGCCTGGTCAGTGTGGGAAACATGGCCACTAACTTACTCATAGAAGGCCTTACAAAAAGCAATGTGATAACAAACTGACCCTCTGCTTTTTATGGATATTGACTTTTAAAGGATAAGCATTGTCTCCGTCGCTGAGAAGAATGACCCTATTCTTCACTCATTGCACCCTGGGGTCCCATTGAGAGACTAGACATGACCTTGATTTCATCTGAAAGGTATTTCCTAGGTATTGCTGTGAATGAAAGCAACCTAATATTGAATAGCTTTATTTTGAAAGGCGTTGATTTTTCTTTCCCCTTCCTTTTCTTAAAGCACTAACCCTCGTTGGTATACATTTCCATGGGCAGCAGCCATCTTCTGGTTAATATCAAAGTATTCACCATGACCGTGCCCTTTTGAGACTCTATTTGACCACAAAAGGTGTGGAAGGTAGTGTCAATGGTATCACAAAGGAAAACTGGCACAAGAGGTTTTCAGTGAGACTGACTTCTCGGCTCCCCAGTCCCTGATCACCGACCAACTATCACAACTTCCCAAGCGGAGACTCAAATCCCCTCTCGTCCCTTACCCAGAAAGCAAAAATGCCTTTAAGCTTTTAAGCTGACCCCATCAAACATTTCTGAGACTGGGACAGCATGGGGTTAGATACAGAGTAAAACTCTCTCTACCGTTTTAATAAACTGAAATTAAAGATTCCTCTACTCTTTTAAATTAAAAATAATTAGACAGTAAAGCTCCTTCAATAGTGTCCACATCAAACAACCTTGGGACAGGGGCAGCACGGGGTTAAATACAGAGTAAAGCTCTCTCTAATCTTTTATTCTGAATGTACACAGGTCGGTGCAACATCGAGGGCCGAAGGGCCTGTTCTGCACTGTATTGTTCTATGTTCTATGTAAAGTTCTGTCTGCATTATCCTCATCAAACACTCCCAGGACATATACAGCACTGGGTTAGGTGGAGTGCAATGCTCCCTCTACTCTTAAACAAGTGGTAAAGCCATCTTTACTCTTTCAAACTAAACATTAGTTGGAAGGAAACCTGAAAGTAAAGCTTACTCTACTCTGTTAAGATGAAAGTAAAGTTACCTCTACTCTTTTAAACCACAAGTAACTGGAAAGTAAAGCTCCCTTGATACTGTTGCCTGACGCTGTTCTGACTGACTAGAATCTAAATGAAAGCCACAGAGTCTCTTCAGTATGTATAGGAGATTATGGCATGTACCTCTTCTGTACAGATCGGCTTGTGTCCGAGGGTGTGGAGGCAGAACTGAACTGGAGATGATCAGAATGCAGTCCATGGGCAATAGATGGCCCCCTCTGCCCATAGATGCTGTGAAAGAATCATAAACACTTCAAAATATCTTTACATTGTTTAATGTTTAAAAAGTTTTCCCTCATTTGGTTAAAAAAATAGTTTTGTTGACTGGGAAAATACTTTGCCCTGCAGTTTCCAATGGAAGTAACTATGGGCGCAATCTGCTCAGCTCATGGCTTGACCATGAAAGCATTACTGCTGCTTAGAACTCGTCCACGTTCACGCCCAGTTTTTCACTGAGCTGGATGGCTAACAGTTTGGACGATGACACTTATTGCCCCAAACTGCAGCACACCAGGGACCTTACTGTTACCTTCAGCTCAGATGCACTTGGCCCCAGTCAGCTCAACTGTGAGATGAGCTGAAAGGACAGGAACAAATTGCTAAAGTTTCCCTCACTGCAGGAGAATGGGACAGACGGCAACAAGCTCAACATTATCTGAAGGCCAGCAGGAACAACAACTCCTTCCAACCTCATGCCTGCAGCACCAATGGACTCCAGGACTCATGTTAGCAGCTGGCCTAAGCTTCTTCAGCAGCACCTGGACTCATAACCTGAACCTAGAGTCAGTCACAATCCAATTCCAGCCTACTGGGTGAAAATTAGGGTTGCTGAATTTCGGGAGCAGTTGAGATTCCCCATCCACAGTATTCCTAAGTCCACAGGAGCCCAAACTAAGCAGTCTACATTAAAAAAATGGCAACTTTTATATTGTCACCCAGGATGTTAGAGACCAAAAAAAATTCTGCAGATGCTGTAATCCAAAGTAGGCAAACAGGAGGCTGGAAGCACCCAGCAAGCCAGGCAGCATCAGGAGGTGGAGAAGTCAATGTTTCGGAACGAGACAGTTTGTTTTACTGTCCTGATGAAGAGTCTCAACCCAAAAGGTAGACTTCTCCACTTCCTGATGCTGCCTGGCTTGCTGGGTGCTTCTAGCCTCCTATTTGTCACCCAGGATGTGTTTGATATGGTTCATTACTGGGCTACAGTCATCAGACCTCATTCCTGATGAATCACAGAATGGTTACGGCACTGAAGAAGGCCATGCGACCTATAGTGTCTGCTCTTCAAATGGACATCCTTACCTAGTGCATATATCCTGCTTTTCCCACATATCCTTGCATGTTATTTCTATCCAAAGATCGATAACCAAATGCCCTCTTGAATGTTTTAGTTCAACCTGCCTCCGCAAGACAAACATAGAATCATAAAACAGTTACAGCACAGTAGGAGGGTATCCAGCCTGTCTTGTCGTTCCTGGCTCCTTGCAAAAGCAACTTACCTTGTCCCTCCCTCATGATTTCCTGTTAGCCTGATGTCTGGCCAATCACAGCAACAGAAAATAAAGGAAGAATTGACTTTTCCAACAGAAAGTGTTTGTTATTAAACTTAAAAAGCAAGCACCTGTGGTATCCTGGAATGTTCCAGGATCCAGAGGTATTGTCCTCATTAGAGCGTTGGTCCTCGGGTTGAATAAAGAACAGAGTATTGTTAACTTTCTCATTTTGCTGTCCTTCAAGCATTGCTGTCAGAATATTCTTCTTGCACTTGTCCTTTTTAAAATGTGTATCATAGCCCAACCAATTATTCTTCATCATTCCAGTCCTGCATTGGATTTAAATGATAAAAGAGAGATGAAAACTGCAAATCATAAATGTTTTCAAATATAAATCAAAGCAGTGAATGCACAGTTTGAGGCTATATTTAGTCTGTTATTAGATTAAATTACTTACAATGTGGAAACAGGCCCTTCGGCCCAACAAATCCACACCGAGCCTCCGAAGAGCAACCCGCCCAGACCCATTCCCCTACATTTACCCCTTCACCTAACACTACAGGCAATTTAGCATGACCAATTCACCTAACCTGCACATTTTTGGACTGTGGGAGGAAACTGGAGCACCTGGAGGAAACCCACACAGACACAGGGAGAATGTGCAAACTCCACACAGACAGTTGCCTGAGGTGGGAATTGAACCCGGGTCTCTGGCGCTGTGAGGCAACAGTGCTAACCACTGTGCCACCACGATTTTTTTGATGATTTTTTTTTGTTTCTCTCTCCACATATCTTATTAAATTATTCCCTTTTCAACATAGTAGGAACAATCCTTCATTAGTTACCCTGTGAAACCTTTTATAGTTTTGAATAATCCATTTATACACTCTTAACTTCTACTGTTTCAGTGCAAAATGCCACAATTATGTCATTTTTGGTGAATAAATAAACTCTGATTTCCAGCCAGATCCGTTTGAGTCTTGACTGATCCTGCTCTATGGGCCCAGTAACTAAAGGGTGTTCAGAATTACACACAAGTAGTCGTATGCTTAACTGATGCCCACATACTAATTCAATACAACATTCAACATTAGACAGATAAAACCCAGAATCCCACTGGTCTTTTATACCAGTGGCTATACCACTAGATAGCTCTGTCTTTCCACATTTAAACAATCTTCATATTTTGGTTACACCTCCCTTAATCAATCATTTACTTAACCACTATGCCTTATTTCTCTGCATCGCTTCAGGAACCTGGGAGCAAATCCGTTCAGGCATCCATGTTGAATTATACTTCACAATTTGCCCGGGCCCTACCTTTAGAACTATAAATAATTACTGAAAAATGTTTACAGGGCCACAGATTCCCTGATAAAATAATACCTGAATATCTTACCACTATTTACTGGTCTTGGTTCATGTCCCTTAATATCCTTGATCGCCAAAATCTATCAACTTCTATTATTAATTGAACCTCAATTACATTAATCTAATTTTGGAGGCAGTGAGCTCCAGATATCCATTACTCCCTTGTTTGAAGAACTGCTTCCTGATGACATCCTGTGGCTTTGCCCTTCTTGTGCTGAGGAACGTGGAGAAAACAAAACACCTCCCAGCAGAGACTGTTGGGGGAAAGCACCTCTCACTGGTGTCTTTAATGTTCCACTCCAATTCCTATTCTTGGTCAAATCCTGAACCAGAAAGTTATATTCTCCTTAACACTATAACAAGACTATCAGGTGGCACTTCCTCAAATGATACTAAAAAATCATCACATTTCTTTTATTCACAAACGCTACTTCCTCAGGAGATGTTTCACTAAATTAGTCAAAGATGTCCCATCCTTAAAATGCCTATGTTGGTTACACAGAGAAAGAGGTCATTCACTCCCATTGGTGTTTTTGCTCCATACACGCCTGCTCCCATCTTACTTCATCGAGCTCTTGCAACATATTCTTCAAGTCTTTTTTTACCCCCTCATGTACCCATCCAGCTTCCCCTTCGATGTAACTCTGCCATTCAGCTGAATTACTGCATCTGGTAGCAAACGTAACATCTTGAACAGTTGCTGGGGAAGAAAGCCCTGCTGAATTCCTTAGTTGAAATCTTATATTTTTATCCTTTAGTTTGGAACTCCTGTACAAGTGGAGACCCCTCCTCTACAACTAATCTATCAAACGTTTATTATATTAATGACCTCCGGGTCAGCCCCTAATCCTTTCTTTTCTCAAAAAAAGAGTCACAGCCTGTTCAGTCTTCCCTGATCAGTATAACTTCTCAGTTATTAGTTAGTTGTTAGTCTTTTCTGGTTAGATCATAGAGATGTACAGCATGGAAACCGACTCTTTAGTCCAACTCGTCCATGCTGACCAGATATCCTAACCAAATCTCATCCCATTTGCCAGCACTTGGCCCACATCCCTTTAAATTCTTCCTACTCATATACCCATCTACATGTCTTTTAAATGCTGTAATTGTACCAGCCTCTACCACTTCCTCTGGCAGCTCATTCCATACACACACCACCCTCTGTGTGAAAAAGTTGCCCCTTAGGTCCCTTTTAAGTTTTTCCCCTCTCACCCTAAACCCTCTAGTTTTGGACTCCCTGACCCCAGGAAACAGACCTTGTCTGTTCACCCTATCCATGCCCTTCATGACTTTATAAACCTCTATAAGGTCATCCCTCAGTCTTTGATGCTCCAGGGAAAACAGCCCCAGCCTATTCAACCTCATCCTATGGCGCAAACTCTCCAACCCTGGCAACATTCTTGTGAATCTTTTCTGAACCCTTTCAAGTTTCACAACATCCTTCCAATAGGTAGGAGACCAGAATTACATGCAATATTCCAAACGCAGCCTAACCAAGGTCTTGTGCAGTTGCAACATGACCTCCCAACTCCTGTACTCAATGCTCTGAGCAATAAAGGCAAGCATACCAAACACCTTCTTCACTATCCTATCATTCTGTGACTCTACTTCCAAGGAACTATGAACCTGCACTCCAATGTCTCTTTGTTCAGCAACACTCTCCTGGACCTTCCCATTAAGTGTATAAGCCCTGCTCTAATTGTTTTTTCCAAAATGTAGCCCCTCGCATTTATCTAAACAAAACTCCATCTGCCACTTCTCAGCCCAGATTTTGTGGAACTCAAAACACCAACAGATCAGCCATGATCTTATTAAATGGCAGGGGAGGCTGAAGAGGCAGAATGGCTTATTTCTGCTCTATTTCGTATGTATAATTTATTCTCCCTGAAAATTTCAACGTTTACAAAAGTTGATTTTCATCCTGCATTCTGAATTCAGGATCTTTCTGGATCTTGGCATGGTCATGAAGTGGTTAGCATTGCTGTCTCACAGTGCCTTGGACCTGGGTGGATTCCACCCTCAGACGACTGTCTGTGTGGAGTTCGCACATTCACCCTCTGTCTCCGTGGGATTCCTCTGGGTGCTTGGGTTCCCCCCCCCCCCAACCCCAGTCCAAAGATGTGCAGGTTAGGTGGATTAGCCATGTAAAATGCAGGGTTACAGGGATAGACTAGGGGGATGGGTCTGGGTGGGATGATCTACAGAGGGTCAGTGTGGACTCAATGGGCCAAATGGCCTGCTTCCATACTGTAAGGATTCTATGATCTAACTTTATCCACAACGGGAGCTGGGCGGAAGTGAAGTTGGCGCGCAAAGCCATTCGGGAAGGTAAGTGATTGTTATTTAAGAACTTACCTCGACACCAAAGGTCCTTTTGCAGCAGAGAGCGGCGGGAGCTGGGCGGAAGTGAAGTCGGAGTTCTTAGTAAGGTGGAGGAACAGAGGGATGTTCATAGCTCTTTGAAAGTTGCCACTCAGGTGGATAGAGCTTGTAAGAAGGCCAATGGTGTATTAGCATTCATTAGCAGAGGGATTAAATTCAAGAGTCGTAAGGTGATGTTGCAGCTGTACAGGACATTGGTAAGGCCACATTTGGAGTACTGTGTGCAGTTCTGGTCGCCTCACTTTAGGAAAGATGTGGAAACTTTGGAGAGGGTGCAGAGGAGATTTACCAGGATGTTGCCTGGAATGGAGAATAGGTCATACGAGGATAGGTTGAGAGTGCTAGCCCTTTTCTCATTGGAACGACGAAGGATGAGGGGTGACTTGATAGAGGTTTATAGGATGATCAGGGGAACAGATAGAGTAGACAGTCAGAGACTTATTCCCCGGGTACAACAGAGTGTTATGAGGGGAGATATATTTAAGGTGAAGGGTGGAAGGTATAGGGGGGATGTCAGGGGTAGGTTCTTTACCCAGAGAGTGGTGGGGGCATGGAATGCGCTGCCTGTGGGAGTGGCAGAGTCAGAATCATTGGTGACCTTTAAGCGGCAATTGGATAGGTACATGGATAGGTGCTTAAGCGAGGACAAATGTTCGGCACAACATGGTGGGCCGAAGGGCCTGTTCTGTGCTGTATTTTTCTATGTTCTATGTTCTATGAATCTATTTGGGCTACAGTTTCTGCCTTGTGCCTTTTGTCATGAATAGGTGTCATAGATTCATAGAGATGTACAGCATGGAAACAGACCCTTCGGTCCACCCCGTCCATGCCGACCAGATATCCCAACCCAATCTCGTCCCACCTGACAGCATCCGGCCCATATCCCTCCAAACCCTTCCTATTCTTATACCCATCCAAATGCCTCTTAAATGTTGCAATTGTACCAGCCTCCACCACTTCCTCTAGCAGCTCATTCTATACATGTATCACCCTCTGCGTGAAAAAGTTGCCCCTTAGGTCTCTTTTATATCTTTCCACTCTCACCCTAAATCTATGCCCTCTAGTTCTGGACTCCCCAACCCCAGGGAAAATACTTTGTCTATTTATCCTATCCATGGCCCTCATAATTTTGTAAATCTCTATAATGTCACCCCTCAGCCTCCGACGCTCCAGGGAAAACAGCCCCAGCCTGTTCAGCCTCTCCCTGTAGCTCAGATCCTCCAACCCTGGTAACATCCTTGTAAATCTTTTCTGAACCCTTTCAAGTTTCACAACATCTTTCCGATGTTAGACCAGAATTGCACGCAATATTCCAACAGTGGCCTAACCAATGTCCTGTAGAGCCGCAACATGACCTCCCAACTCTTGTACTCAATACTCTGACCAATAAAGGAAAGCATACCAAATGCCTTCTTCACTATCCTATCTACCTGCGACTCCACTTTCAAGGAGCTATGAACCTGCACTCCAAGGTCTCTTTATTCAGCAACACTCCCTAGGACCTTACCATTAAGTGTATAAGTCCTGCTAAGATTTGCTTTCCCAAAATGCAGCACCTCGCATTTATCTGAATTATTACATTCACCACTCTAGTGCCACAGTTGACATTTCCTTTGGATTTCTTTTGGTTTTGAAACTTTGTATTTGCTAGAAACTAGAAAATGTGTCCCATTGTGTGAAACACTGAGAAGGTACTTTTCTCTGGACAATAATGAGACAGCACACTGACCTCCTGTTGAAGCTCTGATACAAATCCTTGCAAAACTAATGGACAGAAGATAGATGAACTGCAGAAAGACAATTACATTTATGCAGCAACACCCAGAACAGTGACTCTGCATGAATCTTGTATCCTTTGGTACCCAGGTGACTGGATGCACTCAATTCCTCACTACTTACCTCTTCCTTCTGTAGCACCACACAAACAGAAGGCCAAGTAACAGGAGACTGAGGAAAACCATTGATAGGACTGTGATGATAATCATTCCTGCTGAGCGGTGCCAATTCTCCTCAAGCATCTGATACGGGATAGCTGACGTGAGACAGAGTACAACAGTCAGAACACAGCACGATACTGCAAATTAGTTACACTCACAAAGCCAGTGCCTTTGCCCAGTCAAGGGAATTTGTGTTTACCTTCCTGTGGTTCAGTGTTATTTGATTCTGGCATCTATGGCTGTCACCATCTATAGAGACCAAACCCCTACTTCGCACACATTCCTCAGGAGTGTGTTAGACCCAGGGAGGGGACAGGGAGTAATGCCAATGAAGCAAATGCATCCCCATTCTATTCGATGTCACATTAGGATGATAAAAATGATGCACTAAGTTGTATTTCTTCACAAACTATCTTGAAAACTGAAACATTATAGCGACAACAGAAATCATTTCAAGCTGTCATCTAATTAAGGAATATTGTGAATTCAGGATTACAGTTTATAAGATATGATAGAACATAGAACATAAAAAAAAGCACAGTACAGGCCCTTTGGCCCTCGATGTTGCGCCGATCCAAGCCCACCTAACCTACACTAGCCCACTATCCTCCATATGCCTATCCAATGCCCGGTTAAATACCCATAAAGAGGGAGAGTCCACCACTGCTACTGGCAGGGCATTCCATGAACTCACGACGCGCTGAGTAAAGAATCTACCCCTAACATCTGTCTTATACATACCAACCCTTAATTTAGAGCTATATCCCCTCGTAATAGCTGACTCCATATGTGGAAAAAGGTTCTCATGGTCAACCCTATCTAAACCCCTAATCATCTTGTACACCTCTATCAAGTCACCCCTAAACCTTCTTTTCTCCAATGAAAACAGCCCCAAGTGCCTCAGCCTTTCCTCATACGATCTTCCTACCATACCAGGCAACATCCTGGTAAACCTCCTCTGCACCCGTTCCAGTGCCTCCACATCCTTCCTATAGTATGGCAACCAAAACTGCACACAATACTCCAGATGCAGCCGCACCAGAGTCTTATACAACTGCAACATGACCTCAGGACTCCAGAACTCAATTCCTCTACCAATAAAAGCCAATATGCCATATGCCTTCTTCACCGCACTATTTACCTGGGTGGCAACTTTTAGAGATCTGTGTACATGGACACCAAGATCGCTCTGCTCATCCACACTACCAAGTATCCGACCATTAGCCCAGTACCCCATCTTTTTGTTACTCATACCAAAGTGAATCACCTCACACTTACCCACATTGAACTCCATTTGCCACCTTTCTGCCCAGCTCTGCAGCTTATCTATATCCCGCTGTAACCTGACACATCCTTCCTCACTGTCAACAACTCCACCGACTTTCGTGTCATCCGCAAACTTGCTCACCCAACCTTCTAACCCCTCCTCCAGGTCATTTATAAAAATGACAAACAGCAATGGTCCCAAAACAGATCCTTGTGGAACACCGCTAGTAGCTGCACTCCAAGATGAACCTTTATCATCAACTACTACCCTCTGTCTTCTTCCAGCCAGCCAATTCCTAATCCAAAACTCCAACTCACACTCAATGCCATACCTCCGTATTTTTTGCAGTAGCCTACCATGGGGAACCTTATCAAACGCCTTACTAAAATCCATATACACCACATCTACCACTTTACCCTCGTCCACCTCCTTAGTCACCTTCTCAAAGAATTCAATAAGGTTTGTGAGGCACGATCTGCCCTTCACAAAACCATGCTGACTATCCTTGATCACATTATTCCTATCCAGATGTTCATAAATCCTATCCCTTACAATTCTCTCTAAGACTTTGCCCACAACAGAAGTGAGGCTCACCGGCCTATAGTTACTAGGGTTATCCCTACTCCCCTTCTTGAACAAGGGAACCACATTTACTATCCTCCAGTCTTCTGGCACTATTCCTGTAGACAATGAGGACATAAAAATCAAGGCCAATGGCTCTGCAATATCCTCCCTTGCTTCCCAGAGAATCCTAGGATAAATGCCATCAAGCCCAGGGGACTTATCTATTTTCACCCTTCCCAGAATTTCCAACACCGCTTCCCTCCATACCTCAAAGCCGTCCATTCTAATTAATTGTGACTCAGTATTCATATCGGCAACAATGTCCTGTTCCTGAGTGAATACTGACGAAAAGTATTCATTCAGTGTCTCCCCAATCTCTTGAGCCTCCACACGCAACTTCCCACTACTATTCTTGACTGGACCTATCCTACCCTAGTCATTCTTTTATTCCTGACATACCTATAGAAAGCCTTTGGGTTTTCCCTAATCCTACCGACTAAGGACTTTTCATGTCCCTTCCTTGCTGCTCTTAGCTCTCTCTTCAGATCCTTCCTGGCTACCTTATAACTCTCAATCGCCCCAATTGAACCTTCACGCCTCATCTTTACATAGGCCGCCCTCTTCCTTTTAACAAGGGATTCCAATTCCTTATTAAACCACGGCTCCCTCACACGACCCTTTTCTCCCTGCCTGACAGGTGCATACTTATCAAGGACACTCAATAGTTGCTCCTTGAGCAAGCTCCACATATCAATTGCGCCCTTGCCTTGAAGCCTACTTTTCCAAGCCACGCATCCCAAGTCGTGCCTCACCGCATCATAATTTCCCTGGCCCCAGCTATAACTCTTGCCCTGCAATGCACACTTATCCCTCTCCATCACTAGAGTAAAAGTCACCGAATTGTGGTCACTGTCCCCAGAGTGCTCACCCACCTCCAATTCTAACACCTGGCCTGGTTCATTACCTAGAACCAAATCCAGTATGGCCTCACCTCTTGTTGGCCTGTCTACATATTGTGTCAGGAAACCCTCCTGCACACATTGGACAAACACCGACCCATCTAACGAACTCGAGCTATAGCTTTCCCAGTCAATATCAGGAAAGTTAAAGGCCCCCATAACAACCACCCTATTACTTTCACTCTTCTCCTGAATTCATCCTCGCAATCCTTTCTTCTACGTCTCTCGGACTATTAGGAGGCCTGTAGAAAACTCCTAACAGGGTGACCTTACCTTTCCTATTCCTAACCTCAGCCCAAACTACCTCAGATGGCGAGTCTTCATCCATCGTCCTTTCCACCGCTGTAATACTATCTTTGACAAGCAATGCCACACCTTCCCCTCTTTTACCCCCACCTCTGACCCTACTAAAACATTTAAACCCTGGAACCTGCAACAGCCAATCCTGTTCCTGTTCTACCCATGTCTCCGTAATAGCCACAACATCGAAATCCCAGGGACCAACCCACGCTACAAGTTCACCTACCTTATTTCGTATACTTCTTGCATTGAAGTATACACACTTCAAGCCACTTTCCTGTTTACAGGCACCCTCCTTTGAGATTGATGCCATGTTCCTAACCTCCCTACACTCCAGGTCCTGCACCCTAAAGCTACACTCTAGGTTCCCATGCCCCTGCAGAGTTAGTTTAAACCCCCCCTAAGAGCACTAGTAAACCTCCCCCCAAGGATACTGGTGCCCCTCAGGTTCAAGTGTAGACCATCCTGTTTATAGAGGTCCCACCTTCCCCAGAAAGAACCCCAGTTATCCAGAAACCGGAATCCCTCCCTCCTGCACCATCCCTGTAGCCACGCATTTAACTGTTCTCTCTCCCTATTCCTTGACTCTTTATCACGTGGCACGAGTAACAAACCAGAGACAACAACTCTGTTTGTTCTAACTCTGAGCTTCCAACCTAGCTCCCTGAAAGCCTGCCTAACATCCTCAGCCCTCCTCCAACTTATGTCATTGGTGCCAATGTGGACCAACTCCAGCTCCAGTTCCCTAACACAGTCTTGGATAAATGATATATTTATCCAAATCAGATTTGCCCCTTTTCTATTCCCTTTGTTATAACCCTTCCTTTTTTTTTAAACCCTCATCTCCTCTAAACACTTTAAGAATACAGTATTTGGTTCTGGTCATCTTTCCATTGGAAGGACCTTGTGAAAATTGAAAGGGTGCAGAAAGGACTTACAAGGACGTCACCGGATTTAGGGAGAGGCTGAAGAGGCTGGGGCTATTTTCCCCGGAGCATTGGAGGCTGAGGGGTGACCTTATAAAGATTTAAAGAATCATGAGGGGCATGGATAGTGACAGCTAAGGACTTTTTCCTCGGGTGGGGGAGTCCAAAACTAGAGGGCATAGATTTAAGATGAGAGGGGAAAGATTTAAAAAGGAGCTGAGGGGTAACTTTTTTACGCAGAGGGTGGTGCATGAATGGAATGAGCTGCCAGAGGAAGTGGAGGCGGATACAATTACAGCATTTAAAAGGCATCTGGATGGGTATATGAGTAGGAAGGGTTCAGAAGAATATGGGCCAAATGCTGGCAAATGGTATAAGGTCAGATTGGGATGTCTGGTTGGTGCAGATGAGTTGGCTGAAGGGTCTGTTCAATGCTGTATGACTTTACGAAGTCTGTGAGATACCATGAGACTGGGCTCAAGAGATGCCAAGAGCTCGCTGTTACCCAAGTCACATGGTATCTCTCAGACATATGAACCTGAACGGTGTAGTGGATGGATTCTGGTGAAGGAAGGAAGAAAAGCTGATACAAAACACATCTTTCCTCAGACAGGGTAAACTGGATGGGAATGGGATTGAAGGGCAGCTTGTATTTTTTGCTGCTCAAGATGGCCATTGGCTGACCTGCTCCAGGGCTGTCCGCAGGTTGCTCCCCCTCTGATCTTTTTCTAGCCACTTCGACTTCACTTGTCATCTCCTCCAAAACCCAATCCAATGTACATTCGATGAACAGGTACAAGCAGAACTTTATAGTTAGAAGTGGGGCCTTGGAGTGGGGGTCTCGCCCCAGCTGAAGAGTTGGCCAGGGCCTCACGTGCCCTAGTTAGAGGTTGGAACATTGAATTTGATTGGCCAATTCCAGGCCTTTCTCGGAGATCAAGAGTCCCAGGGTTTCAAGTCAGCTACCAGGGACCAACAGTTCCACCAGGTCAGTGGTGATTGATCCCTGCATGACACGCACTCAAGGCCTAGGAAGCCTGAAAGTAGACCCTGCACAGTACTCTCCTGCTTGGCATGGTCCTTCCACAGCAAAAACCTGGCCCACTGCTGGAACATGGTTTTAATTAGCCCTCACCAACAAACGTGCCACAGGGAAAATTCTGCCCTGTGTCCTGCCAGATAGGTCATCGGAATCCTCACATCTGCTTTTTCAAGTGCACACAGTATCATGGGTCTCATCGAAAAATCTTGTCAACTGCCCTTGAGATTGCAGCAATTTTCCTTACGATTACTCCCTTGATGTTCAACATCAATCCGTGTCTCTTGTGTTTTCTGCTAACATCCTAATCTGCAATAAAACTACTCATGGGCAGAGAGAGAAGATTTTCCTGAATAATAACGATGATGAACATCTCAATTAGCAAAGGCCTACACGGCTCCGTTTCAACATTCTCAATTGTTAGGGGAGATGGCGTTCTGGTGGCAATGTCACTGGACTCATAATCCAGGCGGTCAGGCTTATACCCTGCAGATCTGGGTTCAAATCCATAGTAGCTGGGGAAAGGGTAAAGAAATCAACATGGTCTGTCTCTGTCCAAATGGCTAAAGTCAGACATAACTACAGATATCATAGCAAATGAGGGAGTGGAAAACTGAGCTCTTAAACTATATCCATGCTGTTTTACAATGTAGTGTAATTCTAAGAACACATTTGCCCTTGTAACCATGTTCCACTGCAATCAATAATGTTTCTATTTTGGAAAGAGTTCAGGTACTAGATTGTGAGATGACAATGCAGGTTTTTCTATCATTCCTTCCTGGAACTAGAGATTTAGGGTTCACATCTTCATGATTGATTGGTTGCTAACCCAACCCACCTTGTTTGGTGTGGAATTTATCTGACCAATTGCTGCTCATAATCTCGCCTCTATGTTGATCAACCAGAAGATACTTGATCCTGGGGAGGACAAAATCCAAGTCAGTATACTTTCTCAAAATCTCACCCAAAGTTGAAGCAAAATTACATTTTTCACAAAGTATCTTTTCTTAGTCAGAGCAGTTTTTGTTCCTGCTTCCCCCAATTTCTTCCCTTTCTCCTCATAGTCTCTTTTGCATTACATCCAATGATGCCTCGAATATCTCATATCCGGGTGTTTCTTTTCATATTGGAACCTGTAGATTGAGTGCTGAACAATATAATTACAACTGTTAGTGATCTCCATGAAAATTGATCTGTTAATCCAATTATTTGAGGGGAATGGTACGTGACAGATGTGTGTAACTAACTAATCCATGTAAGGGTATGCATAACTGAATATTTCATTACAATTTTTGTTATTTACTTTCTTCTGCAGCATATCTCCCATAAATGTTGGACATTCTCTACTGATGAAATATTGCGTCATCAGGAATTGCATTGCCAGTTTAGATCACCTCTCAGCAAGCCAGCCAAAGAAACATCACTGAAGGTGACACTTCAGAGTGCAGGACTATTGTAGGTGTCACCTTGAATGTGTCATGCAACAAAAGCCCTGCATATCCTCTAACATGGAAATAAAAAGATCCTAGTGAGAAAAAAAAATCATGAAGATTTATTGTCTTCTTCTAATATTTATTTCTTCATCAATCCCATTAAAGAGAGAGTAAGTGGTCATTTACATTGTTATTATTTGCTGTGTTTAGCATTACAACAGGAACAGCAGTTCAGAAAGTACTTATAATTGGCTTTAGGGATCTTTACGGGTTGAGAATGGCACAACAGAAATGCAAGCGTCTTATTTTCTGAGCCCATAAGCAACATGGTGTGTAATATTTGGACCAGGCCTATTCTGAGTCAGTTAATGTGCATCTGTCTGATATTCCACTTGGCATTCCAGAGACATGGAACCAGGATTGATCCTGTCGAGTCATCCTAACACTTCAGAGGATTATGATCCCACTCTGTTTTGAAAAGAATATGCTGGGCACATTTATAGGTTTCTGGAAATTCATGCCTGAAGCAAGTCAACCCTGCTCCACTGAAAACACCTCGGTCACATTCAGGCTAAAGCTCACCTGTAGGTTGTGTTGGAGTGCAGTGGCTTGTCACAGACGACCAGAGAGTGGCACGTGCTATTGGAGCCAACCACATAGTACAGCAAGGTCTTGGAAAGGTCCAGATTCTTTCCATCATCACAGTCGTACACTGAGAGGTGCTGCTGTGCAACATACGGACTTTGCTGCCCTGGGTCAGATTGATTGGAGACCCCACTGATTGAGTTCAAAGATAGCAGTGTAAAATTCCTGTAGGCAACTGGGCACAGAAAAAAAAAACTTGTGAACTCAAGTAGGACATCGAGAGCATATCGCCATGGTCATTAACACCAAAGAAAACGCTTAAAAGCTCCACAAAGTACAATTAAAGGAGAAGTAATTTCTGTTAAGCAGCAAAAGCACGCTTATTCACAATAAGAAGTCAGTGTGGCAAAAATGGCCTGAGAGGTTTGGATTAATTACCTCGGGTCTGTGTTCCAGCAGATTGATGGACCCACCCCAGTGTTACGACAGGGCTCAGTTCTCTGACATGACTGGACACTTCCCGATATCAGGATGGGTTTGTCAAGGAAATCTATCCAATTGTGCTTAAATAATTGTCCAGCATGTTGAAGGTAAATGAGTTGGGCTGATCAACCAGAAGTGGTTCTCTGAGGGACAGGAATACATGGAGTTGTGAAGGTGGGTTGAGAATGTGGGATAGAAACATGAGGATGTTCTGGAGGGATGAGGAGATTGGTGACCAGCTGTGGAAGCTCCAGTCTCCCTCCCTTGATGATCCGCTGTGCCCATGTAACTTATACTACTGGCTGTCAACCTTACATACACACAACATAGAAAACACTCCGCAAGGAGGCCAAGGCAGGCACTACTCAATCCAAAGTCCTCATCTGCTGCACGCCTCTTACATGCAGTGGGGAACTGGAAGGCTCATATTGCTTTCTCATTGGCGGGAGCAGACCTGGGGATGTGCAAACGCATGTAAAAGGGTGTCTGCCATTGGAAAGCTCTTTCGGCCAATAGGGGAAAGGCTTCAGGAATCTGAAGCACAAAGGGATTTGGGAGTCCTAGTTTAGGATTCTCTTAGTGTTAATCTGCAGGTTCATTTGGGAGTTAGGAAGACAAAGGCAATGTTAGCATTCGTTTCAAGAGGGCTAGATTACAAGAGCAAGGATGTACTGCTGAGGCTCTAGAAGGCTCTGGTCAGACCGCATTTGGAATATTGTGAGCAAGTTTGGGTGCCTTACCTAAGGAAAGACATATGGGTGCAGAGGAGGTTTACAAGAATAATTCCAGAAATATGAGGAGCAGTTGAGGACTCTGTATTGTATGGAGTTTCGAAGGAAGAGGGGACGGGGGATCTAATTGAAACCTACAGAATACTGAGAGACCTGGATAGACCGGACATGGACAAGATGTTTCCACTAGTAGGACTAGGACCAGAAAGTACAGCCTCCGAGCGAACAGATGACTCTTTAGGCCTGAGATGAGGGGGAGTTTCTTCAACTAGAGGGTGGTGAATCTGTGGAACTCATTGCTGCAGAGGGCTGTGGAGGCCAGGTCAGTGAATGCATTTCAGACAAGAGATTGATACGTTCTTGACTGGGATGGGGATAAGTGTTACTGGGAGAATGCAGAAGAATGAGATTGAGACACATATTGTCCATAATCAAATTGTGGACCAGAGTCAACGGGTTGAATGGCCTAATACTGCTCCCATATCTTTTGGTTTATTTTCTTACAAATTTTGATAACTTCAAACTTGCATCCCAAATGGTGGGAACCCAATTTCTTTCCTTTCATGTAAGCAAGTTCCCCACATCCAGGAGCAGTTTAAGATTCTGCCCTTAATATGGGATCAATGTAATACTTGTTGTGATGTGAAGCATCAGGAACAGTGTGTGCTTCAGGCTTGTCAGAGTTGGGAGCGAGGGTATGGCATCCAACGTGATCAGTGAAGCAAGAAGATTGAGGGGAAGGAATAGAAAAAAAACTGAAAATACTCCATAGGTCATGGAGAAAAAAAAAGATTAAGTGTGAAAATACAGGATGATGGAGGGTGTGAGGAAGGAAGATCACAAGAAAACGCTTACAATCAACTGGAGTGGACTAAATGAGAAAAAGCCAAAATAGTGCAGGATAAATCGGGGTTGAAGGTCATGAAAGGATGGTTCTAAAGGAGGTGAAATTTGGCAACAGTTGAATCGTTGCCAGTGCACCCTGTCCAAACCCAGATCAGAACATGAAAGCAGAACAGTGACGACATTCAAGGACGGGCTAAAAGGGCGTTCAAAACAAAAACGTTCCCACAATGGAAGAGGCAAAGCTTCCGAATATCGACATCTGAAGGTGCAAAAGAGCACGCAGATTAGGATAAAGCAAAAAAAAACTCATGACAGATGGAAAGAGCTCAATGCTGCAGAAATTCCGTAAAACCAGAAGACGTAGAAAGAGGCTATTCTGCCCTTCAGTCTGATAATGTCTAACCTGATCATCCTGAACTGCACTTTCCTGCCTTTGATTTCTTTCCTGATTAAGGGTGGGCAAAGGTGGCTACAGGTTGTTTTCCTTTATCGGCCAAGGTCTAGAGGGCAGCAGGAAGACGGATTTGCAAGGCATAGTTGGATAACAGATTGTCACAAAGTGGTTGCAGTCAATGTGCAGTGGATGTGGGAAGATGGTGCACAACAGATCATTGAGACCACCATGACAGCAGATCTCCTGACAACCGCAGCTCTAAGCACTGCAGCAACAGCAACTAGAGCATAAAGCCAGGAAGGTTTTGCTAGAACAGTATAGAACATTAGTTATACTACACCTACAGAACATTTTTTGGCCACTGTATCACAGGAAGGACATTATCATGGTAGAGAGAATACAGAAGAAATGTATAAGGGTGTTACCAGGAAAGGTTGAGAGGAAAGATTGTATAAGCTTGGTTTCTTATGACAGCATAGGAGGCAGAGAGAAGATATAATTGAGGTGTGTACAATTATGAGGGACTTGCATAGGTGAGATTAGGAGAACTATTTCCATTAGCACAGCGGCCAATAACCAAGGAACAAAGGTTTAAAGAAAATCATAGAAAAGGGGAGTTTTTTTTTAAACCAGAGATGATGGCATTGGACATCAGGAACTCCCTTAACTGAATGGATGCTACAGGAAGAAATTCTTGTTATAGTTAAAAAAGACACTTGGATATGCACCTGATATGCTGCAATCTGCAGAGTAATGCACCAAAAGCTGGAACTAAGATTAGATGGGATCACGTTTTCTTGGCTGGTAGAGAAATGATAGACTGAAGGCCTTCCTGCTATGCCATAACTATTTGTATGCTTTGTTTTTCTGGATAGCAGGTGCTGTAATGGTTCAGCCATTGTCATTTAATTCAGAATCTATTGTTTTTATATGTGCCCATTACCATTTCCCTTAACTACACCCCATTATTGTGGGCGGCATGGTGGCTAGCCTCACAGCGCCAGGGACTGAGTTCGATTCCAGCCTCAGGCGACTGTGCTGTGTGGAGTTTGCACATTCTTCCCATGTCTGCGTGGGTTTCCTCTGAGTGCTCTGGTGTTCTCCCACAGTCCAAAGATGTGCAGGTTAGGTGGATCAGCCGTGCTAAATTGCCCATGGTGTCCAAGGATGTGCAGGCTAGGTGGGTTAGCCATGGGAAATGCAGGGTAACAGGGGTAGGGTAAGGGGATAGGTCAGGGTGGGATGCTTTTCAGTAGGTTGATGTGGACCTGATGGGCCAAATGGCCTATGTCCACACTATGAGGATTCTATGAACTAGACCTAACTCCTTTTTAAAAACATTCACTGCTTTGGCCTAGACTGCATTCTTTGCCAGAGAATTCTGCAGCTCAGCACTCTCTGGGTGAAGAAATTTCTCCTTATCTCAGACCTAAATGGACTGTGACCCCCCCCCCCCCCCCCCCCACTGCCCTCCCAGGTCATTGAGAACATCCTTCCTTGTTAACCCTGACTAGTCACTGTTAGAATTTTATAGATATTTATCTGGACCTCCCTCATTTTGCAAATCTCCAGTGAAGGTAGTCCTAACTGATCCAGTCTCTCTGCATTTACAATCTTGCTGTTCCAGGAATGAGTCTGGCAAACCTTCATTGTATTGTCTCCATAGCCAGAACATCCTTCCCCAGGAAAGGAGACCAAAACTGCACACAATACTCCAGGTATAGTTTCACCAAGGCCTGTACATTTGCAGCAAGACATCCCTGCTCCTGTACTCGAATCCTCTCGCTGTGAAGGACATCATACCAGTTGCACCTTCCCCCTTCCCAAACCGTTGCCATTCAGATAATAATCTGCCTTCCGAGTTTAGCCACCAAAGTGGATAACCTCATATTTGTCAGAGCTAACATTAACAGTGTGGGGAAGTCAAAAGCTACGCAGTAGTTCATCTCTGGAGGTTCAGGAGGATTTACCCCCTTCATGTTTTTAACATTCAAACATGCCGAAGGTTCATTTGGAACTGAGTTGAAGACACTCCAAAGCAAATTACATTTTTCTGCCACTGATTGGTTCCGTGTATCTGATGTAACAAAACATACCATCACAGAAAGCTGAAACACAAGGAAATGGCTACAAAGATGGAAGAATGAAAAGATATACCTTCATTCTCTGCAACAACAATGTAAAGCGAGAGACGACCATACGACGCATCCAACTGTCTGGCAGCTGTATCGAACATCCCACACTCTGGCAATCTCAACATTATACTTGATGCCCTTATAGAGACAGCCTCATTGATGAGTAGCCTTGGCTTTAGTTTTTGCACTAAAAGGAGAAAAAGAATTATGGAATTTATAGAAAGATTTCTATTGCACGTTTTGGACTGTTATAGACTTCAATGAGATCTGCCATCATTTTTCAAAACTCCAGTGAATACAGTCCTATCTGATCCTAGCCAATGCAGCACAGTGACTCAGTGTTTAGAACTGCTGCCTCACAGCATCAGGGACCCAGGTTCGATTCCACCCTTGGGTGACCATCTGTGTGGAGTTTACGTGTTCTCCCTGTGTCTGTGTGGGTTTCCTCCAGGTGTTCTGGTTTCATATCACAGCCCAAAGGTGTGCAGTTTAGGTGGAAGGGTGAAACTAAACTGCCCCAGAAGTGTGCTGGCTAGGTAGGTTAGCCACAGTGAATTGCAGGGTTACAGGATAGGGTAGGGGTATGGGTCTAAGTGGAATGATCAATGAAGCGTCAGTGTGGACTCAATGGGCTGAATGGCCTGCGTCCATGCTGTTGGGATTCTATGACTTCTGAAAGCTCTTTTCAGTTAGTTACATGGAAGGGGTCAATACGTGGTCATGAGCATGGTGCTGGAAAAGCACAGCAGGTCAGGCAGCATCCGAGAAACAGGAGAATCGATGTTTTGGGCGTAAACCCTTCATCAGGAATGAGGCTTGTGGTCCGGGGAGGTAAGAGATAAATGGGAGGGGGAGTGAGGCTGGGGGAGCGGGGGGGGCAGGTAACTGGGAATGTGATAGGTAGATGAACGTGGGGGGGGTGAAGCTGATAGTTTGGAGAGGAGGATGGAGCGGATAGATGGGAAAGACAGTGGACAGGTCAAACCGAGTTGGAAGCTTGGGAATAAGGTGAGGGGAGGAGGAAATAAGAACACTGGTGAAATCCACATTAATCCCGTGTGGTTGCAGGGTCCTAAGATGGAAGATGAGGCATTCTTCCTCCAGGTATTGGGTGGTTAGGGTTTGGTGATGAAGAAGGAGGCCTGGGACCTGCATGTCCTTGGTGGAGTGAGAGGGGGAGTTGAAGTGTTCAGCCACGGGTCGGTGGGGTTGGTTGGTACGGGTGTCCCAGAGATGTTGTCTGAAACAATCCGCAAGTTGGCATCCTGTCTTCCCGATGTAGAGGAGACCACACCGAGTGCATCTTTTGCAGGAGATGACATTGGTAGAGGTGCAGGTAAATTTCTGTTGGATGTGGAAGGAACCTAGACCCCATGACTCAATGGTGGGAGCATTACTAACTGCGACATGGTTGCCATATTCTTACCAATACTCGGCGAGGCAAATGGAAGGAATGTGGAAACCTAGGGCATACCATTCCTGTTCAGAAATCCAAGTTAAAATCTGAAATTTGTTTTCGAGTCTCAATGGTTCAGGATTAGACAGGCAGCAGCTGAACTAGGCAGGCTGCAGGATCACAGTCCAACTATTTATGCTGGACTAATTAAACACAGTGAGAGTGGGCTAGAACCGAAGGGAAGCTGAGCAGTGTGAGGGCAAGGAAGCTCAGCCAATGTTGCCAACGGTAGTCGGTGTGTAAGAGACCCTGATTGGGACTTGGCTACGATGTTCCAGGCTTTAGATACTCCCCACTGCCTATTTCACAGGAGGAATAGCTAATTGAGTGGGTTACCTAATGACATCAGAATTTGACAAAGAAATTAATAGCTTCAGAAAAGAATTGGGAAGAGCAGAGAACAGAGTTGAAAAAATAAATATGTATTAATGTTTAACAAATGCAGGGCAAGTTAAATATGTTGCTAAAATACGTATTAAATATGTAGTATTCCAAGAACACAAAGAACAGTACAATGCACAGTAGACCCTTTGGCCCACCAAGATCCATGCTGACATATGACCCTTTCTAAAACTTAAACTCTTTTGCCTCTACGCAGTCTGTATCCCTCTATTCCCTCCCTGTTCATATATGTATCAAGACGCCTCTTAAACATTGCTATTGTATTTGCCTCCACCACCTCCTCTGGCACTTAACACCTTCGCTGTAAACAAAAACTCACCTCTCACATCTCCTTTAACCCTGCCCCCTATTACTGTAAGGAGAAAGTGAGGACTGCAGATGCTGGAGATCAGAATTGAGAATGCAGTGCTGGAAAAGCACAGGTCAGGCAGCATCTGAGAGGCAGGAGAATGGACGTTTTGGGTAACAGTCTTTCATGAGGAATTTCTGAAGAAAGGCTGTTGCCCAAAACATCGATTCTCCTGCTCCTCTGATGCTGCCTGACCTGCTGTGATTTTCCAGCAGCACACTCTCGATCTTATCACCGTAAACCTATTTCCCCTTGTAACTGACATTTCTATCCTCAGAAAATGACTCCAACCATCTACTCTATCCATGATCTCATCATTTTTCAAACTTCTATCAAGCTTCCCCTCACTTTTTCATGTTCAAGTGAAAACAAACCAAGTTAATCCAATCTCTCCTCATAACTAATAGCCTCGCAACCAGGTAACATTCTGGTAAACTGTTTCTTTACCTTCTCCAAAGTTTCCACATCCTTCTGGTACTGTGGCGACCAGAACTGTATGCAATATTCCAAATGTGGCCAAACTAAAGTTCTATACAGCTGCAACATGACTTGGTAATTTCTATACTGTATGCCCTGACCAATGAAGGCAAGCATGCCATTATGCCTTCTTGACCACCTTATCTACTTGCGTTGCCCCTTTCAGGGAACTGTAGACCTGTGCATCTAGACCCCTCTGTATGTTAATGCTTCTAAGGGTTCTGCCATTTACTGTATATGTCCCCCCTGCAGTAAACTTTCCAAAAGCATCATCTTGCATTTGTCTGCATTAAACTCCATCTGCCATTTCTCTATCCAAGTCTCCATCCTAGGACATCGACTGAAGAGACTGTAACTTGACTTGAATTTTCATCCCTAATACCCCAGGGTTACAAGAAAACCATTCAGACTCATCAAGTCATAGAGGTCTACAGCATGGAAACAGGCTCTTTGACCCAACTTGCCCCTACTGGCCAGTTCTCACAATTAAACTTGTCCCATTTGCCTGCATTTGATCCATATCCCTCCATGCCTATCCCTCCATGTACCTGTTAAATAACAAAATTGTACTTGTTTCCACCATTACCTCTGGCAGCCCGACCCACATACTCACCACCCTCTGTGTGAAAATACTGCTCCTCTGGACCCTTTTGCATCTCTCCCCCCCCTCACCTTAAACCTCTAGTTTTAGACTCCCCTACCACAGGGAAAAGCTGTTGGCTATCTACCCTATCTATAACTCTCATGATTTTGTAGATAATACATAATTCACATTTATGTAGTGCCTTTGACAACACAAAACATTCCATGGTGTGCTTGTTGGACAACAAAAAAAAATTAAAGCAGGGAATGAAATGTTATTCAAATGTTTGGTCAAAAAGATAGATGTTAAGGAGGACCTTAAAGAGCAAAGAGAAGTAGGGAATCAGAGAATTAAATGAGTTTGAACTACTTGCATTGGAAAATGATCATAACAAAGATGAAGTTTCTTTCAGTGGGTACTTAAAATAGAGGATTCAGTCAGGAGAAAACCACTCATATTTCCAATAGTTTCTCAATTTGTCATCTTGCTGACCCCTGTGAGTGTTCTAACATATATAAGTGGATTGGAGAAGAAATGCAGGTGGCCTGATTAGCAAGTTTGTAGATGCCACAAAGGTTGGCGGACAGTGAGGAGGATATTGCAGGATGGAGACAAGCTGAAGACTTGGGCAGAGAAATGGCAGATGAAGTTTAATCTTGTCAAATGCGAAGTGATGCCTTTGAACCTTACCTGGTGTCGGTTGCTGCTTTTGCAGCATCCTGAGGGAGACCTTCTTACTGGGCGATCCTTCACCTTGGCGGTTCACCGCAGAAACAGTGATGTTATAGGTGGGCTTCTGAGGCAAATCTCGTAAATAGATATAGTTAGCATTTGTCGTATATCGTACAGGTGAGGAATCCGGCACCTGGACATTAACCTGTTGAAACAAAGGAATATTTATGTTACCAATCAGCCAACATCTTAAAGTGACCCTCACCATTAAATTGTTGCTTAGAAACAAAGGGGCAAGACTTCTTCTAAATTCTCAATTTTCTCTGTTCCCACATTCCAATGGTCAAAAGTAGAATTATGGACAACCCCATTCACTCAAAGAATAAAGAAGAAGGAACAATACAGCACAGGTCTTGCAGCCCACCAACACATAATGCCTTTTGAAATAAAAAACCTTTTGCCTTGACAGGGTCCATATCTTTCTATTCCCTGCCTATTCGTGATCTGTCAAAGTGCCTCTTAAACATTGCTATTGTATCTGCCTCCACTACTTCTTCTGGCAGCACATTGCAGGAACTTACCACCCTCTGTGTCAAAACCTGCCCCTTACGAATCCTTTAAACTTTTTCCCCTTTTACTTTAACCTATGTCCCCAAGTAACTGACATTTCTACCCTTGGAGAAAGACTCAGAGTATCCATTCCTCTTGTAATTTTGTAACTTCTATCAGGTTGTTCCCCCATTGTTCAAAGTTCAAGTGAAAACAAACTAAGTTTGTTCAATCGCTCCTCCTAGCTAATACACTCCAAACCAGGCAAAATTGTGGTAAGCCATTTCCGTACCTTCTCCACTGCCTCCACATCCTTACAGTAGTGTGGTGACCAGGACTGTACACAATACTCCAAGTGTGGCCGAACTAAAGTTCATACAGCTGTAGCATGACTTGCCAATTTTAATATTCTGGTTGACAAAGGCAAGCATGTCATATACCTTCTTGACCACCTTATCTACTATGTTGCTACTTTCAGGGAACAGTGGACCTGCATGCCTAGATGCTTCTGTATGTTAATACTTTAAGGGTTCTACCATTTACTGTATACTTCCCTCCTGCATTAAATCTTCCAAAATGTATCACCTTGCATTTGTCCAGATTAAACTTCATCTGCCATTTCTCTGCCCAAGTCTTCAGCTTAGCTATGTCCTGCAATACCCTCCTCATTGTCTGCCAACCTTTGTGGCATCTGCAAACTTACTAATCATGCCACCTACATTCTTCTCCAAACCACTTAGATATATTAGAAACAACAGGGGTCCCAGCACTGATCCCTGTGAAACACTACCAGTCACAGATCTCCAATCAAAAAAACACCCTTCCACTGCTACCCTGTCTTCTATGACTAATCCAGTTCTATATCCATATTATCAGGATCACTGCAGCTCCCATGTGACTTCACATTTTGTATCAGCCTGCCATGAGGGACCTTGTCAAAGGCCTTGGAATTCCTAACTTAAGAAACAAAATGTTATCCACACATTATCTTGTAGCAAATGTGTTTCTTCAAAGAAATATTTACTTATTGGAAGTGGGCGAGGCCGGCACTGATTGCCCAACTATAATAGAGGAAGTAATTGAATCAGTTAATAATCATCTTACTTTGAGAAAGTGAGAACTGCAGATGCTGGAGAGTCAGAGTCGAAAAGTGTGGTGCAGAAAAAGCACAGCAGGTCAGGCAGCAACCGAGGAGCAGGAGAATCGATGTTTCGGGCATAAGCCCTTCACCAGGAATCCTCTTACTTTCTCTAGCTAAGCCTTCATCCAATGGCATGTTTCCCAATTCTCAATAATGTACCCTTTGCTAGAAATCCTGGATGCCACACTCGGACAAATGCTGTCACGACGTCAGACATAGTCACTCCCACCTCACACCTGGAGATCAGCTCTTTCATTCACATAGTCACTCCCACCTCACACCTGGAGATCAGCTCTTTCATCCAGATGGTCACTCCCATCTCACACCTGGAGATCAGCTCTTTCATTCACATAGTCACTCCCATCTCACACCTGGAGATCAGCTCTTTCATTCACATAGTCACTCCCATCTCACACCTGGAGATCAGCTCTTTCATCCAGATGGTCACTCCCATCTCACACCTGGAGATCAGCTCTTTC
Source organism: Chiloscyllium punctatum (assembly GCF_047496795.1). Taxonomy (NCBI): domain Eukaryota; kingdom Metazoa; phylum Chordata; class Chondrichthyes; order Orectolobiformes; family Hemiscylliidae; genus Chiloscyllium; species Chiloscyllium punctatum. The sequence goes on along the minus strand of NC_092770.1, from coordinate 62,927,637 downwards.
ATTCACATAGTCACTCCCATCTCACACCTGGAGATCAGCTCTTTCATCCACATAGTCACTCCCATCTCACACCTGGAGATCAGCTCTTTCATTCACATAGTCACTCCCATCTCACCTGGAGATCAGCTCTTTCATCCAGATAGTCACTCCCATCTCACACCTGGAGATCAGCTCTTTCATCCACATAGTCACTCCCACCTCACACCTGGAGATCAGCTCTTTCATCCACATAGTCACTCCCACCTCACACCTGGAGATCAGCTCTTTCATCCATATTTTGGATCTAGGTTGTAATGGTGACCGGAGCTGAGTGGCCCTGGTGGGTTCTGAACTGAGCATTCAGGAGTGGGTTTCTGTGGAGAAACCACTTGATTGAACTATTAATGACACCTCCCGCCACTTTGCTGACGATTGAGAATAGACTGATGAGGCGGTAATTGGCTGGGTTGAGTTTCTCTTGCTTTTGGTGTGCAGGACTTTTCCACCTTGCTGGGTAAATGCCAGTGTTCTAGCTGCATCAGATGGACCTTGATAGGTTTCTAATTCAGATGCTGCCAGATCCCACAAACAGCAAAAGACAATAAAAGCCTAATGATCTGGTCGACATGTTGATTGAGGAATACATGTTGGGCAGACCGTCAAGCACATTTCATTTCTTTAGCACTACACTGAAATGAAGCTGAGGAGTGTTTGAACACTTAATAATATGGAGGATGGTGCTATTACCACAGTGAGCACTGGTCTCATACAGTTTCATTAAGATCCCTTTCACTGAAGGGTGGTACGTTGGCTCAGTGGTTAGCACTGCTAGCCCACAGTGCCTGAAATTTGGATTTGATTCCAGTCTTGGCTGGCTGGCTGACTGTGTGGAGTTTGCACATTCTCAGTGTCTGAATGGGTTTCCTTTGGGTGTTCCGGTTTCCTCCCATAGACCAATGATATGCTGGTTAGATGGATTGGCCATGCTAAATTGCCCATAGTGTCCAGGGATACGTAGATTAGATGAATTAGCCATGGAATGTACAGGATTGTAATGCAGGATAGGGTAGGGGAGATGGGTCTGGATGGGATGCTCTTTGGCAGGTTGATGTGGACTCAATGGGCTGAATGGCCTCTTTCCACACTGTAGGGATTCGGAGACACTATGAAAGTGGAATAACATACAAACTAGGAAAGAGAGCCTTTTCCTTTCTTCTGGACAGACTGCTGACTCATGTTAAAATGTAATTTAATTAGAAAAAATGCTGAGCTATCATTCTAGCACGCCCCACTACAAATCTTTTACTTATGGGGAAAAGGTGATCAAGTGGAAATATCACTGGACTATTAATCTAGATGATCAGGCTAATGCTGTAGGGACATGGGGTCAAATCCCTCTATAGATGATGGCAGAATTCAAATTAGATTAATAAAAATCCAGACTGTAAAGTAATGGTGACCACAGAATTACCATTGATTGTCATTAAAAAGAACCCCACACTCCCACTCCCAGATCACATTTAAACTCTGTCCAGCTATCACCTTATTTAGTTCCTACTTTCCAGTCAGGGTTCCTGAATGATGTTGAGAAATGAGAACTCTTCTAGCCAAGCATAGTCACCCCACTCTTTTATCTTGCAGCCATGGAGAGCCCAATTTCCTGTTGTACCAAAGAGGGAGATGTGGCGTGGCTAGTGTACAACAGCGTTCCCGTGAAAACGGAGGGAAAAAAGATCAGTTCTCTTTCTGGAGCGCTGGTGGCTCATCTTCCAGATTGCCTGCAAGTACCTTGGATCTTTAATGGACTGACCTTAAACCCTATCCTCCACAACCCCTTATCCCTGGCACATTATCACCTCCAACACAACCTCTGTGAAGCAGCTATAATGACGTCTATCTAGCTGGTCTATATTCCTGAGCCCCTAAAGCAGTCTTTGGCTCCAACAGGCTGTTCAAATTGATCTCCCACATAAATTAACAAACTAGGTGTGGACTTTGGAACATTGAAGAATCCAACAGATATTTATTGCAACTAACTATTCTATGCACATATTACTTTCTTCAATGCATGTGCTAATATTATGCTATTAGTTAACAACTGAAGAAGCTGCTTCCAGTATCATGTCATGTTTCAAGTGATTCAAAGTATGAGGAACATGATGTCTTTACACCCTCTGATGCTATGATGCAGTGATGATATCACAAGCACGTCTCTCAATGGGGGACACTGACTTATTGCTCAGAACCCATTTGGCACCTACGATTCATTGGCCAAATTCAAATGAGGCCAAGGTCCTGAATTCATCCTCATTATTTTAACAGATGGTTTAGCAAAAGAAAGGAATTTTCCATTTTGCAACCACCCCGAGCAGATTATGAATGGTTTTAAGTGAACCCTCACCTCCTTCTCTCCCTGCTTTTTACTGTCACAAAGCTTGTCCCTTTTTTCCTAAAAGCTGTTCCTTGGCTCAAGGAGACACTGTCCTTGATTTTTTTCCAGAGGGGTAATAAACCAGGCCGGGCTCCGATCAGTCTGGTTTGGTACCGAGATTAAAGAGTATTGAGAGGCCTTTATGTTCAGGCTAAAGTCGTCATGTTTTAGAAGTGACCTGTAGAATGAAAGGGAAGTGGTCAGCTCTCCAGCTGAGCAGGTTAGTTCAGTCCAGAATTGGTTGGGAGTTCAACAATGGAAACTCTCTCTTCTACCCTTCTAACTTCAACCTGTAACCTGTGACCCTTTTTTGCACTGTGTCTTAAAGGGGGTTTGTTTATTGGGACTGTTGTGTATATTCAGAACAACATACTTAAGTCTAGTTTGGATAGACTGAGGTCTGTAGGGGTTCCTTATTCTGTTCTTCATGTTTCATTTGTAACTTTATGAATAAAGTTTTTGTCTGTTTTAAATCTGGTAGTCAACCCTGCTAACTTAATCTGAATAATTTTTACTGTACACTTACCAAAACAAATTGCATAGTTATGGTCTGGGCTGCCTGTTTAAGAATGCTTTGAGTGGTCTGTCCTAGTCCACAACAGTACTCACATTGTATTGTATTGTCTCATTCGTGGACGCAGAAGGTGGTTTCCAGCTGACAAGCACACAGTATGATTCGAACTCTCCCACTCTCACTTGCTGAGGGGCTGCTGGGGTCTTGTTGGATGGGACTGTAACTGCAGAAGCAGGAAACAAATTAATTGCACTTTTCCTTTTCAAAAACATTCATCCAAGATAAAGGGACAGGATTCAGGGATAAATCAGCAAGGTGGTGCAAGCATTGCTTTTAATGGCTTGAAATATCGAAGAGATGGGTTGCCAACTCTAGTTACCCATGTTCCTGGCAGTCCCCAACACGGCCTCGAACAGCCTCCAACAAGCTCCAAAAATTAGATACCTGATTTGTCATTCTCTAGGCATACTACCTTGTATCAGATAGAAAGCGAGCAGACCCAATTGCCCGATTCATAACTGCCTGTGAAGAAATTTTTGTCTCATAGCAAACAAACCAGAAATAAGAAAATGACTATTTTAGCTCTTAAGAGGGTCTTAGAGATTAGCGACAATTCCAGGAGGCCAGGGAAGAGTTGACAATCCTTGTAGGAAGAAGGGAGGAGGACAAAGGAGTTAGACATTTTGAGCTGCCGATAGAGCGTGAAGTGGAGTGGGGGCAGTACACCAAGTCTTTGTCTGAACACAGTGAAGAGAAAGGGAGCAGCAAAGGAAGGTATGATTTTACTGAGGTAAAACCCCAACAAAACGTTTAAATCTTCAGAGAAGCACTGACGATAATCTCTTGAAAACACTCAGGAGAGGCAAGCAACAGGTAGCACTAAACCAGCAGGGGCTGGAGGATAAGGAGAAAAAAAATAGACCTCGCTTTAAGCTTTTTTTTCAAAACGTCTACATCCTGAGTGGAAATAAGAGAGACAGCTCTTGGAAGCTTTTATACAGAGAAAGCTTTTATACAGAGCCACCTTGGATTTCCAAAAAGCTTCAAATGATTGATAGTAAATGCATTTTGGAACAACAGTATCCCAAATTTAATGGGAACAGATTCTGCTGACAATTTGGGAGTTCCAGGTGAGATCAGGAAATAATGAGGGTCAATACAGCAATACGTGCGGAAGGTATGGAGAGATTACATCTGTGTGTGGAGCAATGGGGAATTCTCTGGGATGTATTACTCCACTTTAGTCATCCATTGGTTAAGATGGAACAAGAATAAATGGTTAACAAAGTGAGATAAGAGAAATACTTACAGCTTTGTGTCATAAACTTCAACGTTGAACCAGTGTCTTCTTTTCCAAATAATGTTTTTGCAGAAACAGTTACAATGTAGACAGTTGACTGATTCAGATCTGTTAAAGGAAAATAATAAGATGGTGACTGACTGGGTTCCATTTTAAAGAGGTGACTGTGCTGTTTTTGGATGACAACCAACACAACTGCAATCAAATCTCAGAGACAAAGCAGCTGGACCCAAGTCTCAACAATTTTTTTAAAACAACGGAATATCTGTGCAAGGTATAAAACGTTGCAAACACATGGGACACTGATTGTTCTATCTTGGCAATAAAACTGCACCTTTAGGAATCCTTAGGTGCTCATTATGACAATTTCAGTGAAGACACCTTCCCTCTTATAGTCCTTCTCATCTGCTGTGCTAGTATTCCTTAAGGGGCACTTATCCAGAGCAGAAATAGGAAAGTTTCATTCGTCATGAACAGTCTCTGACTGTACTCCCTGAAAAAATTCATTTCGAAAATCAAAACTTGATCTTTGTGAAAGAAGAAGAGGGGAAGCAGTGTAGTGGAAAAAATGTAGAGAATCACCAGGAGACGCAGAGAGTTCTTCAAGAAGTAGATCTTTTATTTGCAAACAAAAAACCGTGACACTGAGAAAACAGATTCTCGAATGCCCCTGAACCTCAGGGTCTGTGGTTTTTATAATTTTTGTATCATGATTCTGTTAGCTTATCAGCATGTCCAACTATATTAACCAAAGTACCTCACTCTAGCTACACAATAAACCAGTGATGTTAGTTCCTATTTTCTCTTTAGTTGTACATTCTACTTAATGTTATTCTAATGTCACGGTTAAATATTTATTGCTCACTATGCTACCGAGATCTTCAATTGCAGACTAACCTGTCATGATAGATATTTAGCTATTCCATCTATTATAATAGTCTCCTGTCTCAAGCTGACTCTACTAACTATTTTAATGTCATGTCCCAAATATTTATGGTCCCAATCCTGTCATAATAACACTTAACAGAGAAACTTGCTTTATTACTTGTGTTATCTCATCACGCCATAGTGACCTTTCAGCCTTAACCTTACTTTGCTAATTGGTGTAAGAATGTTCTACTATAGTTAACCCATCCTGCCTTCCATAGAACACAGATTGCCAGTCGTCTTCATGCTTTAACCCTTTCCATGCTTTCATGCTCTTTATTTTCCATAGCAGCAGAGGTCATATATTTAGATTTTGCAAAAATAATTTGAAACGATGCCACATTGAAAGGTTACTACACCAGACAAGAACACATGGTGCAGGGTGGAACATATGATCATGGATAAAGGATGGGTTAGTGAACAGGAAGCAGAGACTATTGATAATAGGCCTTTCTTAGGTTGGCAACTGTGGAGCGCCGCAGTCATTGCTGGGTCCTTAACTACATACAATGCAGAAGGAGAGACCTTGAAAAAGCTGCCTTTCAGACTGACTGTGAACTGAATGGGAGGAAAGAAAAATCATAGTGACATCAAGGGATTACATGGGGTGAATGCACTGGCAAAACTTTATTTATTAAAATTAATTAATTCTAAATTAAGATCAATTGCTTTTGTGCAAACTAAATCCAATTTGAACATTTATCATATAATTCCCAGTGTTCAATTAATTTGAATTCCTACAGTGTGGAGGCAGGCTGTCAGGTCCACACTGACCCTTCAAAGAGCACCTTTCCCAGACCCATCCCCTACCCCATCCTTGTAACCCTGCATTTCCCAGGGTTAATCCACCCAGCCTTCACATCCCTGGACACGACAGGCAATTTGGCATGACTTATCCACCCAACCTGCACATCCTAGGACTGTGGGAGGAAACCCACGCAGACTCCACACAGGAAGTTGTCAGAAGGTACAACTGAACCTGGATCCTTGGTGCTGTGAGGCAGCAGTGCTAACCGCTGAGCCACCCGAAATGTCTTTGGATCTGCCATAATTGGTTCTTTGAGCTTTAATACTCATTTTTTTCCAGGCTGCAGGATCCAATGCAAAGCATTTTCACCTGCCTCAGTAGTTTCTGGCAATAATTTCATCTTTTACACCTTCATTACCCTCATACAATGGTCATAGGTCATTGGCACTTTTGTGCGCTTCCTCCTGATTGATCATTATCTTAATTTAATTTTAATATTGATCTTTAATTTGATATATTTGAATGCCACATCACATCTGCACTCTGATAAAGTCTCCCATAACCCAGTGTAATGTTCAAGGCTGCCCATGTGGGACAGGAGTCTGGTGGAAGGGGGATCTACTTCAGGACCCATCTCCAAAGTTACTGGATCCCAGCGTCACTGTCCTTAACTCAGCAGATTACAGAAGCAAAAGACCACTCTCACTCCACATTTTCCATGTCTTTACCTGTGAGGATCACAGTAGTTATCGGAGGGAAAGCAATTATATTCCTGGTGGGTCCACCACGGGCATAAGGACCATAGCTAATGGAGTAGGACCAAATGAGGGCAGCCTTTGAAGGGTGTAGATCCCAGCCAATCACAGCAGTAGATGAGGTAATATGGGAGGCGTACACATTGATGATGAATCTTAAAGCTGCCAACAAAATAGAGCCTCAGTCAGTTTAAGAAAAACATCTCTGTTCCCTTGCAGAGAGAGAGAGATAGATAGATAGAGAGAGAGAGACAACTTTAGACTGATGATAAAATTTGCAAATACATACATGGGAGAGTAGTAACATTCAGAAGCTGGGAGCTGAGTGTCCGGTTAAAAAGGGAATGACACACAATGGACACTGTATAGGTAGTGTCTGGTTTCAATCCTGAAAAGAAATACTCATGGTTAATATAACTAGCAGAATAAATTCACTAAATTCATTGTGTCAGAATACTTTGTTATTCATTCTTGCTTCTTGACCTCCCTTCCCTCATTCAGGGTTTACAGTTTTTTTTAATGGATTGTTGTTCTTGCATGATGTTTGTCAGTGTAACAAACTTTGTCAGAAAGTGATTGGTTCACATTTGCGACCTCAGACTGCAACATCAGCCTTGTTCACAGGAGCCACAGTTATAATCATAACGAAAAGCTAGGAGGGTGAGTGGTGCCAATTTTGTTTTTTCAAGCTGTTCACCTTCACAGGTGCACCAAGTTGTATGCCTACATCAAAGTGTGTTGGACCTCCCCCAGTGTGGACAACAGACAACTTCTTTATTGAGTGGGTGAATTTCCATGTTAGTACTCCAATTTCTCTGCAGGGCAGGTGAGACTCGAAACAATTGATATAAACATTGGTCTAAACTACTGTTAAGGGATTTCTATTGACATCCCAGCAAAGCTGTAATGCCAATCTCTCCAGTGTTCACACTCCAATATTGTGACCGGGTAACCAGCGTACACAACAACATTTCATCCATCAGATCAAGAACAGGATCCATGGATGATTTCCTCTCTTTTAATTTAGGACAAGTGCGAGAAATAACGACACCCACCTCCCCAACCCCAGGGACTGCCCTGATAGAAGCAAGACTTGCTTTTCTGCACGACTTTCCAAAATCAGCCAACAATGTACTTCTCAAGTAGAGTCACTGTGGCTATGTAAGAAATGGAGCAGCCAACTTCCACACAGCAAGGTTCTACAGGCAGGAGCTAAATGATGACCAGAATCTGTTTTGCTGATGTTGCTTGTGGTATAATCACTGCCAAGACATAGAGAAGGTGACCACCTTTGAAACAGCATCATGGGATCTGTAACCTTAATCTACCTTGGTCTCATCTGCAGCTGTCATTTAGTTGCAATGGATTCCAGTCTCCAGCATACTGTTTTAATTTATTTGTGTGATGTGGGTGTCACTGGCTGGTCAGCATTTATTGCCCACCCATAGCTGCCCTTGAACTGAGTGACTTGCTGGGCTTTTTCAGAGGGCGGTCAAGAGCTAATCACATCGCTGCGTCCCTGGAGTTACATGGAGGCCGGACCAGGTGAGAATGGCAGGTTTCTTTTCCTGAAGGACATTAGTTTGCCAGATGGGTTTTTTCATGGTTTCCAGATTTTTTAAAAATTGAATTCAAGTTCCACTATCTGACTTGGTGGGCTTTGAACCCAGGTCCTCAGAACAATAGCTGAATTTCTGGATTAACAGCCTAGAATTAATACCACTGGGTTCATCACCTCCCCTGTTCTAAAGTACAGAATCCTGGGTCAGCAATGAATATAGAATACCAAAGCAGATCTACTAAGGAGAACTCTCTCAGGGTAAACCACATGAAGGTGGCCAGTATGATTTTGCATTAAAGGTCACTTCTTTTGGGAAAATATTACTATTAATGGCCCACGTGGAGGGAAGCATTAGCTGTGAAGGCTATCTGAGACAAACATACAATATTCAACCTGCACGGAGGAAAGCCTAAAGTGTCAGAGTTGCAGAGATTCCTCCAAGCATAAGCAGGAACCGAACTGGCAGTTTTGGGAAGGTCCACACCAAACTTGCAATGGACTCCACCGTGATGAGAGGATTCAGAGAGGCAAATGAGAAATCTACCGGGAAGCTTTGGAGTTTAATGAATCTACAACCTTCTAGATATTTTAATCAACCTGTTTAGAGAGGTTATTTCACACCTTTGGAGCAAGTGGAACTTGGTGCACAAGAAGGGACACTACCTGAGAGTGCAACCACTGAGCCACACCTGACACACATGACCCTGGTTGAGATCTGACATAAACTAAGGAACAAAGGTGGAACCTTACTATATGAATCTTTAGGGCAACTGAGTTTGCAAACTAATCTGTGATCCTGTGTGAGGCGAGACATTGCCTTATCAGCAGGAGGTAGAGTCTTAGATTCCCATTGGGAACCACCTGGTCGATTGGTTTAAAAAAATGCCATAAAACAAAAAAAATTGTCTGACTCTCTAACATGA